>NW_027043015.1:600000-900000 GCF_036013475.1 Columba livia
AAGAAAGAAGTAAGAAAGAAAGAAGAAAGAAAGAAGAAAGAAAGAAGAAAGAGAGAAGAAAGAGAGAAGAAAGAAAGAAGAAAGAAAGAAGTAAGAGAGAAGTAAGAAAGAAGTACGAAAGAAAGAAGTAAGAAAGAAGAAAGAAAGAAGAAAGAAAGATGTAAGAAAGAAGTAAGAAAGAGGTAAGAAAGAAGAAATAAAGAATTAAGAAAGAAGAAAGAAAGAAGTAAGAAAGATGTAAAAAAGAAGTAAGAAAGAAGTAAGAAAGAAGTAAGAAAGAAGTAAGAAAGAAAGAAGAAAGAAGTAAAAAAGAAGTACGAAAGAAGTAAAAAGGAAGTAAGAAAGAAAGAAGTAAGAAAGAAGTATGAAATAAGTAAGAAAGAAAGAAGAAAGAAAGAAGAAAGAAAGAAGAAAGAAAGAAGTTAGAAAGCATTAAGAAAGAATTAAGAAAGAAGAAAGAAAGAAGTAAGAAAGAAGTTAGAAAGAAGTAAGAAAGAAGTAAGAAAGAAGTTAGAAAGAAGTAAGAAAGAAGTAAGAAATAAGTAAGAAAGAAGTAAGAAAGAAGTAAGAAAGAATGAAGTAAGAAAGAAGAAAGAATGAAGTAAGAAAGAAGTAAGGAAGAAGTAAGAAAGAATTAAGAAAGAAGAAAGAAAGAAGTAAGAAAGAAGAAAGAAAGAAGAAAGAAAGAAGTAAGAAAGAACTAAGAAAGAAGTAAGAAAGAAGTAAGAAAGAATGAAGTAAGAAAGAAGAAAGAAAGAAGTAAGAAAGGAGTAAGGACGAAGTGAGAAAGAATTAAGAAAGAAGAAAGAAAGAAGAAAGAAAGAAGTAAGAAAGAAGTAAGAGAGAAGTAAGAAAGAAGTAAGAAAGAAAGAAGAAAGAAGTAAGAAAGAAGTAAGAAAGAAGTAAGAAAGAAGTCAGAAAGAAAGAAGTAAGAAAGAAGAAAGAAAGAAGAAAAAAGAAGTTAGAAAGATGTAAGAAAGAAGTAAGAAAGAAGTAAGAAAGAAGTAAGAAAGAAGTAAGAAAGAAAGAAGAAAGAAAGAAGAAAGAAAGAAGAAAGAGAGAAGAAAGAGAGAAGAAAGAAAGAAGAAAAAAGAAGTTCGAAATAAGTACGAAGGAAGTAAGAAAGAGGTAAGAAAGAAAGAAGTAAGAAAGAAGAAAGAAAGAAGAAGGAATGAAGTAAGAAAGAAGTACGAAAGAAGTAAGAAAGAGGTAAGAGGAAGTAAGAAAGAAAGAAGTAAGAAAGAAGAAAGAAAGAAGAAAGAAAGAAGTAAGAAAGAAGTAAGAAAGAAGTAAGAAAGAAGTAAGAAAGAAGTAAGAAAGAAAGAAGAAAGAAAGAAGAAAGAAAGAAGAAAAAAGAAGTTAGAAAGAAGTAAGAAAGAAGACAGAAAGAAGTAAGAAAGAAGTAAGAAAGAAGTAAGAAAGAAGTAAGAAAGAAGTAAGAAAGAAGTAAGAAAGAAGTAAGAAAGAAAGAAGAAAGAAAGAAGAAAGAAAGAAGAAAGAGAGAAGAAATAGGGAAGAAAGAAAGAAGAAAGAAATAAGTGAGAAGTAAGAAAGAAGTAAGAAAGAAAGAAGTAAGAAAGAAGAAAGAAAGAAGAAAGAAAGAAGTAAGAAAGAAGTAAGAAAGAAGTGAGAAAGAAAGAAGTAAGATAGAAGAAATAAAGAAGAAAGAAAGAAGTAAGAAAGAAGTAAGGACGAAGTGAGAAAGAATTAAGAAAGAAGAAAGAAAGAAGAAAGAAAGAAGTAAGAAAGAAGTAAGAGAGAAGTAAGAAAGAAGTAAGAAAGAAAGAAGAAAGAAGTAAGAAAGAAGTAAGAAAGAAGTAAGAAAGAAGTAAGAAAGAAAGAAGTAAGAAAGAAGAAAGAAAGAAGAAAAAAGAAGTTAGAAAGATGTAAGAAAGAAGTAAGAAAGAAGTAAGAAAGAAGTAAGAAAGAAGTAAGAAAGAAAGAAGAAAGAAAGAAGAAAGAAAGAAGAAAGAGAGAAGAAAGAGAGAAGAAAGAAAGAAGAAAAAAGAAGTTAGAAATAAGTACGAAGGAAGTAAGAAAGTGTTAAGAAAGAAAGAAGTAAGAAAGAAGAAAGAAAGAAGAAAGAATGATGTAAGAAAGAAGTACGAAAGAAGTAAGAAAGAGGTAAGAAGAAGTAAGAAAGAAGTAAGAAAGAAAGAAGAAAGAAGTAAGAAAGAAGTAAGAAAGAAGTAAGAAAGAAGTAAGAAAGAAGTAAGAAAGAAAGAACTAAGAAAGAAGAAAGAAAGAAGAAAGAAAGAAGAAAGAAATAAGTAAAAAGAAGTAAGAAAGAAGTAAGAAAGAAGAAAGAAAGAATTAAGAAAGAAGAAAGAAAGAAGTAAGAAAGATGTAAGAAAGAAGTAAGAAAGAAGTAAGAAAGAAGTAAGAAAGAAGTAAGAAAGAAGTAAGAAAGAAAGAAGTAAGAAAGAAGTATGAAAGAAGTAAGAAAGAAGGAAGAAAGAAAGAAGAAAGGAAGAAGAAAGAAAGAAGTTAGAAAGAATTAAGAAAGAAGTAAGAAAGAAGTAAGAAAGAAGTTAGAAAGAAGTAAGAAAGAAGTTAGAAAGAAGTAAGAAAGAAGTAAAAAAGAAGGAAGAAAGAAGTAAGAAAGAAGTAAGAAAGAAAGAAGAAAGAAAGAAGAAAGAAAGAAGAAAAAAGAAGTTAGAAAGAAGTAAGAAAGAAGAAAGAAAGAAGTAAGAAAGAAGTAAGAAAGAAGTAAGAAAGAAGTTAAAAAGAAGTAAGAAAGAAGTAAGAAAGAAAGAAGAAAGAAGTAAGAAAGAAGTAAGAAAGAAGAAAGAAAGAAGAAAGAAAGAAGTAAGAAAGAAGTAAGAAAGAAGTAAGAAAGAAGTAAGAAAGAAAGAAGAAAGAAAGAAGAAAGAAAGAAGAAAAAAGAAGTTAGAAAGAAGTAAGAAAGAAGAAAGAAAAGTAAGAAAGAAGTAAGAAAGAAGTAAGAAAGAAGTAAGAAAGAAAGAAGTAAGATAGAAGAAAGAAAGAAGAAAGAAAGAAGTTAGAAAGAAGTAAGAAAGAAGTAACAAAGAAGTTAGAAAGAAGTAAGAAAGAAGTAAAAAAGAAGTAAGAAAGAAAGAAGTAAGAAAGAAGTAAGAAAGAAGTAAGAAAGAAAGAAGAAAGAAAGAAGAAAGAAAGAAGAAAGAGAGAAGAAAGAGAGAAGAAAGAAAGAAGAAAGAAAGAAGTAAGAGAGAAGTAAGGAAGAAGTACGAAAGAAAGAAGTAAGAAAGAAGAAAGAAAGAAGAAAGAAAGATGTAAGAAACAAGTAAGAAAGAGGTAAGAAAGAAGAAATAAAGAATTAAGAAAGAAGAAAGAAAGAAGTAAGAAAGATGTAAAAAAGAAGTAAGAAAGAAGTAAGAAAGAAAGAAGAAAGAAGTAAAAAAGAATTACAAAAGAAGTAAAAAGGAAGTAAGAAAGAAAGAAGTAAGAAAGAAGTATGAAATAAGTAAGAAAGAAAGAAGAAAGAAAGAAGAAAGAAAGAAGAAAGAAAGAAGTTAGAAAGCACTAAGAAAAATTAAGAAAGAAGAAAGAAAGAAGTAAGAAAGAAGTTAGAAAGAAGTAAGAAAGAAGTAAGAAAGAAGTTAGAAAGAAGAAAGAAAGAAGTAAGAAAGAACTAAGAAAGAAGTAAGAAAGAAGTAAGAAAGAATGAAGTAAGAAAGAAGAAAGAAAGAAGTAAGAAAGAAGTAAGGACGAAGTGAGAAAGAATTAAGAAAGAAGAAAGAAAGAAGAAAGAAAGAAGTAAGAAAGAAGTAAGAGAGAAGTAAGAAAGAAGTAAGAAAGAAAGAAGAAAGAAGTAAGAAAGAAGTAAGAAAGAAGTAAGAAAGAAGTCAGAAAGAAAGAAGTAAGAAAGAAGAAAGAAAGAAGAAAAAAGAAGTTAGAAAGATGTAAGAAAGAAGTAAGAAAGAAGTAAGAAAGAAGTAAGAAAGAAGTAAGAAAGAAAGAAGAAAGAAAGAAGAAAGAAAGAAGAAAGAGAGAAGAAAGAGAGAAGAAAGAAAGAAGAAAAAAGAAGTTCGAAATAAGTACGAAGGAAGTAAGAAAGAGGTAAGAAAGAAAGAAGTAAGAAAGAAGAAAGAAAGAAGAAGGAATGAAGTAAGAAAGAAGTACGAAAGAAGTAAGAAAGAGGTAAGAGGAAGTAAGAAAGAAAGAAGTAAGAAAGAAGAAAGAAAGAAGAAAGAAAGAAGTAAGAAAGAAGTAAGAAAGAAGTAAGAAAGAAGTAAGAAAGAAGTAAGAAAGAAAGAAGAAAGAAAGAAGAAAGAAAGAAGAAAAAAGAAGTTAGAAAGAAGTAAGAAAGAAGACAGAAAGAAGTAAGAAAGAAGTAAGAAAGAAGTAAGAAAGAAGTAAGAAAGAAGTAAGAAAGAAGTAAGAAAGAAGTAAGAAAGAAAGAAGAAAGAAAGAAGAAAGAAAGAAGAAAGAGAGAAGAAATAGGGAAGAAAGAAAGAAGAAAGAAATAAGTGAGAAGTAAGAAAGAAGTAAGAAAGAAAGAAGTAAGAAAGAAGAAAGAAAGAAGTTAGAAAGAAGTAAGAAAGAAGTTAGAAAGAAGTAAGAAAGAAGTAAAAAAGAAGGAAGAAAGAAGTAAGAAAGAAGTAAGAAAGAAAGAAGAAAGAAAGAAGAAAGAAAGAAGAAAAAAGAAGTTAGAAAGAAGTAAGAAAGAAGAAAGAAAGAAGTAAGAAAGAAGTAAGAAAGAAGTTAAAAAGAAGTAAGAAAGAAAGAAGTAAGAAAGAAGTAAGAAAGAAGTAAGAAAGAAAGAAGAAAGAAAGAAGAAAGAAAGAAGAAAGAGAGAAGAAAGAGAGAAGAAAGAAAGAAGAAAGAAAGAAGTAAGAGAGAAGTAAGAAAGAAGTACGAAAGAAAGAAGTAAGAAAGAAGAAAGAAAGAAGAAAGAAAGAAGTAAGAAAGAAGTAAGAAAGAGGTAAGAAAGAAGAAATAAAGAATTAAGAAAGAAGAAAGAAAGAAGTAAGAAAGATGTAAAAAAGAAGTAAGAAAGAAGTAAGAAAGAAGTAAGAAAGAAGTAAGAAAGAAAGAAGAAAGAAGTAAAAAAGAAGTACGAAAGAAGTAAAAAGGAAGTAAGAAAGAAAGAAGTAAGAAAGAAGTATGAAATAAGTAAGAAAGAAAGAAGAAAGAAAGAAGAAAGAAAGAAGAAAGAAAGAAGTTAGAAAGCATTAAGAAAGAAGTAAGAAAGAAGTAAGAAAGAAGTTAGAAAGAAGTAAGAAAGAAGTAAGAAAGAAGTTAGAAAGAAGTAAGAAAGAAGTAAAAAAGAAGTAAGAAAGAAGTAAGAAAGAAGTTAAAAAGAAGTAAGAAAGAAGTAAGAAAGAAAGAAGAAAGAAGTAAGAAAGAAGTAAGAAAGAAGAAAGAAAGAAGTAAGAAAGAAGAAAGAAAGAAGTAAGAAAGAAGTAAGAAAGAAGTAAGAAAGAAGTAAGAAAGAAAGAGGAAAGAAAGAAGAAAGAAAGAAGAAAAAAGAAGTTAGAAAGAAGTAAGAAAGAAGTAAGAAAGAAGTAAGAAAGAAGTAAGAAAGAAAGAAGAAAGAAGTAAGAAAGAAGTACGAAAGAAGTAAAAAAGAAGTAAGAAAGAAAGAAGTAAGAAAGAAGTATGAAAGAAGTAAGAAAGAAAGAAGAAAGAAAGAAAGAAAAAAGAAAGAAGAAAGAAAGAAGTTAGAAAGAAGTAAGAAAGAAGTAAGAAAGAAGTAAGAAAGAAGTTAGGAAGAAGTAAGGAAGAAGTAAGAAAGAAGTTAGAAAGAAGTAAGAAAGAAGTAAGAAAGAAGTAAGAAAGAAGTAAGAAAGAAGTAAGAAAGAAGTAAGAAAGTAAGAAGAAAGAAAGAAGAAAGAAAGAAGAAAAAAGAAGTTAGAAAGAAGTACGAAGGAAGTACGAAAGAGGTAAGAAAGAAAGAAGAAAGAAAGAAGAAAGAAAGAAGAAAGAAAGAAGAAAGAAAGAAGTAAGAAAGAAGAAAGAAAGAAGAAAGAAAGAAGTAAGAAAGAAGTAAGAAAGAAGAAAGAAAGAAGAAAAAAGTAGTTAGAAAGAAGTAAGAAAGAAGAAAGAAAGAAGTAAGAAAGAAGTAAGAAAGAAGTAAGAAAGAAAGAAGAAAGAAGTAAGAAAGAAGTACGAAAGAAGTAAAAAAGAAGTAAGAAAGAAAGAAGTAAGAAAGAAGTATGAAAGAAGTAAGAAAGAAAGAAGAAAGAAAGAAAGAAAAAAGAAAGAAGAAAGAAAGAAGTTGGAAAGAAGTAAGAAAGAAGTAAGAAAGAAGTAAGAAAGAAGTTAGGAAGAAGTAAGGAAGAAGTAAGAAAGAAGTTAGAAAGAAGTAAGAAAGAAGTAAGAAAGAAGTAAGAAAGAAGTAAGAAAGAAGTAAGAAAGAAGTAAGAAAGTAAGAAGAAAGAAAGAAGAAAGAAAGAAGAAAAAAGAAGTTAGAAAGAAGTACGAAGGAAGTACGAAAGAGGTAAGAAAGAAAGAAGAAAGAAAGAAGAAAGAAAGAAGAAAGAAAGAAGAAAGAAAGAAGAAAGAAAGAAGTTAGAAAGAATTAAGAAAGAAGTAAGAAAGAAGTAAGAAAGAAGTTAGAAAGAAGTAAGAAAGAAGTAAGAAAGAAGTTAGAAAGAAGTAAGAAAGAAGTAAAAAAGAAGTAAGGAAGAAGTAAGAAAGAAGTAAGAAAGAAGTAAGAAAGAAGTTAAAAAGAAGTAAGAAAGAAGTAAGAAAGAAAGAAGAAAGAAGTAAGAAAGAAGTAAGAAAGAAGAAAGAAAGAAGTAAGAAAGAAGAAAGAAAGAAGTAAGAAAGAAGTAAGAAAGAAGTAAGAAAGAAGTAAGAAAGAAGAAAGAAAGAAGAAAAAAGAAGTTAGAAAGAAGTAAGGAAGAAGAAAGAAAGAAGTAAGAAAGAAGTAAGAAAGAAGTAAGAAAGAAAGAAGAAAGAAGTAAGAAAGAAGTACGAAAGAAGTAAAAAAAGTAAGAAAGAAAGAAGTAAGAAAGAAGTATGAAAGAAGTAAGAAAGAAAGAAGAAAGAAAGAAAGAAAAAAGAAAGAAGAAAGAAAGAAGTTAGAAAGAAGTAAGAAAGAAGTAAGAAAGAAGTAAGAAAGAAGTTAGGAAGAAGTAAGAAAGAAGTAAGAAAGAAGTTAGAAAGAAGTAAGAAAGAAGTAAGAAAGAAGTAAGAAAGAAGTAAGAAAGAAGTAAGAAAGAAGTAAGAAAGAAGTAAGAAAGTAAGAAGAAAGAAAGAAGAAAGAAAGAAGAAAAAAGAAGTTAGAAAGAAGTAAGAAAGAAGTAAGAAAGAAGTAAGAAATAAAGAAGAAAGAAAGAAGAAAGAAAGAAGAAAGAGAGAAGAAAGAGAGAAGAAAGAAAGAAGAAAGAAAGAAGTAAGTGAGAAGTAAGAAAGAAGTAAGAAAGAAAGAAGTAAGAAAGAAGAAAGAAAGAAGAAAGAAAGAAGTAAGAAAGAAGTAAGAAAGAAGTAAGAAAGAAAGAAGTACGATAGAAGAAAGAAAGAAGAAAGAAAGAAGTAAGAAAGAAGTAAGAAAGAAGTAAGAAAGAAGTTAGAAAAAAGTAAGAAAGAAGTCACAAAGAAGTTAGAAAGAAGTAAGAAAAAAGTAAAAAAGAAGTAAGAAAGAAGTAAGAAAGAAAGAAGTAAGAAAGAAGTAAGAAAGAAGTAAGAAAGAAGTAAGAAAGAAAGAAGAAAGAAAGAAGAAAGAAAGAAGAAAGAGAGAAGAAAGAGAGAAGAAAGAAGAAGAAAGAAAGAAGTAAGAGAGAAGTAAGAAAGAAGTAAGAAAGAAAGAAGTAAGAAAGAAGAAAGAAAGAAGAAAGAAAGAAGTAAGAAAGAAGTAAGAAAGAAGTAAGAAAGAAGAAAGAAAGAATTAAGAAAGAAGAAAGAAAGAAGTAAGAAAGATGTAAAAAAGAAGTAAGAAAGAAGTAAGAAAGAAGTAAGAAAGAAAGAAGAAAGAAGTAAGAAAGAAGTACGAAAGAAGTAAAAAAGAAGTAAGAAAGAAAGAAGTAAGAAAGAAGTATGAAAGAAGTAAGAAAGAAAGAGGAAAGAAAGAAGAAAGAAAGAAGAAAGAAAGAAGTTAGAAAGAAGTAAGAAAGAAGTAAGAAAGAAGTAAGAAATAAGTTAGGAAGAAGTAAGAAAGAAATAAGAAAGAAGTTAGAAAGAAGTAAGAAAAAAGTAAGAAATAAGTAAGAAAGAAGTAAGAAAGAAGTAAGAAAGAATGAAGTAAGAAAGAAGAAAGAAAGAAGTAAGAAAGAAGTAAGGAAGAAGTAAGAAAGAGTTAAAAAAGAAGAAAGAAAGAAGTAAGAAAGAAGAAAGAAAGAAGAAAGAAAGAAGTAAGAAAGAAGTAAGAGAGAAGTAAGAAAGAAGTAAGAAAGAAAGAAGAAAGAAAGAAGACAGAAAGAAGGAAGAGAGAAGAAAGAGAGAAGAAAGAAAGAAGAAAAAAGAAGTTAGAAATAAGTACGAAGGAAGTAAGAAAGAGTTAAGAAAGAAAGAAGTAAGAAAGAAGAAAGAAAGAAGAAAGAATGAAGTAAGAAAGAAGTACGAAAGAAGTAAGAAAGAGGTAAGAAGAAGTAAGAAAGAAAGAACTAAGAAAGAAGAAAGAAAGAAGAAAGAAACAAGTAAAAAGAAGTAAGAAAGAAGTAAGAAAGAATAAAGAAAGAATTAAGAAAGAAGAAAGAAAGAAGTAAGAAAGATGTAAGAAAGAAGTAAGAAAGAAGTAAGAAAGAAGTAAGAAAGAAGTAAGAAAGAAAGAAGAAAGAAGTAAGAAAGAAGTACAAAAGAAGTAAGAAAGAAGTAAGAAAGAAAGAAGTAAGAAAGAAGTATGAAATAAGTAAGAAAGAAAGAAGAAAGAAAGAAGAAAGAAAAAAGTTAGAAAGAAGTATGTAAGAAGTAAGAAAGAAGTTAGAAAGAAGTAAGAAAGAAGTAAGAAAGAAAGAAGAAAGAAAGAAGAAAGAAAGAAGAAAGAAAGAAGTTAGAAAGAAGTAAGAAAGAAGAAAGAAGTAAGAAAGAAGTAAGAAAGAAGTTAAAAAGAAGTAAGAAAGAATTAAGAAAGAAGTAAGAAAGAAGAAAGAAAGAAGAAAGAAAGAAGAAAGAAAGAAGTAAGAAAGAAGTAAGAAAGAAGTAAGAAAGAAGTAAGAAAGAAAGAAGAAAGAAAGAAGAAAGAAAGAAGAAAAAAGCAGTTAGAAAGAAGTAAGAAAGAAGAAAGAAAGAAGTAAGAAAGAAGTAAGAAAGAAGTAAGAAAGAAAGAAGTAAGATAGAAGAAAGAAAGAAGAAAGAAAGAAGTTAGAAAGAAGTAAGAAAGAAGTAACAAAGAAGTTAGAAAGAAGTAAGAAAGAAGAAAAAAGAAGTAAGAAAGAAAGAAGTAAGAAAGAAGTAAGAAAGAAGTAAGAAAGAAAGAAGAAAGAAATAAGAAAGAAAGAAGAAAGAGAGAAGAAAGAGAGAAGAAAGAAAGAAGAAAGAAAGAAGTAAGAGAGAAGTAAGAAAGAAATACGAAAGAAAGAAGTAAGAAAGAAGAAAGAAAGAAGAAAGAAAGAAGTAAGAAAGAAGTAAGAAAGAGGTAAGAAAGAAGAAAGAAAGAATTAAGAAAGAAAAAAGAAAGAAGTAAGAAAGATGTAAAAAAGAAGTAAGAAAGAAGTAAGAAAGAAAGAAGAAAGAAGTAAAAAAGAAATACGAAAGAAGTAAAAAGGAAGTAAGAAAGAAAGAAGTATGAAATAAGTAAGAAATAAAGAAGAAAGAAAGAAGAAAGAAAGAAGAAAGAAAGAAGTTAGAAAGAATTAAGAAAGAAGTAAGAAAGAAGTAAGAAAGAAGTTAGAAAGAAGTAAGAAAGAAGTAAGAAAGAAGTTAGAAAGAAGTAAGAAAGAAGTAAAAAAGAAGTAAGAAGTAAGAAAGAAGTTAAAAAGAAGTAAGAAAGAAGTAAGAAAGAAAGAAGAAAGAAGTAAGAAAGAAGTAAAAAAGAAGAAAGAAAGAAGTAAGAAAGAAGAAAGAAAGAAGTAAGAAAGAAGTAAGAAAGAAGTAAGAAAGAAAGAAGAAAGAAAGAAGAAAAAAGAAGTTAGAAAGAAGTAAGAAAGAAGTAAGAAAGAAGTAAGAAAGAAGTAAGAAAGAAAGAAGTAAGATAGAAGAAAGAAAGAAGAAAGAAAGAAGTAAGAAAGAAGTAAGAAAGAAGTAAGAAAGAGGTAAGAAAGAAAGAAGAAAGAAAGAAGAAAGAGAGAAGAAAGAGAGAAGAAAGAAAGAAAAAAGAAAGAAGTAAGAGAGAAGTAAGAAAGAAGTAAGAAAGAAAGAAGTAAGAAAGAAGAAAGAAAGAAGAAAGAAAGAAGTAAGAAAGAAGTAAGAAAGAAGAAAGAAAGAAGAAAAAAGAAGTTAGAAAGAAGTAAGAAAGAAGAAAGAAAGAAGTAAGAAAGAAGTAAGAAAGAAGTAAGAAAGAAAGAAGAAAGAAGTAAGAAAGAAGTACGAAAGAAGTAAAAAAGAAGTAAGAAAGAAAGAAGTAAGAAAGAAGTATGAAAGAAGTAAGAAAGAAAGAAGAAAGAAAGAAAGAAAAAAGAAAGAAGAAAGAAAGAAGTTAGAAAGAAGTAAGAAAGAAGTAAGAAAGAAGTAAGAAAGAAGTTAGGAAGAAGTAAGGAAGAAGTAAGAAAGAAGTTAGAAAGAAGTAAGAAAGAAGTAAGAAAGAAGTAAGAAAGAAGTAAGAAAGAAGTAAGAAAGTAAGAAGAAAGAAAGAAGAAAGAAAGAAGAAAAAAGAAGTTAGAAAGAAGTACGAAGGAAGTACGAAAGAGGTAAGAAAGAAAGAAGAAAGAAAGAAGAAAGAAAGAAGAAACAAAGAAGAAAGAAAGAAGAAAGAAAGAAGTTAGAAAGAATTAAGAAAGAAGTAAGAAAGAAGTAAGAAAGAAGTTAGAAAGAAGTAAGAAAGAAGTAAGAAAGAAGTTAGAAAGAAGTAAGAAAGAAGTAAAAAAGAAGTAAGGAAGAAGTAAGAAAGAAGTAAGAAAGAAGTAAGAAAGAAGTTAAAAAGAAGTAAGAAAGAAGTAAGAAAGAAAGAAGAAAGAAGTAAGAAAGAAGTAAGAAAGAAGAAAGAAAGAAGTAAGAAAGAAGAAAGAAAGAAGTAAGAAAGAAGTAAGAAAGAAGTAAGAAAGAAGTAAGAAAGAAGAAAGAAAGAAGAAAAAGAAGTTAGAAAGAAGTAAGAAAGAAGAAAGAAAGAAGTAAGAAAGAAGTAAGAAAGAAGTAAGAAAGAAAGAAGAAAGAAGTAAGAAAGAAGTACGAAAGAGGTAAAAAAGAAGTAAGAAAGAAAGAAGTAAGAAAGAAGTATGAAAGAAGTAAGAAAGAAAGAAGAAAGAAAGAAAGAAAAAAGAAAGAAGAAAGAAAGAAGTTAGAAAGAAGTACGAAAGAAGTAAGAAAGAAGTTAGGAAGAAGTAAGAAAGAAGTAAGAAAGAAGTTAGAAAGAAGTAAGAAAGAAGTAAGAAAGAAAGAAGTAAGATAGAAGAAAGAAAGAAGAAAGAAAGAAGTTAGAAAGAAGTAAGAAAGAAGTAACAAAGAAGTTAGAAAGAAGTAAGAAAGAAGAAAAAAGAAGTAAGAAAGAAAGAAGTAAGAAAGAAGTATGAAAGAAGTAAGAAAGAAAGAAGAAAGAAAGAAGAAAGAAAAAAGTTAGAAAGAAGTATGTAAGAAGTAAGAAAGAAGTTAGGAAGAAGTAAGAAAGAAGTAAGAAAGAAAGAAGAAAGAAAGAAGAAAGGAAGAAGAAAGAAAGAAGTTAGAAAGAAGTAAGAAAGAAGAAAGAAAGAAGTAAGAAAGAAGTAAGATAGAAGTTAAAAAGAAGTAAGAAAGAAGTAAGAAAGAAGTAAGAAAGAAGAAAGAAAGAAGAAAGAAAGAAGAAAGAAAGAAGTAAGAAAGAAGTAAGAAAGAAGTAAGAAAGAAAGAAGAAAGAAAGAAGAAAGAAAGAAGAAAAAATCAGTTAGAAAGAAGTAAGAAAGAAGAAAGAAAGAAGTAAGAAAGAAGTAAGAAAGAAGTAAGAAAGAAAGAAGTAAGATAGAAGAAAGAAAGAAGAAAGAAAGAAGTTAGAAAGAAGTAAGAAAGAAGTAACAAAGAAGTTAGAAAGAAGTAAGAAAGAAGAAAAAAGAAGTAAGAAAGAAAGAAGTAAGAAAGAAGTAAGAAAGAAGTAAGAAAGAAAGAAGAAAGAAATAAGAAAGAAAGAAGAAAGAGAGAAGAAAGAGAGAAGAAAGAAAGAAGAAAGAAAGAAGTAAGAGAGAAGTAAGAAAGAAGTACGAAAGAAAGAAGTAAGAAAGAAGAAAGAAAGAAGAAAGAAAGAAGTAAGAAAGAAGTAAGAAAGAGGTAAGAAAGAAGAAAGAAAGAATTAAGAAAGAAAAAAGAAAGAAGTAAGAAAGATGTAAAAAAGAAGTAAGAAAGAAGTAAGAAAGAAGTAAGAAAGAAGTAAGAAAGAAAGAAGAAAGAAGTAAAAAAGAAGTACGAAAGAAGTAAAAAGGAAGTAAGAAAGAAAGAAGTAAGAAAGAAGTATGAAATAAGTAAGAAATAAAGAAGAAAGAAAGAAGAAAGAAAGAAGAAAGAAAGAAGTTAGAAAGAATTAAGAAAGAAGTAAGAAAGAAGTAAGAAAGAAGTTAGAAAGAAGTAAGAAAGAAGTAAGAAAGAAGTTAGAAAGAAGTAAGAAAGAAGTAAAAAAGAAGTAAGAAAGAAGTAAGAAAGAAGTTAAAAAGAAGTAAGAAAGAAGTAAGAAAGAAAGAAGAAAGAAGTAAGAAAGAAGTAAAAAAGAAGAAAGAAAGAAGTAAGAAAGAAGAAAGAAAGAAGTAAGAAAGAAGTAAGAAAGAAGTAAGAAAGAAGTAAGAAAGAAAGAAGAAAGAAAGAAGAAAAAAGAAGTTAGAAAGAAGTAAGAAAGAAGTAAGAAAGAAGTAAGAAAGAAGTAAGAAAGAAAGAAGTAAGATAGAAGAAAGAAAGAAGAAAGAAAGAAGTAAGAAAGAAGTAAGAAAGAAGTAAGAAAGAGGTAAGAAAGAAAGAAGAAAGAAAGAAGAAAGAAAGAAGAAAGAGAGAAGAAAGAGAGAAGAAAGAAAGAAGTAAGAGAGAAGTAAGAAAGAAGTAAGAAAGGAAGAAGTAAGAAAGAAGAAAGAAAGAAGAAAGAAAGAAGTAAGAAAGAAGTAAGAAAGAAGTAAGAAAGAAGAAAGAAAGAAGAAAAAAGAAGTTAGAAAGAAGTAAGAAAGAAGAAAGAAAGAAGTAAGAAAGAAGTAAGAAAGAAGTAAGAAAGAAAGAAGAAAGAAGTAAGAAAGAAGTACGAAAGAAGTAAAAAGGAAGTAAGAAAGAAAGAAGTAAGAAAGAAGTATGAAAGAAGTAAGAAAGTAAGAAGAAAGAAAAAAGAAAGAAAGAAGAAAAAAGAAGTTAGAAAGAAGTAAGAAAGAAGTAAGAAAGAAGTTAGGAAGAAGTAAGAAAGAAGTAAGAAAGAAGTTAGAAAGAAGTAAGAAAGAAGTAAGAAAGAAGAAAGAAAGAAGGAAGAAAGAAGAAAGAAAGAAGTAAGAAAGAAGTAAGAAAGAAGTAAAAAAGAAGTAAGAAAGAAGAAAGAAAGAAGAAAAAAAAGTTAGAAAGAAGTAAGAAAGAAGAAAGAAAGAAGTAAGAAAGAATTAAGAAAGAAGTAAGAAAGAAAGAAGAAAGAAGTAAGAAAGAAGTACGAAAGAAGTAAAAAAGAACTAAGAAAGAAAGAAGTAAGAAAGAAAGAGAAAAGAAGGAGAAAGAAAGAAGTTAGAAAGAAGTAAGAAAGAAGTAAGAAAGAAGTAAGAAAGAAGTTAGGAAGAAGTAAGAAAGAAGTAAGAAAGAAGTTAGAAAGAAGTAGGAAAGAAGTAAGAAAGAATTAAGAAAGAAGTAAGAAAGAAGTAAGAAAGAAGTAAGAAAGAAGTAAGAAAGTAAGAAGAAAGAAAGAAGAAGGAAAGAAGAAAAAAGAAGTTAGAAAGAAGTACGAAGGAAGTAAGAAAGAGGTAAGAAAGAAAGAAGTAAGAAAGAAGAAAGAAAGAAGAAAGAAAGAAGAAAGAAAGAAGAAAGAAAGAAGTTAGAAAGAAGTAAGAAAGAAGTAAGAAAGAAGTTAGGAAGAAGTAAGAAAGAAGTAAGAAAGAAGTTAGAAATAAGTAAGAAAGAAGTAAGAAATAAGTAAGAAAGAAGTAAGAAAGAAGAAAGAAAGGAGTAAGAAAGAAGTAAGAAAGAAAGAAGAAAGAAGTAAGAAACAAGTAAGAAAGAAGTAAGAAAGTAAGAAGAAAGAAAGAAGAAAGAAAGAAGAAAAAAGAAGTTAGAAAGAAGTACGAAGGAAGTAAGAAAGAGTTAAGAAAGAAAGAAGTAAGAAAGAAGTACGAAAGAAGTAAGAAAGAGGTAAGAAAGAAAGAAGTAAGAAAGAAGTAAGAAAGAAGTAAGAAAGAAGTTATTAAAGAAGTAAGAAAGAATTAAGAAAGAAGTAAGAAAGAAGTAAGAAAGAAGTAAGAAAGAAGTAAGAAAGTAAGAAGAAAGAAAGAAGAAAGAAAGAAGAAAAAAGAAGTTAGAAAGAAGTACGAAGGAAGTAAGAAAGAGGTAAGAAAGAAAGAAGTAAGAAAGAAGTATGAAAGAAGTAAGAATGAAAGAAGAAATAAAGAAAAAAGAAAGAAGAAAGAAAGAAGTTAGAAAGAAGTAAGAAAGAAGTAAGAAAGAAGTAAGAAAGAAGTTAGGAAGAAGTAAGAAAGAAGTAAGAAATAAGTTAGAAAGAAGTAAGAAAGAAGTAAGAAATAAGTAAGAAATAAGTAAGAAAGAAGTAAGAAAGAAGTAAGAAAGAAGTAAGAAAGAAGTAAGAAAGAAGTAAGAAAGAAGTAAGAAAGTAAGAAGAACGAAAGAAGAAAGAAAGAAGAAAAAAGAAGTTAGAAAGAAGTACGAAGGAAGTAAGAAAGAGGTAAGAAAGAAAGAAGTAAGAAAGAAAAAAGAAAGAAGAAAGAAAGAAGTAAGAAAGAAGTACGAAAGAAGTAAGAAAGAGGTAAGAAAGAAAGAAGTAAGAAAGAAGTATGAAAGAAGTAAGAGAGAAAGAAGAAAGAAAGAAGAAAGAAAGAAGAAAGAAAGAAGTTAGAAAGAATTAAGAAAGAAGTAAGAAAGAAGTAAGAAAGAAGTTAGAAAGAAGTAAGAAAGAAGTAAGAAAGAAGTTAGAAAGAAGTAAGAAAGAAGTAAAAAAGAAGTAAGAAAGAAGGAAGAAAGAAGTTAAAAAGAAGTAAGAAAGAAGTAAGAAAGAAAGAAGAAAGAAGTAAGAAAGAAGTAAGAAAGAAGAAAGAAAGAAGGAAGAAAGAAGGAAGAAAGAAGTAAGAAAGAAAGAAGAAAGAAAGAAGAAAGAAAGACGAAAAAAGAAGCTAGAAAGAAGTAAGAAAGAAGAAAGAAAGAAGTAAGAAAGAAGTAAGAAAGAAGTAAGAAAGAAGTAAGAAAGAAAGAAGTAAGATAGAAGAAAGAAAGAAAGAAGAAAGAAAGAAGTAAGAAAAAATAAGAAAGAAGTAAGAAAGAAGTAAGAAAGAAAGAAGAAAGAAAGAAGAAAGAAAGAAGAAAGAGAGAAGAAAGAGAGAAGAAAGAAAGAAGAAAGAAAGAAGTAAGAGAGAAGTAAGAAAGAAGTAAGAAAGAAGTAAGAAAGAAGAAAGAAAGAATTAAGAAAGAAGAAAGAAAGAAGTAAGAAAGATGTAAAAAAGAAGTAAGAAAGAAGTATGAAAGAAAGAAGAAAGAAGTAAGAAAGAAAGAAGAAAGAAAGAAGAAAGAAAGAAGTTAGAAAGAAGTAAGAAAGAAGTAAGAAAGAAGTAAGAAAGAAGTTAGGAAGAAGTAAGAAAGAAGTAAGAAAGAAGTTAGAAATAAGTAAGAAAGAAGTAAGAAATAAGTAAGAAAGAAGTAAGAAAGAAGAAAGAAAGGAGTAAGAAAGAAGTAAGAAACAAGTAAGAAAGAAGTAAGAAAGTAAGAAGAAAGAAAGAAGAAAGAAAGAAGAAAAAAGAAGTTAGAAAGAAGTACGAAGGAAGTAAGAAAGAGGTAAGAAAGAAAGAAGTAAGAAAGAAGTACGAAAGAAGTAAGAAAGAGGTAAGAAAGAAAGAAGTAAGAAAGAAGTAAGAAAGAAGTAAGAAAGAAGTAAGAAAGAAAGAAGAAAGAAAGAAGAAAGAAAGAAGAAGGAGAGAAGAAAGAGAGAAGAAAGAAAGAAGAAAGAAAGTAGTAAGAGAGAAGTGAGAAAGAAGTAAGAAAGAAAGAATTAAGAAGGAAGAAAGAAAGAAGAAAGAAAGAAGTAGGAAACACGTAAGAAAGAAGTAAGAAAGAATAAAGAAAGAATTAAGAAAGAAGAAAGAAAGAAGTTAGAAAGATGTAAAAAAGAAGTAAGAAAGAAGTAAGAAAGAAGTAAGAAAGAAATAAGAAAGAAAGAAGAAAGAAGTAAGAAAGAAGTACGAAAGAAGTAAAAAAGAAGTAAGAAAGAAATAAGTAAGAAAGAATTATGAAAGAAGTAAGAAAGAAAGTAGAAAGAAAGAAGAAAGAAAGAAGAAAGAAAGAAGTTAGAAAGAAGTAAGAAAGAAGTAAGAAAGAAGTAAGAAAGAAGTTAGGAAGAAGTAAGAAAGAAGTAAGAAAGAAGTTAGAAAGAAGTAAGAAAGAAGCAAGAAATAAGTAAGAAAGAAATAAGAAAGAAGTAAGAAAGAAGTAAGAAAGAAGTAAGAAAGAAGTAAGAAAGAAGTAAGAAAGAAGGAAGAAAGAAAGAAGAAAGAAAGAAGAAAAAAGAAGTTAGAAAGAAGTACGAAGGAAGTTAGAAAGAGGTAAGAAAGAATGAAGTAAGAAAGAAGTACGAAAGAAGTAAGAAAGAGGTAAGAAAGAAAGAAGTAAGAAAGAAGTATGAAAGAAGTAAGAGAGCAAGAAGAAAGAAAGAAGAAAGAAAGAAGAAAGAAAGAAGTTAGAAAAAATTAAGAAAGAAGTAAGAAAGAAGTAAGAAAGAAGTTAGAAAGAAGTAAGAAAGAAGTAAGAAAGAAGTTAGAAAGAAGTAAGAAAGAAGTAAAAAAGAAGTAAGAAAGAAGAAAGAAGTTAAAAAGAAGTAAGAAAGAAGTAAGGAAGAAGTAAGAAAGAAGTAAGAAAGAAAGAAGTAAGATAGAAGAAAGAAAGAAGAAAGAAAGAAGTAAGAAAGAAGTAAGAAAGAAAGAAGAAAGAAAGAAGAAAGAAAGAAGAAAGAGAGAAGAAAGAGAGAAGAAAGTAAGAAGAAAGAAAGAAGTAAGAGAGAAGTAAGAAAGAAGTAAGAAAGAAAGAAGTAAGAAAGAAGAAAGAAAGAAGAAAGAAAGAAGTAAGAAAGAAGTAAGAAAGAAAGAAGAAAGAAAGAAGAAAGAAAGAAGAAAGAGAGAAGAAAGAGAGAAGAAAGAAAGAAGAAAGAAGAAGTAAGAGAGAAGTAAGAAAGAAGTAAGAAAGAAAGAAGTAAGAAAGAAGTATGAAAGAAGTAAGAGAGAAAGAAGAAAGAAAGAAGAAAGAAAGAAGTAAGTAAGAAGAAAGAGAGAAGAAAGAGAGAAGAAAGAAAGAAGTAAGAGAGAAGTAAGAAAGAAGTAAGAAATAAAGAAGTAAGAAAGAAGAAAGAAAGAAGAAAGAAAGAAGTAAGAAAGATGTAAGAAAGAAGTAAGAAAGAAGAAAGAAAGAATTAAAAAGAAGAAAGAAAGAATTAAGAGAGATGTAAAAAAGAAGAAAGAAGTAAGAAAGAAGTAAGAAAGAAGTAAGAAAGAAGTATGAAAGAAGTAAGAAAGAAAGAAGAAAGAAAAAGAAAGAAAGAAGAAAGAAAGAAGTTAGAAAGAAGTAAGAAGTAAGAAAGAAGTTAGGAAGAAGTAAGAAAGAAGTAAGAAATAAGTAAGAAAGAAGTAAGAAAGGAGTAAGAAAGAGGTAAGAAAGAAATAAGAAAGAAGTAAGCAAGAAGTAAGAAAGTAAGAAGAAAGAAGAAAGAAATAAGAAAAAAGAAGTTAGAAAGAAGTACGAAGGAAGTAAGAAAGAGGTAAGAAAGAAAGAAGTAAGAAAGAAGAAAGAAAGAAGTAAGAAAGAAGTAAGAAAGAAGTAAGAAAGAAGTAAGAAAGAAGTAAGAAAGAAAGAAGAAAGAAAGAAGAAGAACGAAGAAAAAAGAAGTTAGAAAGAAGTAAGAAAGAAGAAAGAAAGAAGTAAGAAAGATGTAAAAAAGAAGTAATAAAGAAGTAAGAAAGAAAGAAGTAAGAAAGAATTATGAAAGAAGTAAGAAAGAAAGAAGAAAGAAAGAAGAAAGAAAGAAGAAAGAAAGAAGTAAGAAAGAAGTAAGAAAGAAGAAAGAAAGAATTAAGAAAGAAGAAAGAAAGAAGAAAGAAAGAAGGTAGAAAGAAGTAAGAAAGAAGAAAGAAAGAAAGAAGAAAGAAGTAAGAAAGAAGTAAGAAAGAAGTAAGAAAGAAGTAAGAAAGAAAGAAGTAAGAAAGAAGAAAGAAAGTAGAAAAAAGAAGTAAGAAAGAAAGAGTAAGAAAGAAAGAAGAAAGAAAGAAGAAAGAAAGAAGGTAGAAAGAAGTAAGAAAGAAGAAAGAAAGAAGTAAGAAAGAAGAGAGAAAGAAGTAAGAAAGAAGTAAGAAAGAAAGAAGTAAGAAAGAAGTAAGAAAGAAGTAAGAAAGAAAGAAGAAAGAAAGAAGAAAGAAAGTAGAAAAAGAAGTAAGAAAGAAGTAAGAAATAAGTAAGAAAGAAGTAAGAAAGAAGTAAGAAAGAAGAAAGAGGTAAGAAAGAAAGAAGATAGAAAGAAGAAAGAAAGTAGAAAGAAAGAGTAAGAAAGAAGTAAGAAAGAAGAAAAAAGAAAGAAGTAAGAAAAAAGAAAGAAAGGAGAAAGAAAGAAGTAAGAAAGAAGTAAGAAAGAAGTTAGAAAGAAGTAAGAAAGAAGTAAGAAAGAAGTTAGAATGAAGTAAGAAAGAAGAAAGAAAGATGTAAGAAAGAAGTTAGAAAGAAGTAAGAAAGAAGTAAGAAAGAAAGAAGAAATAAAGAAGAAAGAAAGAAGTTAGAAAGAAGTAAGAAAGTGGAAAGAAAGAAGTAAGAAATAAGAAAGGAAGAAGAAAGAAAGAAGTAAGAAAGAAGTAAGAAAGAAGTAAGAAAGAAGTAAGAAAGAAGTAAGAAAGAAGTAAGAAAGAAGAAAGAAAGAATTAAGAAAGAAGACAGAAAGAAGAAAGAAGTAAGAAAGAAGTAAGAAAGAAGTAAGAAAGAAGTAAGAAAGAAAGAAGTAAGAAAGAAGTAAGAAAGAAGTAAGAAAGAAGTAAGAAAGAAGTAAGAAAGAAGTAAGAAAGAAAGAAGTAAGAAAGAAGTAAGAAAGAAGTAAGAAAGAAGAAAGAAAGAAGTAAGAAAGAAGTAAGAAAGAATTAAGAAAGAAGAAAGAAAGAATGAAGAAAGAAGAAAGAAAGAAGTAAGAAAGATGTAAAAAAGAAGTAAGAAAGAAGTAATAAAGAAGTAAGAAAGAAAGAAGAAAGAAGAAAGAAGTACGAATGAAGTAAAAAAAAAAGTAAGAAAGAAAGAAGAAAGAAAGAAGAAAAAATAATTTAGAAAGAAGTAAGAAAGAAGAAAGAAAGAAGTAAGAAAGAAGTAAGAAAGAAGTAAGAAAGAAAGAAGTAAGATAGAAGAAAGAAAGAAGAAAGAAAGAAGTAAGAAAGAAGTAAGAAAGAAGTAAGAAAGAAGTAAGAAAGAAGTTAGAAAGAAGTAAGAAAGAAGTAACAAAGAATTTAGAATGAAGTAAGAAAGAAGTAAAAAAGAAGTAAGAAAGAAGTAAGAAAGAAAGAAGCAAGAAAGAAGTAAGAAAGAAGTAAGAAAGAAGTAAGAAAGAAAGAAGAAAAAAAGAAGAAAGAGAGAAGAAAGAGAGAAGAAAGAAAGAAGAAAGAAAGAAGTAAGAGAGATGTAAGAAAGAAGTAAGAAAGAAAGAAGTAAGAAAGAAGTAAGAAAGAAGTTAGAAAGAAGTAAGAAAGAAGTAAGAAAGAAGTTAGAATGAAGTAAGAAAGAAGAAGGAAAGATGTAAGAAAGAAGTTAGAAAGAAGTAAGAAAGAAGTAAGAAAGAAAGAAGAAAGAAAGAAGAAAGAAAGAACTTAGAAAGAAGTAAGAAAGAAGAAAGAAAGAAGTAAGAAATAAGAAAGAAAGCAGAAAGAAAGAAGTAAGAAAGAAGTAAGAAAGAAGTAAGAAAGAAGAAAGAAAGAAGAAAGAAAGAAGAAAGAGAGAAGAAAGAGAGAAGAAAGAAAGAAGAAAGAAAGAAGTAAGAGAGATGTAAGAAAGAAGTAAGAAAGAAAGAAGTAAGAAAGAAGTAAGAAAGAAGTTAGAAAGAAGTAAGAAAGAAGTAAGAAAGAAGTTAGAATGAAGTAAGAAGAAGAAGGAAAGATGTAAGAAAGAAGTTAGAAAGAAGTAAGAAAGAAGAAAGAAAGAAGTAAGAAAGAAGTAAGAAAGAAGTAAGAAAGAAAGAAGTAAGATAGAAGAAAGGAAGAAGAAAGAAAGAAGTAAGAAAGAAGTAAGAAAGAAGTAAAAAGAAGTAAGAAAGAAGTTAGAAAAAAGTAAGAAAGAAGTAACAAGAATTTGAAAGAAGTAAGAAAGAAGTAAAAAAGAAGTAAGAAAGAAGTAAGAAAGAAAGAAGTAAGAAAGAAGTAAGAAGAAGGAAGAAAGAAGTAAGAAAGAAAGAAGAAAGAAAGAAGAAAGAAAAAAGAAAGAGAGAAGAAAGAGAGAAGTAACAAAGAAGTTAGAAAGAAGTAAGAAAGAAGTAAAAAAGAAGTAAGAAAGAAGTAAGAAAGAAAGAAGTAAGAAAGAAGTAAGAAAGAAGAAAGAAGTAAGAAAGAAAGAAGAAAGAAAGAAGAAAGAAAGAAGAAAGAGAGAAGAAAGAGAGAAGAAAGAAAGAAGGACAGAAAGAAGTAAGAGAGAAGTAAGAAAGAAGTAAGAAAGAAAGAAGTAAGAAAGAAGAAAGAAAGAAGAAAGAAAGAAGTAAGAAAGAAGTAAGAAAGAAGAAAGAAAGAATGAAGAAAGAAGAAAGAAAGAAGTAAGAAAGATGTAAAAAAGAAGTAAGAAAGAAGTAAGAAAGAAGTAAGAAAGAAGTAAGAAAGAAGTAAGAAAGAAGAAAGAAAGAAGTAAGAAAGAAGAAAGAAAGAATTAAGAAAGAAGAAAGAAAGAAGAAAGAAGTAAGAAAGAAGTAAGAAAGAAGTAAGAAAGAAGTAAGAAAGAAGAAAGAATGAAGTAAGAAAGAAGAAAGAAAGAATTAAGAAAGAAGAAAGAAAGAAGAAAGAAGTAAGAAAGAAGTAAGAAAGAAGTAAGAAAGAAGTAAGAAAGAAGTAAGAAAGAAAGAAGTAAGAAAGAAGAAAGAAAGAAGAAAGAAAGAAGTAAGAAAGAAGTAAGAAAGAAGTAAAAAGAAGTAAGAAAGAAGTTAGAAAAAAGTAAGAAAGAAGTAACAAAGAAGTTAGAAAGAAGTAAGAAAGAAGTAAAAAAGAAGTAAGAAAGAAGTAAGAAAGAAAGAAGTAAGAAAGAAGTAAGAAAGAAGTAAGAAAGAAGTAAGAAAGAAAGAAGAAAGAAAGAAGAAAGAAAAAAGAAAGAGAGAAGAAAGAGAGAAGTAACAAAGAAGTTAGAAAGAAGTAAGAAAGAAGTAAAAAAGAAGTAAGAAAGAAGTAAGAAAGAAAGAAGTAAGAAAGAAGTAAGAAAGAAGAAAGAAGTAAGAAAGAAAGAAGAAAGAAAGAAGAAAGAAAGAAGAAAAAGAGAAGAAAGAGAGAAGAAAGAAAGAAGACAGAAAGAAGTAAGAGAGAAGTAAGAAAGAAGTAAGAAAGAAAGAAGTAAGAAAGAAGAAAGAAAGAAGAAAGAAAGAATGAAGAAAGAAGAAAGAAAGAAGTAAGAAAGATGTAAAAATGAAGTAAGAAAGAAGTAAGAAAGAAGTAAGAAAGAAGTAAGAAAGAAGTAAGAAAGAAAGAAGATAGAAAGAAGAAAGAAAGAAGAAAAAATAAGTTAGAAAGAAGTAAGAAAGAAGAAAGAAAGAAGTAAGAAAGAAGTAAGAAAGAAGTAAGAAAGAAAGAAGTAAGATAGAAGAAAGAAAGAAGATAGAAAGAAGTAAGAAAGAAGTAAGAAAGAAGTAAGAAAGAAGTAAGAAAGAAGTTAGAAAGAAGGAAGAAAGAAGTAACAAAGAAGTTAGAAAGAAGTAAGAAAGAAGTAAAAAAGAAGTAAGAAAGAAGTAAGAAAGAAAGAAGTAAGAAAGAAGTAAGAAAGAAGTAAGAAAGAAGTAAGAAAGAAAGAAGAAAGAAAGAAGAAAGAAAGAAGAAAGAGAGAAGAAAGAGAGAAGAAAGAAAGAAGAAAGAAAGAAGTAAGAGAGATGTAAGAAAGAAGTAAGAAAGAAAGAAGTAAGAAAGAATTAAGAAAGAAGTTAGAAAGAAGTAAGAAAGAAGTAAGAAAGAAGTTAGAATGAAGTAAGAAAGAAGAAAGAAAGATGTAAGAAAGAAGTTAGAAAGAAGTAAGAAAGAAGTAAGAAAGAAAGAAGAAAGAAAGAAGAAAGAACTTAGAAAGAAGTAAGAAAGAAGAAAGAAAGAAGTAAGAAATAAGAAAGAAAGAAGAAAGAAAGAAGAAAGAAAGAAGTAAGAAAGAAGTAAGAAAGAAGAAAGAAAGAAGTAAGAAAGAAGAAAGAAAGAATTAAGAAAGAAGAAAGAAAGAAGAAAGAAGTAAGAAAGAAGTAAGAAAGAAGTAAGAAAGAAGTAAGAAAGAAGTAAGAAAGAAGAAAGAATGAAGTAAGAAAGAAGAAAGAAAGAATTAAGAAAGAAGAAAGAAAGAAGAAAGAAGTAAGAAAGAAGTAAGAAAGAAGTAAGAAAGAAGTAAGAAAGAAGTAAGAAAGAAAGAAGTAAGAAAGAAGAAAGAAAGAAGAAAGAAAGAAGTAAGAAAGAAGTAAGAAAGAAGTAAAAAGAAGTAAGAAAGAAGTTAGAAAAAAGTAAGAAAGAAGTAACAAAGAAGTTAGAAAGAAGTAAGAAAGAAGTAAAAAAGAAGTAAGAAAGAACTAAGAAAGAAAGAAGTAAGAAAGAAGTAAGAAAGAAGTAAGAAAGAAGTAAGAAAGAAAGAAGAAAGAAAGAAGAAAGAAAAAAGAAAGAGAGAAGAAAGAGAGAAGTAACAAAGAAGTTAGAAAGAAGTAAGAAAGAAGTAAAAAAGAAGTAAGAAAGAAGTAAGAAAGAAAGAAGTAAGAAAGAAGTAAGAAAGAAGAATGTAGTAAGAAAGAAAGAAGAAAGAAAGAAGAAAGAAAGAAGAAAGAGAGAAGAAAGAGAGAAGAAAGAAAGAAGACAGAAAGAAGTAAGAGAGAAGTAAGAAAGAAGTAAGAAAGAAAGAAGTAAGAAAGAAGAAAGAAAGAAGAAAGATAGAAGTAAGAAAGAAGTAAGAAAGAAGAAAGAAAGAATGAAGAAAGAAGAAAGAAAGAAGTAAGAAAGATGTAAAAAAGAAGTAAGAAAGAAGTAAGAAAGAAGTAAGAAAGAAGTAAGAAAGAAAGAAGATAGAAAGAAGAAAGAAAGAAGAAAAAATAAGTTAGAAAGAAGTAAGAAAGAAGAAAGAAAGAAGTAAGAAAGAAGTAAGAAAGAAGTAAGAAAGAAAGAAGTAAGATAGAAGAAAGAAAGAAGATAGAAAGAAGTAAGAAAGAAGTAAGAAAGAAGTAAGAAAGAAGTAAGAAAGAAGTTAGAAAGAAGTAAGAAAGAAGTAACAAAGAAGTTAGAAAGAAGTAAGAAAGAAGTAAAAAAGAAGTAAGAAAGAAAGAAGTAAGAAAGAAGTAAGAAAGAAGTAAGAAAGAAGTAAGAAAGAAAGAAGAAAGAAAGAAGAAAGTAAGAAGAAAGAGAGAAGAAAGAGAGAAGAAAGAAAGAAGAAAGAAAGAAGAGAGATGTAAGAAAGAAGTAAGAAAGAAAGAAGTAAGAAAGAAGTAAGAAAGAAGTTAGAAAGAAGTAAGAAAGAAGTAAGAAAGAAGTTAGAATGAAGTAAGAAAGAAGAAAGATAGATGTAAGAAAGAAGTTAGAAAGAAGTAAGAAAGAAGTAAGAAAGAAAGAAGAAAGAACTTAGAAAGAAGTAAGAAAGAAGAAAGAAAGAAGTAAGAAATAAGAAAGAAAGAAGAAAGAAAGAAGAAAGAAAGAAGTAAGAAAGAAGTAAGAAAGAAGAAAGAAAGAAGTAAGAAAGAAGAAAGAAAGAATTAAGAAAGAAGAAAGAAAGAAGAAAGAAGTAAGAAAGAAGTAAGAAAGAAGTAAGAAAGAAGTAAGAAAGAAGAAAGAATGAAGTAAGAAAGAAGAAAGAATTAAGAAAGAAGAAAGAAAGAAGAAAGAAGTAAGAAAGAAGTAAGAAAGAAGTAAGAAAGAAGTAAGAAAGAAAGAAGTAAGAAAGAAGAAAGAAAGAAGAAAGAAAGAAGTAAGAAAGAAGTAAGAAAGAAGTAAAAAGAAGTAAGAAAGAAGTTAGAAAAAAGTAAGAAAGAAGTAACAAAGAAGTTAGAAAGAAGTAAGAAAGAAGTAAAAAAGAAGTAAGAAAGAAGTAAGAAAGAAAGAAGTAAGAAAGAAGTAAGAAAGAAGTAAGAAAGAACTAAGAAAGAAAGAAGAAAGAAAGTAGAAAGAAAAAAGAAAGAGAGAAGAAAGAGAGAAGTAACAAAGAAGTTAGAAAGAAGTAAGAAAGAAGTAAAAAAGAAGTAAGAAAGTAGTAAGAAAGAAAGAAGTAAGAAAGAAGTAAGAAAGAAGAAAGAAGTAAGAAAGAAAGAAGAAAGAGAGAAGAAAGAGAGAAGAAAGAAAGAAGACAGAAAGAAGTAAGAGTGAAGTAAGAAAGAAGTAAGAAATAAAGAAGTAAGAAAGAAGAAAGAAAGAAGTAAGAAAGAAGTAAGAAAGAAGTAAGAAAGAAGAAAGAAAGAATGAAGAAAGAAGAAAGAAAGAAGTAAGAAAGATGTAAAAAAGAAGTAAGAAAGAAGTAAGAAAGAAGTAAGAAAGAAGTAAGAAAGAAAGAAGAAAGAAAGAAGAAAGAAAGAAGAAAAAATAAGTTAGAAAGAAGTAAGAAAGAAGAAAGAAAGAAGTAGGAAAGAAGTAAGAAAGAAGTAAGAAAGAAAGAAGTAAGATAGAAGAAAGAAAGAAGAAAGAAAGAAGTAAGAAAGAAGTAAGAAAGAAGTAAGAAAGAAGTAAGAAAGAAGTTAGAAAGAAGTAAGAAAGAAGTAACAAAGAAGTTAGAAAGAAGTAAGAAAGAAGTAAAAAAGAAGTAAGAAAGAAGTAAGAAAGAAAGAAGTAAGAAAGAAGTAAGAAAGAAGTAAGAAAGAAGTAAGAAAGAAAGAAGAAAGAAAGAAGAAAGAAAGAAGAAAGAGAGAAGAAAGAGAGAAGAAAGAAAGAAGAAAGAAAGAAGTAAGAGAGATGTAATAAAGAAGTAAGAAAGAAAGAAGTAAGAAAGAAGTAAGAAAGAAGTTAGAATGAAGTAAGAAAGAAGAAAGAAAGATGTAAGAAAGAAGTTAGAAAGAAGTAAGAAAGAAGTAAGAAAGAAAGAAGAAAGAAAGAAGAAAGAAAGAACTTAGAAAGACGTAAGAAAGAAGAAAGAAAGAAGTAAGACATAAGAAAGAAAGAAGAAAGAAAGAAGAAAGAAAGAAGTAAGAAAGAAGTAAGAAAGAAGAAAGAAAGAAGTAAGAAAGAAGAAAGAAAGAATTAAGAAAGAAGAAAGAAAGAAGAAAGAAAGAAGTAAGAAAGAAGTAAGAAAGAAGTAAAAAGAAGTAAGAAAGAAGTTAGAAAAAAGTAAGAAAGAAGTAACAAAGAAGTTAGAAAGAAGTAAGAAAGAAGTAAAAAAGAAGTAAGAAAGAAGTAAGAAAGAAAGAAGTAAGAAAGAAGTAAGAAAGAAGTAAGAAAGAAGTAAGAAAGAAAGAAGAAAGAAAGAAGAAAGAAAAAAGAAAGAGAGAAGAAAGAGAGAAGTAACAAAGAAGTTAGAAAGAAGTAAGAAAGAAGTAAAAAAGAAGTAAGAAAGAAGTAAGAAAGAAAGAAGTAAGAAAGAAGTAAGAAAGAAGAAAGAAGTTAGAAAGAAAGAAGAAAGAAAGAAGAAAGAGAGAAGAAGGAGAGAAGAAAGAAAGAAGACAGAAAGAAGTAAGAGTGAAGTAAGAAAGAAGTAAGAAAGAAAGAAGTAAGAAAGAAGAAAGAAAGAAGTAAGAAAGAAGAAAGAAAGAATGAAGAAAGAAGAAAGAAAGAAGTAAGAAAGATGTAAAAAAGAAGTAAGAAAGAAGTAAGAAAGAAGTAAGAAAGAAGTAAGAAAGAAAGAAGAAAGAAAGAAGAAAGAAAGAAGAAAAAATAAGTTAGAAAGAAGTAAGAAAGAAGAAAGAAAGAAGTAGGAAAGAAGTAAGAAAGAAGTAAGAAAGAAAGAAGTAAGATAGAAGAAAGAAAGAAGAAAGAAAGAAGTAAGAAAGAAGTAAGAAAGAAGTAAGAAAGAAGTAAGAAAGAAGTTAGAAAGAAGTAAGAAAGAAGTAACAAAGAAGTTAGAAAGAAGTAAGAAAGAAGTAAAAAAGAAGTAAGAAAGAAGTAAGAAAGAAAGAAGTAAGAAAGAAGTAAGAAAGAAGTAAGAAAGAAGTAAGAAAGAAAGAAGAAAGAAGTACGAAAGAATTAAAAAAAAAGTAAGAAAGAAAGAAGTAAGAAAGTAGTAAGAAAGAAGTAAGAAAGAAAAAAGAAAAAATAAGTTAGAAAGAAGTAAGAAAGAAGAAAGAAAGAAGTAAGAAAGAAGTAAGAAAGCAGTAAGAAAGAAGTAAGAAAGAAGTTAGAAAGAAGTAAGAAAGAAGTAACAAAGAAGTAAGAAAGAAGTATGAAAGAAGTAAGAATGAAAGAAGAAAGAAAGAAGACAGAAAGAAGAAAGAAAGAAGTTAGAAAGAAGTAAGAAAGAAGTAAGAAAGAAGTAAGAAAGAAGTAAGAAAGAAGTTAGAAAGAAGTAAGAAAGAAGTAAGAAATAAGTAAGAAAGAAGTAAGAAAGAATGAAGTAAGAAAGAAGAAAGAAAGAAGTAAGAAAGAAGTAAGGAAGAAGTAAGAAAGAAGTAAGAAAGAAAGAAGAAAGAAGTAAGAAAGAAGTAAGAAAGAAGTAAGAAAGGAGTAAGAAAGAAGTAAGAAAGAAAGAAGTAAGAAAGAAGAAAGAAAGAAGAAAAAAGAAGTTGTAAGAAAGAAGTAAGAAAGAAGGAAGAAAGAAAGAAGAAAGAAAGAAGAAAGAAAGAAGAAAGAAGGAAGAAAGAGAGAAGAAAGAGAGAAGAAAGAAAGAAGAAAGAAAGAAGTAAGAGAGAAGTAAGAAGGAAAGAAGAAATAAAGAAGAAAGAAGAAAAAAGAAGTTAGAACTAAGAAAGAAGTAAGAAGTAAGAAGTAAGAAAGAAGTAAGAAAGAAGTAAGAAGAAGTAAGAAAGAAAGAAGTAAGAAAGAAGAAAGAAAGAAGAAAGAAAGAAGTAAGAAAGAAGTAAGAAAGAAGTAAGAAAGAAGAAAGAAAGAATTAAGAAAGAAGAAATAAAGAAGTAAGAAAGATGTAAGAAGAAGTAAGAAAGAAGTAAGAAAGAAAGAAGAAAGAAGTAAGAAAGAAGTACAAAAGAATTAAGAAAGAAGAAAGAAGTTAAAAAGTAGTAAGAAAGAAGTAAGGAAGAAGTAAGAAAGAAGTAAGAAAGAAAGAAGTAAGATAGAAGAAAGAAAGAAGAAAGAAAGAAGTAAGAAAGAAGTAAGAAAGAAAGAAGAAAGAAAGAAGAAAGAAAGAAGAAAGAGAGAAGAAAGAGAGAAGAAAGAAAGAAGAAAGAAAGAAGTAAGAGAGAAGTAAGAAAGAAGTAAGAAAGAAAGAAGTAAGAAAGAAGAAAGAAAGAAGAAAGAAAGAAGTAAGAAAGAAGTAAGAAAGAAAGAAGAAAGAAAGAAGAAAGAAAGAAGAAAGAGAGAAGAAAGAGAGAAGAAAGAAAGAAGAAAGAAGAAGTAAGAGAGAAGTAAGAAAGAAGTAAGAAAGAAAGAAGTAAGAAAGAAGTATGAAAGAAGTAAGAGAGAAAGAAGAAAGAAAGAAGAGAGAAAGAAGTAAGTAAGAAGAAAGAGAGAAGAAAGAGAGAAGAAAGAAAGAAGTAAGAGAGAAGTAAGAAAGAAGTAAGAAAGAAAGAAGTAAGAAAGAAGAAAGAAAGAAGAAAGAAAGAAGTAAGAAAGAAGTAAGAAAGAAGTAAGAAAGAAGAAAGAAAGAATTAAAAAGAAGAAAGAAAGAAGTAAGAAAGATGTAAAAAAGAAGAAAGAAGTACGAAAGAAGTAAGAAAGAAGTAAGAAAGAAAGAAGTAAGAAAGAAGTATGAAAGAAGTAAGAAAGAAAGAAGAAAGAAAAAAGAAAGAAAGAAGAAAGAAAGAAGTTAGAAAGAAGTAAGAAAGAAGTAAGAAAGAAGTAAGAAAGAAGTTAGGAAGAAGTAAGAAAGAAGTAAGAAATAAGTAAGAAAGAAGTAAGAAAGGAGTAAGAAAGAGGTAAGAAAGAAATAAGAAAGAAGTAAGAAAGAAGTAAGAAAGTAAGAAGAAAGAAGAAAGAAAGAAGAAAAAAGAAGTTAGAAAGAAGTACGAAGGAAGTAAGAAAGAGGTAAGAAAGAAAGAAGTAAGAAAGAAGAAAGAAAGAAGTAAGAAAGAAGTAAGAAAGAAGTAAGAAAGAAGTAAGAAAGAAAGAAGAAAGAAAGAAGAAAGAACGAAGAAAAAAGAAGTTAGAAAGAAGTAAGAAAGAAGAAAGAAAGAAGTAAGAAAGAATTATGAAAGAAGTAAGAAAGAAAGAAGAAAGAAAGAAGAAAGAAAGAAGAAAGAAAGAAGTAAGAAAGAAGTAAGAAAGAAGAAAGAAAGAATTAAGAAAGAAGAAAGAAAGAAGAAAGAAAGAAGGTAGAAAGAAGTAAGAAAGAAGAAAGAAAGAAAGAAGAAAGAAGTAAGAAATAAGTAAGAAAGAAGTAAGAAAGAAGTAAGAAAGAAAGAAGTAAGAAAGAAGAAAGAAAGTATAAAAAAGAAGTAAGAAAGAAAGAAGTAAGAAAGAAAGAAGAAAGAAAGAAGAAAGAAAGAAGGTAGAAAGAAGTAAGAAAGAAGAAAGAAAGAAGTAAGAAAGAAGAGAGAAAGAATTAAGAAAGAAGTAAGAAAGAAAGAAGTAAGAAAGAAGTAAGAAAGAAGTAAGAAAGAAAGAAGAAAGAAAGAAGAAAGAAAGTAGAAAAAAGAAGTAAGAAAGAAGTAAGAAATAAGTAAGAAAGAAGTAAGAAAGAAGTAAGAAAGAAGAAAGAGGTAAGAAAGAAAGAAGTTAGAAAGAAGAAAGAAAGTAGAAAGAAAGAAGTAAGAAAGAAGTAAGAAAGAAGAAAAAAGAAAGAAGTAAGAAAAAAGAAAGAAAGGAGAAAGAAAGAAGTAAGAAAGAAGTAAGAAAGAAGTTAGAAAGAAGTAAGAAAGAAGTAAGAAAGAAGTTAGAATGAAGTAAGAAAGAAGAAAGAAAGATGTAAGAAAGAAGTTAGAAAGAAGTAAGAAAGAAGTAAGAAAGAAAGAAGAAATAAAGAAGAAAGAAAGAAGTTAGAAAGAAGTAAGAAAGAGGAAAGAAAGAAGTAAGAAAGAAGTTAGAAAGAAGTAAGAAAGAAGTAAGAAAGAAAGAAGAAATAAAGAAGAAAGAAAGAAGTTAGAAAGAAGTAAGAAAGAGGAAAGAAAGAAGTAAGAAATAAGAAAGGAAGAAGAAAGAAAGAAGTAAGAAAGAAGTAAGAAAGAAGTAAGAAAGAAGTAAGAAAGAAGTAAGAAAGAAGAAAGAAAGAATTAAGAAAGAAGACAGAAAGAAGAAAGAAGTAAGAAAGAAGTAAGAAAGAAGTAAGAAAGAAGTAAGAAAGAAGTAAGAAAGAAAGAAGTAAGAAAGAAGTAAGAAAGAAGTAAGAAAGAAGTAAGAAAGAAGTAAGAAAGAAGTAAGAATGAAAGAAGTAAGAAAGAAGTAAGAAAGAAGTAAGAAAGAAGAAAGAAAGAAGTAAGAAAGAAGTAAGAAAGAATTAAGAAAGAAGAAAGAAAGAATGAAGAAAGAAGAAAGAAAGAAGTAAGAAAGATGTAAAAAAGAAGTAAGAAAGAAGTAATAAAGAAGTAAGAAAGAAAGAAGTAAGAAAGAAGTACGAATGAAGTAAAAAAAAAGTAAGAAAGAAAGAAGTAAGAAAGAAGTAAGAAAGAAGTAAGAAAGAAAGAAGAAAGAAAGAAGAAAGAAAGAAGAAAAAATAATTTAGAAAGAAGTAAGAAAGAAGAAAGAAAGAAGTAAGAAAGAAGTAAGAAAGAAGTAAGAAAGAAAGAAGTAAGATAGAAGAAAGAAAGAAGAAAGAAAGAAGTAAGAAAGAAGTAAGAAAGAAGTAAGAAAGAAGTAAGAAAGAAGTTAGAAAGAAGTAAGAAAGAAGTAACAAAGAATTTAGAAAGAAGTAAGAAAGAAGTAAAAAAGAAGTAAGAAAGAAGTAAGAAAGAAAGAAGCAAGAAAGAAGTAAGAAAGAAGTAAGAAAGAAGTAAGAAAGAAAGAAGAAAGAAAGAAGAAAGAAAGAAGAAAGAGAGAAGAAAGAGAGAAGAAAGAAAGAAGAAAGAAAGAAGTAAGAGAGATGTAAGAAAGAAGTAAGAAAGAAAGAAGTAAGAAAGAAGTAAGAAAGAAGTTAGAAAGAAGTAAGAAAGAAGTAAGAAAGAAGTTAGAATGAAGTAAGAAAGAAGAAGGAAAGATGTAAGAAAGAAGTTAGAAAGAAGTAAGAAAGAAGTAAGAAAGAAAGAAGAAAGAAAGAAGAAAGAAAGAAGAAAGAAAGAATTAAGAAAGAAGAAAGAAAGAAGAAAGAAGTAAGAAAGAAGTAAGAAAGAAGTAAGAAAGAAGTAAGAAAGAAGTAAGAAAGAAAGAAGTAAGAAAGAAGAAAGAAAGAATAAAGAAAGAAGTAAGAAAGAAGTAAGAAAGAAGTAAAAAGAAGTAAGAAAGAAGTTAGAAAAAAGTAAGAAAGAAGTAACAAAGAAGTTAGAAAGAAGTAAGAAAGAAGTAAAAAAGAAGTAAGAAAGAAGTAAGAAAGAAAGAAGTAAGAAAGAAGTAAGAAAGAAGAAAGAAGTAAGAAAGAAAGAAGAAAGAAAGAAGAAAGAAAGAAGAAAGAGAGAAGAAAGAGAGAAGAAAGAAAGAAGACAGAAAGAAGTAAGAGAGAAGTAAGAAAGAAGTAAGAAAGAAAGAAGTAAGAAAGAAGAAAGAAAGAAGAAAGAAAGAAATAAGAAAGAAGTAAGAAAGAAGAAAGAAAGAATGAAGAAAGAAGAAAGAAAGAAGTAAGAAAGATGTAAAAAAGAAGTAAGAAAGAAGTAAGAAAGAAGTAAGAAAGAATTAAGAAAGAAGTAAGAAAGAAAGAAGATAGAAAGAAGAAAGAAAGAAGAAAAAATAAGTTAGAAAGAAGTAAGAAAGAAGAAAGAAAGAAGTAAGAAAGAAGTAAGAAAGAAGTAAGAAAGAAAGAAGTAAGATAGAAGAAAGAAAGAAGATAGAAAGAAGTAAGAAAGAAGTAAGAAAGAAGTAAGAAAGAAGTAAGAAAGAAGTTAGAAAGAAGTAAGAAAGAAGTAACAAAGAAGTTAGAAAGAAGTAAGAAAGAAGTAAAAAAGAAGTAAGAAAGAAGTAAGAAAGAAAGAAGTAAGAAAGAAGTAAGAAAGAAGTAAGAAAGAAGTAAGAAAGAAGGAAGAAAGAAAGAAGAAAGAAAGAAGAAAGAGAGAAGAAAGAGAGAAGAAAGAAAGAAGAAAGAAAGAAGTAAGAGAGATGTAAGAAAGAAGTAAGAAAGAAAGAAGTAAGAAAGAAGTAAGAAAGAAGTTAGAAAGAAGTAAGAAAGAAGTAAGAAAGAAGTTAGAATGAAGTAAGAAAGAAGAAAGAAAGATGTAAGAAAGAAGTTAGAAAGAAGTAAGAAAGAAGTAAGAAAGAAAGAAGAAAGAAAGAAGAAAGAACTTAGAAAGAAGTAAGAAAGAAGAAAGAAAGAAGTAAGAAATAAGAAAGAAAGAAGAAAGAAAGAAGAAAGAAAGAAGTAAGAAAGAAGTAAGAAAGAAGAAAGAAAGAAGTAAGAAAGAAGAAAGAAAGAATTAAGAAAGAAGAAAGAAAGAAGAAAGAAGTAAGAAAGAAGTAAGAAAGAAGTAAGAAAGAAGTAAGAAAGAAGTAAGAAAGAAGAAAGAATGAAGTAAGAAAGAAGAAAGAAAGAATTAAGAAAGAAGAAAGAAAGAAGAAAGAAGTAAGAAAGAAGTAAGAAAGAAGTAAGAAAGAAGTAAGAAAGAAGTAAGAAAGAAAGAAGTAAGAAAGAAGAAAGAAAGAAGAAAGAAAGAAGTAAGAAAGAAGTAAGAAAGAAGTAAAAAGAAGTAAGAAAGAAGTTAGAAAAAAGTAAGAAAGAAGTAACAAAGAAGTTAGAAAGAAGTAAGAAAGAAGTAAAAAAGAAGTAAGAAAGAAGTAAGAAAGAAAGAAGTAAGAAAGAAGTAAGAAAGAAGTAAGAAAGAAGTAAGAAAGAAAGAAGAAAGAAAGAAGAAAGAAAAAAGAAAGAGAGAAGAAAGAGAGAATTAACAAAGAAGTTAGAAAGAAGTAAGAAAGAAGTAAAAAAGAAGTAAGAAAGAAGTAAGAAAGAAAGAAGTAAGAAAGAAGTAAGAAAGAAGAAAGAGAGAAGAAAGAGAGAAGAAAGAAAGAAGACAGAAAGAAGTAAGAGAGAAGTAAGAAAGAAGTAAGAAAGAAAGAAGTAAGAAAGAAGAAAGAAAGAAGAAAGAAAGAAGTAAGAAAGAAGTAAGAAAGAAGAAAGAAAGAAAGAAGTAAGATAGAAGAAAGAAAGAAGATAGAAAGAAGTAAGAAAGAAGTAAGAAAGAAGAAAGAAAGAAGTAAGAAAGAAGTTAGAAAGAAGTAAGAAAGAAGTAACAAAGAAGTTAGAAAGAAGTAAGAAAGAAGTAAAAAAGAAGTAAGAAAGAAGTAAGAAAGAAAGAAGTAAGAAAGAAGTAAGTAAGAAGAAAGAGAGAAGAAAGAGAGAAGAAAGAAAGAAGAAAGAAAGAAGTAAGAGAGATGTAAGAAAGAAGTAAGAAAGAAAGAAGTAAGAAAGAAGTAAGAAAGAAGTTAGAAAGAAGTAAGAAAGAAGTAAGAAAGAAGTTAGAACGAAGTAAGAAAGAAGAAAGAAAGATGTAAGAAAGAAGTTAGAAAGAAGTAAGAAAGAAGTAAGAAAGAAAGAAGAAAGAAAGAAGAAAGAACTTAGAAAGAAGTAAGAAAGAAGAAAGAAAGAAGTAAGAAATAAGAAAGAAAGAAGAAAGAAAGAAGAAAGAAAGAAGTAAGAAAGAAGTAAGAAAGAAGAAAGAAAGAAGTAAGAAAGAAGAAAGAAAGAATTAAGAAAGAAGAAAGAAAGAAGAAAGAAGTAAGAAAAAGTAAGAAAGAAGTAAGAAAGAAGTAAGAAAGAAGTAAGAAAGAAGAAAGAATGAAGTAAGAAAGAAGAAAGAAAGAATTAAGAAAGAAGAAAGAAAGAAGAAAGAAGTAAGAAAGAAGTAAGAAAGAAGTAAGAAAGAAGTAAGAAAGAAGTAAGAAAGAAAGAAGTAAGAAAGAAGAAAGAAAGAAGAAAGAAAAAAGTAAGAAAGAAGTAAGAAAGAAGAAAAAAGAAAGAAGTAAAAAAAAAGAAAGAAAGGAGAAAGAAAGAAGTAAGAAAGAAGTAAGAAAGAAGTTAGAAAGAAGTAAGAAAGAAGTAAGAAAGAAGTTAGAATGAAGTAAGAAAGAAGAAAGAAAGATGTAAGAAAGAAGTTAGAAAGAAGTAAGAAAGAAGTAAGAAAGAAAGAAGAAATAAAGAAGAAAGAAAGAAGTTAGAAAGAAGTAAGAAAGAGGAAAGAAAGAAGTAAGAAATAAGAAAGGAAGAAGAAAGAAAGAAGTAAGAAAGAAGTAAGAAAGAAGTAAGAAAGAAGTAAGAAAGAAGTAAGAAAGAAGAAAGAAAGAATTAAGAAAGAAGACAGAAAGAAGAAAGAAGTAAGAAAGAAGTAAGAAAGAAGTAAGAAAGAAGTAAGAAAGAAGTAAGAAAGAAAGAAGTAAGAAAGAAGTAAGAAAGAAGTAAGAAAGAAGTAAGAAAGAAGTAAGAAAGAAGTAAGAATGAAAGAAGTAAGAAAGAAGTAAGAAAGAAGTAAGAAAGAAGAAAGAAAGAAGTAAGAAAGAAGTAAGAAAGAATTAAGAAAGAAGAAAGAAAGAATGAAGAAAGAAGAAAGAAAGAAGTAAGAAAGATGTAAAAAAGAAGTAAGAAAGAAGTAATAAAGAAGTAAGAAAGAAAGAAGAAAGAAGAAAGAAGTACGAATGAAGTAAAAAAAAAGTAAGAAAGAAAGAAGTAAGAAAGAAGTAAGAAAGAAGTAAGAAAGAAAGAAGAAAGAAAGAAGAAAGAAAGAAGAAAAAATAATTTAGAAAGAAGTAAGAAAGAAGAAAGAAAGAAGTAAGAAAGAAGTAAGAAAGAAGTAAGAAAGAAAGAAGTAAGATAGAAGAAAGAAAGAAGAAAGAAAGAAGTAAGAAAGAAGTAAGAAAGAAGTAAGAAAGAAGTAAGAAAGAAGTTAGAAAGAAGTAAGAAAGAAGTAACAAAGAATTTAGAAAGAAGTAAGAAAGAAGTAAAAAAGAAGTAAGAAAGAAGTAAGAAAGAAAGAAGCAAGAAAGAAGTAAGAAAGAAGTAAGAAAGAAGTAAGAAAGAAAGAAGAAAGAAAGAAGAAAGAAAGAAGAAAGAGAGAAGAAAGAGAGAAGAAAGAAAGAAGAAAGAAAGAAGTAAGAGAGATGTAAGAAAGAAGTAAGAAAGAAAGAAGTAAGAAAGAAGTAAGAAAGAAGTTAGAAAGAAGTAAGAAAGAAGTAAGAAAGAAGTTAGAATGAAGTAAGAAAGAAGAAGGAAAGATGTAAGAAAGAAGTTAGAAAGAAGTAAGAAAGAAGTAAGAAAGAAAGAAGAAAGAAAGAAGAAAGAAAGAAGAAAGAAAGAATTAAGAAAGAAGAAAGAAAGAAGAAAGAAGTAAGAAAGAAGTAAGAAAGAAGTAAGAAAGAAGTAAGAAAGAAGTAAGAAAGAAAGAAGTAAGAAAGAAGAAAGAAAGAATAAAGAAAGAAGTAAGAAAGAAGTAAGAAAGAAGTAAAAAGAAGTAAGAAAGAAGTTAGAAAAAAGTAAGAAAGAAGTAACAAAGAAGTTAGAAAGAAGTAAGAAAGAAGTAAAAAAGAAGTAAGAAAGAAGTAAGAAAGAAAGAAGTAAGAAAGAAGTAAGAAAGAAGAAAGAAGTAAGAAAGAAAGAAGAAAGAAAGAAGAAAGAAAGAAGAAAGAGAGAAGAAAGAGAGAAGAAAGAAAGAAGACAGAAAGAAGTAAGAGAGAAGTAAGAAAGAAGTAAGAAAGAAAGAAGTAAGAAAGAAGAAAGAAAGAAGAAAGAAAGAAATAAGAAAGAAGTAAGAAAGAAGAAAGAAAGAATGAAGAAAGAAGAAAGAAAGAAGTAAGAAAGATGTAAAAAAGAAGTAAGAAAGAAGTAAGAAAGAAGTAAGAAAGAATTAAGAAAGAAGTAAGAAAGAAAGAAGATAGAAAGAAGAAAGAAAGAAGAAAAAATAAGTTAGAAAGAAGTAAGAAAGAAGAAAGAAAGAAGTAAGAAAGAAGTAAGAAAGAAGTAAGAAAGAAAGAAGTAAGATAGAAGAAAGAAAGAAGATAGAAAGAAGTAAGAAAGAAGTAAGAAAGAAGTAAGAAAGAAGTAAGAAAGAAGTTAGAAAGAAGTAAGAAAGAAGTAACAAAGAAGTTAGAAAGAAGTAAGAAAGAAGTAAAAAAGAAGTAAGAAAGAAGTAAGAAAGAAAGAAGTAAGAAAGAAGTAAGAAAGAAGTAAGAAAGAAGTAAGAAAGAAGGAAGAAAGAAAGAAGAAAGAAAGAAGAAAGAGAGAAGAAAGAGAGAAGAAAGAAAGAAGAAAGAAAGAAGTAAGAGAGATGTAAGAAAGAAGTAAGAAAGAAAGAAGTAAGAAAGAAGTAAGAAAGAAGTTAGAAAGAAGTAAGAAAGAAGTAAGAAAGAAGTTAGAATGAAGTAAGAAAGAAGAAAGAAAGATGTAAGAAAGAAGTTAGAAAGAAGTAAGAAAGAAGTAAGAAAGAAAGAAGAAAGAAAGAAGAAAGAAATAAGAAAGAAAGAAGAAAGAAAGAAGAAAGAAAGAAGTAAGAAAGAAGTAAGAAAGAAGAAAGAAAGAAGTAAGAAAGAAGAAAGAAAGAATTAAGAAAGAAGAAAGAAAGAAGAAAGAAGTAAGAAAGAAGTAAGAAAGAAGTAAGAAAGAAGTAAGAAAGAAGTAAGAAAGAAGAAAGAATGAAGTAAGAAAGAAGAAAGAAAGAATTAAGAAAGAAGAAAGAAAGAAGAAAGAAGTAAGAAAGAAGTAAGAAAGAAGTAAGAAAGAAGTAAGAAAGAAGTAAGAAAGAAAGAAGTAAGAAAGAAGAAAGAAAGAAGAAAGAAAGAAGTAAGAAAGAAGTAAGAAAGAAGTAAAAAGAAGTAAGAAAGAAGTTAGAAAAAAGTAAGAAAGAAGTAACAAAGAAGTTAGAAAGAAGTAAGAAAGAAGTAAAAAAGAAGTAAGAAAGAAGTAAGAAAGAAAGAAGTAAGAAAGAAGTAAGAAAGAAGTAAGAAAGAAGTAAGAAAGAAAGAAGAAAGAAAGAAGAAAGAAAAAAGAAAGAGAGAAGAAAGAGAGAATTAACAAAGAAGTTAGAAAGAAGTAAGAAAGAAGTAAAAAAGAAGTAAGAAAGAAGTAAGAAAGAAAGAAGTAAGAAAGAAGTAAGAAAGAAGAAAGAGAGAAGAAAGAGAGAAGAAAGAAAGAAGACAGAAAGAAGTAAGAGAGAAGTAAGAAAGAAGTAAGAAAGAAAGAAGTAAGAAAGAAGAAAGAAAGAAGAAAGAAAGAAGTAAGAAAGAAGTAAGAAAGAAGAAAGAAAGAAAGAAGTAAGATAGAAGAAAGAAAGAAGATAGAAAGAAGTAAGAAAGAAGTAAGAAAGAAGAAAGAAAGAAGTAAGAAAGAAGTTAGAAAGAAGTAAGAAAGAAGTAACAAAGAAGTTAGAAAGAAGTAAGAAAGAAGTAAAAAAGAAGTAAGAAAGAAGTAAGAAAGAAAGAAGTAAGAAAGAAGTAAGTAAGAAGAAAGAGAGAAGAAAGAGAGAAGAAAGAAAGAAGAAAGAAAGAAGTAAGAGAGATGTAAGAAAGAAGTAAGAAAGAAAGAAGTAAGAAAGAAGTAAGAAAGAAGTTAGAAAGAAGTAAGAAAGAAGTAAGAAAGAAGTTAGAACGAAGTAAGAAAGAAGAAAGAAAGATGTAAGAAAGAAGTTAGAAAGAAGTAAGAAAGAAGTAAGAAAGAAAGAAGAAAGAAAGAAGAAAGAACTTAGAAAGAAGTAAGAAAGAAGAAAGAAAGAAGTAAGAAATAAGAAAGAAAGAAGAAAGAAAGAAGAAAGAAAGAAGTAAGAAAGAAGTAAGAAAGAAGAAAGAAAGAAGTAAGAAAGAAGAAAGAAAGAATTAAGAAAGAAGAAAGAAAGAAGAAAGAAGTAAGAAAAAGTAAGAAAGAAGTAAGAAAGAAGTAAGAAAGAAGTAAGAAAGAAGAAAGAATGAAGTAAGAAAGAAGAAAGAAAGAATTAAGAAAGAAGAAAGAAAGAAGAAAGAAGTAAGAAAGAAGTAAGAAAGAAGTAAGAAAGAAGTAAGAAAGAAGTAAGAAAGAAAGAAGTAAGAAAGAAGAAAGAAAGAAGAAAGAAAAAAGTAAGAAAGAAGTAAGAAAGAAGTAAAAAGAAGTAAGAAAGAAGTTAGAAAAAAGTAAGAAAGAAGTAAGAAAGAAGTAAGAAAGAAGTAAGAAAGAAGAAAGAAAGAAGTAAGAAAGAAGAAAGAAAGAATTAAGAAAGAAGAAAGAAAGAAGAAAGAAGTAAGAAAGAAGTAAGAAAGAAGTAAGAAAGAAGTAAGAAAGAAGTAAGAAAGAAAGAAGTAAGAAAGAAGAAAGAAAGAATAAAGAAAGAAGTAAGAAAGAAGTAAGAAAGAAGTAAAAAGAAGTAAGAAAGAAGTTAGAAAAAAGTAAGAAAGAAGTAACAAAGAAGTTAGAAAGAAGTAAGAAAGAAGTAAAAAAGAAGTAAGAAAGAAGTAAGAAAGAAAGAAGTAAGAAAGAAGTAAGAAAGAAGAAAGAAGTAAGAAAGAAAGAAGAAAGAAAGAAGAAAGAAAGAAGAAAGAGAGAAGAAAGAGAGAAGAAAGAAAGAAGACAGAAAGAAGTAAGAGAGAAGTAAGAAAGAAGTAAGAAAGAAAGAAGTAAGAAAGAAGAAAGAAAGAAGAAAGAAAGAAATAAGAAAGAAGTAAGAAAGAAGAAAGAAAGAATGAAGAAAGAAGAAAGAAAGAAGTAAGAAAGATGTAAAAAAGAAGTAAGAAAGAAGTAAGAAAGAAGTAAGAAAGAATTAAGAAAGAAGTAAGAAAGAAAGAAGATAGAAAGAAGAAAGAAAGAAGAAAAAATAAGTTAGAAAGAAGTAAGAAAGAAGAAAGAAAGAAGTAAGAAAGAAGTAAGAAAGAAGTAAGAAAGAAAGAAGTAAGATAGAAGAAAGAAAGAAGATAGAAAGAAGTAAGAAAGAAGTAAGAAAGAAGTAAGAAAGAAGTAAGAAAGAAGTTAGAAAGAAGTAAGAAAGAAGTAACAAAGAAGTTAGAAAGAAGTAAGAAAGAAGTAAAAAAGAAGTAAGAAAGAAGTAAGAAAGAAAGAAGTAAGAAAGAAGTAAGAAAGAAGTAAGAAAGAAGTAAGAAAGAAGGAAGAAAGAAAGAAGAAAGAAAGAAGAAAGAGAGAAGAAAGAGAGAAGAAAGAAAGAAGAAAGAAAGAAGTAAGAGAGATGTAAGAAAGAAGTAAGAAAGAAAGAAGTAAGAAAGAAGTAAGAAAGAAGTTAGAAAGAAGTAAGAAAGAAGTAAGAAAGAAGTTAGAATGAAGTAAGAAAGAAGAAAGAAAGATGTAAGAAAGAAGTTAGAAAGAAGTAAGAAAGAAGTAAGAAAGAAAGAAGAAAGAAAGAAGAAAGAACTTAGAAAGAAGTAAGAAAGAAGAAAGAAAGAAGTAAGAAATAAGAAAGAAAGAAGAAAGAAAGAAGAAAGAAAGAAGTAAGAAAGAAGTAAGAAAGAAGAAAGAAAGAAGTAAGAAAGAAGAAAGAAAGAATTAAGAAAGAAGAAAGAAAGAAGAAAGAAGTAAGAAAGAAGTAAGAAAGAAGTAAGAAAGAAGTAAGAAAGAAGTAAGAAAGAAGAAAGAATGAAGTAAGAAAGAAGAAAGAAAGAATTAAGAAAGAAGAAAGAAAGAAGAAAGAAGTAAGAAAGAAGTAAGAAAGAAGTAAGAAAGAAGTAAGAAAGAAGTAAGAAAGAAAGAAGTAAGAAAGAAGAAAGAAAGAAGAAAGAAAGAAGTAAGAAAGAAGTAAGAAAGAAGTAAAAAGAAGTAAGAAAGAAGTTAGAAAAAAGTAAGAAAGAAGTAACAAAGAAGTTAGAAAGAAGTAAGAAAGAAGTAAAAAAGAAGTAAGAAAGAAGTAAGAAAGAAAGAAGTAAGAAAGAAGTAAGAAAGAAGTAAGAAAGAAGTAAGAAAGAAAGAAGAAAGAAAGAAGAAAGAAAAAAGAAAGAGAGAAGAAAGAGAGAATTAACAAAGAAGTTAGAAAGAAGTAAGAAAGAAGTAAAAAAGAAGTAAGAAAGAAGTAAGAAAGAAAGAAGTAAGAAAGAAGTAAGAAAGAAGAAAGAGAGAAGAAAGAGAGAAGAAAGAAAGAAGACAGAAAGAAGTAAGAGAGAAGTAAGAAAGAAGTAAGAAAGAAAGAAGTAAGAAAGAAGAAAGAAAGAAGAAAGAAAGAAGTAAGAAAGAAGTAAGAAAGAAGAAAGAAAGAAAGAAGTAAGATAGAAGAAAGAAAGAAGATAGAAAGAAGTAAGAAAGAAGTAAGAAAGAAGAAAGAAAGAAGTAAGAAAGAAGTTAGAAAGAAGTAAGAAAGAAGTAACAAAGAAGTTAGAAAGAAGTAAGAAAGAAGTAAAAAAGAAGTAAGAAAGAAGTAAGAAAGAAAGAAGTAAGAAAGAAGTAAGAAAGAAGTAAGAAAGAAGTAAGAAAGAAGGAAGAAAGAAAGAAGAAAGAAAGAAGAAAGAGAGAAGAAAGAGAGAAGAAAGAAAGAAGAAAGAAAGAAGTAAGAGAGATGTAAGAAAGAAGTAAGAAAGAAAGAAGTAAGAAAGAAGTAAGAAAGAAGTTAGAAAGAAGTAAGAAAGAAGTAAGAAAGAAGTTAGAATGAAGTAAGAAAGAAGAAAGAAAGATGTAAGAAAGAAGTTAGAAAGAAGTAAGAAAGAAGTAAGAAAGAAAGAAGAAAGAAAGAAGAAAGAACTTAGAAAGAAGTAAGAAAGAAGAAAGAAAGAAGTAAGAAATAAGAAAGAAAGAAGAAAGAAAGAAGAAAGAAAGAAGTAAGAAAGAAGTAAGAAAGAAGAAAGAAAGAAGTAAGAAAGAAGAAAGAAAGAATTAAGAAAGAAGAAAGAAAGAAGAAAGAAGTAAGAAAGAAGTAAGAAAGAAGTAAGAAAGAAGTAAGAAAGAAGTAAGAAAGAAGAAAGAATGAAGTAAGAAAGAAGAAAGAAAGAATTAAGAAAGAAGAAAGAAAGAAGAAAGAAGTAAGAAAGAAGTAAGAAAGAAGTAAGAAAGAAGTAAGAAAGAAGTAAGAAAGAAAGAAGTAAGAAAGAAGAAAGAAAGAAGAAAGAAAGAAGTAAGAAAGAAGTAAGAAAGAAGTAAAAAGAAGTAAGAAAGAAGTTAGAAAAAAGTAAGAAAGAAGTAACAAAGAAGTTAGAAAGAAGTAAGAAAGAAGTAAAAAGAAGTAAGAAAGAAGTAAGAAAGAAAGAAGTAAGAAAGAAGTAAGAAAGAAGTAAGAAAGAAGTAAGAAAGAAAGAAGAAAGAAAGAAGAAAGAAAAAAGAATGAGAGAAGAAAGAGAGAATTAACAAAGAAGTTAGAAAGAAGTAAGAAAGAAGTAAAAAAGAAGTAAGAAAGAAGTAAGAAAGAAAGAAGTAAGAAAGAAGTAAGAAAGAAGAAAGAGAGAAGAAAGAGAGAAGAAAGAAAGAAGACAGAAAGAAGTAAGAGAGAAGTAAGAAAGAAGTAAGAAAGAAAGAAGTAAGAAAGAAGAAAGAAAGAAGAAAGAAAGAAGTAAGAAAGAAGTAAGAAAGAAGAAAGAAAGAAAGAAGTAAGATAGAAGAAAGAAAGAAGATAGAAAGAAGTAAGAAAGAAGTAAGAAAGAAGAAAGAAAGAAGTAAGAAAGAAGTTAGAAAGAAGTAAGAAAGAAGTAACAAAGAAGTTAGAAAGAAGTAAGAAAGAAGTAAAAAAGAAGTAAGAAAGAAGTAAGAAAGAAAGAAGTAAGAAAGAAGTAAGTAAGAAGAAAGAGAGAAGAAAGAGAGAAGAAAGAAAGAAGAAAGAAAGAAGTAAGAGAGATGTAAGAAAGAAGTAAGAAAGAAAGAAGTAAGAAAGAAGTAAGAAAGAAGTAAGAAAGAAGTAAGAAAGAAGTAAGAAAGAAGTTAGAACGAAGTAAGAAAGAAGAAAGAAAGATGTAAGAAAGAAGTTAGAAAGAAGTAAGAAAGAAGTAAGAAAGAAAGAAGAAAGAAAGAAGAAAGAACTTAGAAAGAAGTAAGAAAGAAGAAAGAAAGAAGTAAGAAATAAGAAAGAAAGAAGAAAGAAAGAAGAAAGAAAGAAGTAAGAAAGAAGTAAGAAAGAAGAAAGAAAGAAGTAAGAAAGAAGAAAGAAAGAATTAAGAAAGAAGAAAGAAAGAAGAAAGAAGTAAGAAAGAAGTAAGAAAGAAGTAAGAAAGAAGTAAGAAAGAAGTAAGAAAGAAGAAAGAATGAAGTAAGAAAGAAGAAAGAAAGAATTAAGAAAGAAGAAAGAAAGAAGAAAGAAGTAAGAAAGAAGTAAGAAAGAAGTAAGAAAGAAGTAAGAAAGAAGTAAGAAAGAAAGAAGTAAGAAAGAAGAAAGAAAGAAGAAAGAAAAAAGTAAGAAAGAAGTAAGAAAGAAGTAAAAAGAAGTAAGAAAGAAGTTAGAAAAAAGTAAGAAAGAAGTAACAAAGAAGTTAGAAAGAAGTAAGAAAGAAGTAAAAAAGAAGTAAGAAAGAACTAAGAAAGAAAGAAGTAAGAAAGAAGTAAGAAAGAAGTAAGAAAGAAGTAAGAAAGAAAGAAGAAAGAAAGAAGAAAGAAAAAAGAAAGAGAGAAGAAAGAGAGAAGTAACAAAGAAGTTAGAAAGAAGTAAGAAAGAAGTAAAAAAGAAGTAAGAAAGAAGTAAGAAAGAAAGAAGTAAGAAAGAAGTAAGAAAGAAGAAAGAAGTAAGAAAGAAAGAAGAAAGAAAGAAGAAAGAGAGAAGAAAGAGAGAAGAAAGAAAGAAGACAGAAAGAAGTAAGAGAGAAGTAAGAAAGAAGTAAGAAAGAAAGAAGTAAGAAAGAAGAAAGAAAGAAGAAAGAAAGAAGTAAGAAAGAAGTAAGAAAGAAGTAAGAAAGAAGAAAGAAAGAATGAAGAAAGAAGAAAGAAAGAAGTAAGAAAGATGTAAAAAAGAAGTAAGAAAGAAGTAAGAAAGAAGTAAGAAAGAAGTAAGAAAGAAAGAAGAAAGAAAGAAGAAAGAAAGAAGAAAAAATAAGTTAGAAAGAAGTAAGAAAGAAGAAAGAAAGAAGTAGGAAAGAAGTAAGAAAGAAGTAAGAAAGAAAGAAGTAAGATAGAAGAAAGAAAGAAGAAAGAAAGAAGTAAGAAAGAAGTAAGAAAGAAGTAAGAAAGAAGTAAGAAAGAAGTTAGAAAGAAGTAAGAAAGAAGTAACAAAGAAGTTAGAACGAAGTAAGAAAGAAGAAAGAAAGATGTAAGAAAGAAGTTAGAAAGAAGTAAGAAAGAAGTAAGAAAGAAAGAAGAAAGAAAGAAGAAAGAACTTAGAAAGAAGTAAGAAAGAAGAAAGAAAGAAGTAAGAAATAAGAAAGAAAGAAGAAAGAAAGAAGAAAGAAAGAAGTAAGAAAGAAGTAAGAAAGAAGAAAGAAAGAAGTAAGAAAGAAGAAAGAAAGAATTAAGAAAGAAGAAAGAAAGAAGAAAGAAGTAAGAAAGAAGTAAGAAAGAAGTAAGAAAGAAGTAAGAAAGAAGTAAGAAAGAAGAAAGAATGAAGTAAGAAAGAATAAAGAAAGAATTAAGAAAGAAGAAAGAAAGAAGAAAGAAGTAAGAAAGAAGTAAGAAAGAAGTAAGAAAGAAGTAAGAAAGAAGTAAGAAAGAAAGAAGTAAGAAAGAAGAAAGAAAGAAGAAAGAAAGAAGTAAGAAAGAAGTAAGAAAGAAGTAAAAAGAAGTAAGAAAGAAGTTAGAAAAAAGTAAGAAAGAAGTAACAAAGAAGTTAGAAAGAAGTAAGAAAGAAGTAAAAAAGAAGTAAGAAAGAAGTAAGAAAGAAAGAAGTAAGAAAGAAGTAAGAAAGAAGTAAGAAAGAAGTAAGAAAGAAAGAAGAAAGAAAGAAGAAAGAAAAAAGAAAGAGAGAAGAAAGAGAGAAGAAAGAAAGAAGACAGAAAGAAGTAAGAGAGAAGTAAGAAAGAAGTAAGAAAGAAGAAAGAAAGAATGAAGAAAGAAGAAAGAAAGAAGTAAGAAAGATGTAAAAAAGAAGTAAGAAAGAAGTAAGAAAGAAGTAAGAAAGAAGTAAGAAAGAAAGAAGAAAGAAAGAAGAAAGAAAGAAGAAAAAATAAGTTAGAAAGAAGTAAGAAAGAAGTAAGAAAGAAGTAAGAAAGAAGTAAGAAAGAAGTTAGAAAGAAGTAAGAAAGAAGTAACAAAGAAGTTAGAAAGAAGTAAGAAAGAAGTAAAAAAGAAGTAAGAAAGAAGTAAGAAAGAAAGAAGTAAGAAAGAAGTAAGAAAGAAGTAAGAAAGAAGTAAGAAAGAAAGAAGAAAGAAAGAAGAAAGAAAGAAGAAAGAGAGAAGAAAGAGAGAAGAAAGAAAGAAGAAAGAAAGAAGTAAGAGAGATGTAAGAAAGAAGTAAGAAAGAAAGAAGTAAGAAAGAAGTAAGAAAGAAGTTAGAAAGAAGTAAGAAAGAAGTAAGAAAGAAGTTAGAATGAAGTAAGAAAGAAGAAGGAAAGATGTAAGAAAGAAGTTAGAAAGAAGAAAGAAAGAAGTAAGAAAGGAAGAAGAAAGAAAGAAGAAAGAAAGAACTTAGAAAGAAGTAAGAAAGAAGAAAGAAAGAAGTAAGAAATAAGAAAGAAAGCAGAAAGAAAGAAGTAAGAAAGAAGTAAGAAAGAAGTAAGAAAGAAGTAAGAAAGAAGTAAGAAAGACGAAAGAAAGAAGTAAGAAAGAAGAAAGAAAGAATTAAGAAAGAAGAAAGAAAGAAGAAAGAAGTAAGAAAGAAGTAAGAAAGAAGTAAGAAAGAAGTAAGAAAGAAGTAAGAAAGAAAGAAGTAAGAAAGAAGAAAGAAAGAATAAAGAAAGAAGTAAGAAAAAAGTAAGAAAGAAGTAAAAGAAGTAAGAAAGAAGTTAGAAAAAAGTAAGAAAGAAGTAACAAAGAAGTTAGAAAGAAGTAAGAAAGAAGTAAAAAAGAAGTAAGAAAGAAGTAAGAAAGAAAGAAGTAAGAAAGAAGTAAGAAAGAAGGAAGAAAGAAGTAAGAAATAAAGAAGAAAGAAAGAAGAAAGAAAAAAGAAAGAGAGAAGAAAGAGAGAAGTAACAAAGAAGTTAGAAAGAAGTAAGAAAGAAGTAAAAAAGAAGTAAGAAAGAAGTAAGAAAGAAAGAAGTAAGAAAGAAGTAAGAAAGAAGAAAGAAGTAAGAAAGAAAGAAGAAAGAAAGAAGAAAGAAAGAAGAAAGAGAGAAGAAAGAGAGAAGAAAGAAAGAAGACAGAAAGAAGTAAGAGAGAAGTAAGAAAGAAGTAAGAAAGAAAGAAGTAAGAAAGAAGAAAGAAAGAAGAAAGAAGAAATAAGAAAGAAGTAAGAAAGAAGAAAGAAAGAATGAAGAAAGAAAAAGAAAGAAGTGAGAAAGATGTAAAAAAGAAGTAAGAAAGAAGTAAGAAAGAAGTAAGAAAGAAGTAAGAAACTAGTTAGAAAGAAAGAAGATAGAAAGAAGAAAGAAGAAGAAAAATAAGTTAGAAAGAAGTAAGAAAGAAGAAAGAAAGAAGTAAGAAAGAAGTAAGAAAGAAGTAAGAAAGAAAGAAGTAAGATAGAAGAAAGAAAGAAGATAGAAAGAAGTAAGAAAGAAGTAAGAAAGAAGTAAGAAAGAAGTAAGAAAGAAGTTAGAAAAGAGTAAGAAAGAAGTAACAAAGAAGTTAGAAAGAAGTAAGAAAGAAGTAAAAAGAAAGTAAGAAAGAAGTAAGAAAGAAAGTAAGAAAGAAGTAAGAAAGAAGTAAGAAAGAAATAAGAAAGAAAGAAGAAAGAAAGAAGAAGAAAGAAGAAAGAGAGCAGAAAGAGAGAAGAAAGAAAGAAGAAAGAAAGAAGTAAGAGAGATGTAAGAAAGAAGTAAGAAAGAAAGAAGTAAGAAAGAAGTAAGAAAGAAGTTAGAAAGAAGTAAGAAAGAAGTAAGAAAGAAGTTAGAATGAAGTAAGAAAGAAGAAAGAAAGATGTAAGAAAGAAGTTAGAAAGAAGTAAGAAAGAAGTAAGAAAGAAAGAAGAAAGAAAGAAGAAAGAACTTAGAAAGAAGTAAGAAAGAAGAAAGAAAGAAGTAAGAAATAAGAAAGAAAGAAGAAAGAAAGAAGAAAGAAAGAAGTAAGAAAGAAGTAAGAAAGAAGAAAGAAAGAAGTAAGAAAGAAGAAAGAAAGAATTAAGAAAGAAGAAAGAAAGAAGAAAGAAGTAAGAAAGAAGTAAGAAAGAAGTAAGAAAGAAGTAAGAAAGAAGTAAGAAAGAAGAAAGAATGAAGTAAGAAAGAAGAAAGAAAGAATTAAGAAAGAAGAAAGAAAGAAGAAAGAAGTAAGAAAGAAGTAAGAAACGAAGTAAGAAAGAAGTAAGAAAGAAGTAAGAAAGAAAGAAGTAAGAAAGAAGAAAGAAAGAAGAAAGAAAGAAGTAAGAAAGAAGTAAGAAAGAAGTAAAAAGAAGTAAGAAAGAAGTTAGAAAAAAGTAAGAAAGAAGTAACAAAGAAGTTAGAAAGAAGTAAGAAAGAAGTAAAAAAGAAGTAAGAAAGAAGTAAGAAAGAAAGAAGTAAGAAAGAAGTAAGAAAGAAGTAGAAAGAAGTAAGAAAGAAAGAAGAAAGAAAGAAGAAAGAAAAAAGAAAGAGAGAAGAAAGAGAGAAGAAGAAAGAAGACAGAAAGAAGTAAGAGAGAAAGAAAGAAAGAAGTAAGAAAGAAGAAAGAAAGAATGAAGAAAGAAGAAAGAAAGAAGTAAGAAAGATGTAAAAAAGAAGTAAGAAAGAAGTAAGAAAGAAGTAAGAAAGAAGTAAGAAAGAAAGAAGAACGAAAGAAGAAAGAAGAAGAAAAATAAGTTAGAAAGAAGTAAGAAAGAAGTAAGAAAGAAGTAAGAAAGAAGTAAGAAAGAAGTTAGAAAGAAGTAAGAAAGAAGTAACAAAGAAGTTAGAAAGAAGTAAGAAAGAAGTAAAAAAGAAGTAAGAAAGAAGTAAGAAAGAAAGAAGTAAGAAAGAAGTAAGAAAGAAGTAAGAAAGAAGTAAGAAAGAAGAAGAAAGAAAGAAGAAAGAAAGAAGAAAGAGAGAAGAAAGAGAGAAGAAAGAAAGAGAAAGAAAGAAGTAAGAGAGATGTAAGAAAGAAGTAAGAAAGAAGAAGTAAGAAAGAAGTAAGAAAGAAGTTAGAAAGAAGTAAGAAAGAAGTAAGAAAGAAGTTAGAATGAAGTAAGAAAGAAGAAGGAAAGATGTAAGAAAGAAGTTAGAAAGAAGAAAGAAAGAAGTAAGAAAGGAAGAAGAAAGAAAGAAGAAAGAAAGAACTTAGAAAGAAGTAAGAAAGAAGAAAGAAAGAAGTAAGAAATAAGAAAGAAAGCAGAAAGAAAGAAGTAAGAAAGAGTAAGAAAGAAGTAAGAAAGAAGTAAGAAAGAAGTAAGAAAGACGAAAGAAAGAAGTAAGAAAGAAGAAAGAAAGAATTAAGAAAGAAGAAAGAAAGAAGAAAGAAGTAAGAAAGAAGTAAGAAAGAGTAAGAAAGAAGTAAGACAAGAAGTAAGAAAGAAAGAAGTAAGAAAGAAGAAAGAAAGAATAAAGAAAGAAGTAAGAAAAAAGTAAGAAAGAAGTAAAAAGAAGTAAGAAAGAAGTTAGAAAAAAGTAAGAAAGAAGTAACAAAGAAGTTAGAAAGAAGTAAGAAAGAAGTAAAAAAGAAGTAAGAAGAAGTAAGAAAGAAGAAGTAAGAAAGAAGTAAGAAAGAAGGAAGAAAGAAGTAAGAAATAAGAAGAAAGAAAGAAGAAAGAAAAAAGAAAGAGAGAAGAAAGAGAGAAGTAACAAAGAAGTTAGAAAGAAGTAAGAAAGAAGTAAAAAAGAAGTAAGAAAGAAGTAAGAAAGAAAGAAGTAAGAAAGAAGTAAGAAAGAAGAAAGAAGTAAGAAAGAAAGAAGAAAGAAAGAAGAAAGAAAGAAGAAAGAGAGAAGAAAGAGAGAAGAAAGAAAGAAGACAGAAAGAAGTAAGAGAGAAGTAAGAAAGAAGTAAGAAAGAAAGAAGTAAGAAAGAAGAAAGAAAGAAGAAAGAAAGAAATAAGAAAGAAGTAAGAAAGAAGAAAGAAAGAATGAAGAAAGAAGAAAGAAAGAAGTAAGAAAGATGTAAAAAAGAAGTAAGAAAGAAGTAAGAAAGAAGTAAGAAAGAAGTAAGAAACTAGTTAGAAAGAAAGAAGATAGAAAGAAGAAAGAAAGAAGAAAAAATAAGTTAGAAAGAAGTAAGAAAGAAGAAAGAAAGAAGTAAGAAAGAAGTAAGAAAGAAGTAAGAAAGAAAGAAGTAAGATAGAAGAAAGAAAGAAGATAGAAAGAAGTAAGAAAGAAGTAAGAAAGAAGTAAGAAAGAAGTAAGAAAGAAGTTAGAAAGAAGTAAGAAAGAAGTAACAAAGAAGTTAGAAAGAAGTAAGAAAGAAGTAAAAAAGAAGTAAGAAAGAAGTAAGAAAGAAAGAAGTAAGAAAGAAGTAAGAAAGAAGTAAGAAAGAAATAAGAAAGAAAGAAGAAAGAAAGAAGAAAGAAAGAAGAAAGAGAGAAGAAAGAGAGAAGAAAGAAAGAAGAAAGAAAGAAGTAAGAGAGATGTAAGAAAGAAGTAAGAAAGAAAGAAGTAAGAAAGAAGTAAGAAAGAAGTTAGAAAGAAGTAAGAAAGAAGTAAGAAAGAAGTTAGAATGAAGTAAGAAAGAAGAAAGAAAGATGTAAGAAAGAAGTTAGAAAGAAGTAAGAAAGAAGTAAGAAAGAAAGAAGAAAGAAAGAAGAAAGAACTTAGAAAGAAGTAAGAAAGAAGAAAGAAAGAAGTAAGAAATAAGAAAGAAAGAAGAAAGAAAGAAGAAAGAAAGAAGTAAGAAAGAAGTAAGAAAGAAGAAAGAAAGAAGTAAGAAAGAAGAAAGAAAGAATTAAGAAAGAAGAAAGAAAGAAGAAAGAAGTAAGAAAGAAGTAAGAAAGAAGTAAGAAAGAAGTAAGAAAGAAGTAAGAAAGAAGAAAGAATGAAGTAAGAAAGAAGAAAGAAAGAATTAAGAAAGAAGAAAGAAAGAAGAAAGAAGTAAGAAAGAAGTAAGAAAGAAGTAAGAAAGAAGTAAGAAAGAAGTAAGAAAGGAAGAAGTAAGAAAGAAGAAAGAAAGAAGAAAGAAAGAAGTAAGAAAGAAGTAAGAAAGAAGTAAAAAGAAGTAAGAAAGAAGTTAGAAAAAAGTAAGAAAGAAGTAACAAAGAAGTTAGAAAGAAGTAAGAAAGAAGTAAAAAAGAAGTAAGAAAGAAGTAAGAAAGAAAGAAGTAAGAAAGAAGTAAGAAAGAAGTAAGAAAGAAGTAAGAAAGAAAGAAGAAAGAAAGAAGAAAGAAAAAAGAAAGAGAGAAGAAAGAGAGAATTAACAAAGAAGTTAGAAAGAAGTAAGAAAGAAGTAAAAAAGAAGTAAGAAAGAAGTAAGAAAGAAAGAAGTAAGAAAGAAGTAAGAAAGAAGAAAGAGAGAAGAAAGAGAGAAGAAAGAAAGAAGACAGAAAGAAGTAAGAGAGAAGTAAGAAAGAAGTAAGAAAGAGAGAAGTAAGAAAGAAGAAAGAAAGAAGAAAGAAAGAAGTAAGAAAGAAGTAAGAAAGAAGAAAGAAAGAATGAAGAAAGAAGAAAGAAAGAAGTAAGAAAGATGTAAAAAAGAAGTAAGAAAGAAGTAAGAAAGAAGTAAGAAAGAAGTACGAAAGAAGTAAGAAAGAAAGAAGATAGAAAGAAGAAAGAAAGAAGAAAAAATAAGTTAGAAAGAAGTAAGAAAGAAGAAAGAAAGAAGTAAGAAAGAAGTAAGAAAGAAGTAAGAAAGAAAGAAGTAAGATAGAAGAAAGAAAGAAGATAGAAAGAAGTAAGAAAGAAGTAAGAAAGAAGTAAGAAAGAAGTAAGAAAGAAGTAAGAAAGAAGTAAGAAAGAAAGAAGAAAGAAAGAAGAAAGAAAAAAGAAAGAGAGAAGAAAGAGAGAAGTAACAAAGAAGTTAGAAAGAAGTAAGAAAGAAGTAAAAAAGAAGTAAGAAAGAAGTAAGAAAGAAAGAAGTAAGAAAGAAGTAAGAAAGAAGAAAGAAGTAAGAAAGAAAGAAGAAAGAAAGAAGAAAGAGAGAAGAAAGAGAGAAGAAAGAAAGAAGAAAGAAAGAAGTAAGAAAGAAGAAAGAAAGAAGAAAGAAAGAAGTAAGAAAGAAGAAAGAAAGAAGTAAGAAAGAAGAAAGAAAGAATGAAGAAAGAAGAAAGAAAGAAGTAAGAAAGATGTAAAAAAGAAGTAAGAAAGAAGTAAGAAAGAAGTAAGAAAGAAGTAAGAAAGAAAGAAGAAAGAAAGAAGAAAGAAAGAAGAAAAAATAAGTTAGAAAGAAGTAAGAAAGAAGAAAGAAAGAAGTAGGAAAGAAGTAAGAAAGAAGTAAGAAAGAAAGAAGTAAGATAGAAGAAAGAAAGAAGAAAGAAAGAAGTAAGAAAGAAGTAAGAAAGAAGTAAGAAAGAAGTAAGAAAGAAGTTAGAAAGAAGTAAGAAAGAAGTAAGAAAGAAGTTAGAAAGAAGTAAGAAAGAAGTAAAAAAGAAGTAAGAAAGAAGTAAGAAAGAAAGAAGTAAGAAAGAAGTAAGAAGGAAGTAAGAAAGAAGTAAGAAAGAAAGAAGAAAGAAAGAAGAAAGAAAGAAGAAAGAGAGAAGAAAGAGAGAAGAAAGAAAGAAGAAAGAAAGAAGTAAGAGAGATGTAAGAAAGAAGTAAGAAAGAAAGAAGTAAGAAAGAAGTAAGAAAGAAGTTAGAATGAAGTAAGAAAGAAGAAAGAAAGATGTAAGAAAGAAGTTAGAAAGAAGTAAGAAAGAAGTAAGAAAGAAAGAAGAAAGAAAGAAGAAAGAAAGAACTTAGAAAGACGTAAGAAAGAAGAAAGAAAGAAGTAAGAAATAAGAAAGAAAGAAGAAAGAAAGAAGAAAGAAAGAAGTAAGAAAGAAGTAAGAAAGAAGAAAGAAAGAAGTAAGAAAGAAGAAAGAAAGAATTAAGAAAGAAGAAAGAAAGAAGAAAGAAAGAAGTAAGAAAGAAGTAAGAAAGAAGTAAAAAGAAGTAAGAAAGAAGTTAGAAAAAAGTAAGAAAGAAGTAACAAAGAAGTTAGAAAGAAGTAAGAAAGAAGTAAAAAAGAAGTAAGAAAGAAGTAAGAAAGAAAGAAGTAAGAAAGAAGTAAGAAAGAAGTAAGAAAGAAGTAAGAAAGAAAGAAGAAAGAAAGAAGAAAGAAAAAAGAAAGAGAGAAGAAAGAGAGAAGTAACAAAGAAGTTAGAAAGAAGTAAGAAAGAAGTAAAAAAGAAGTAAGAAAGAAGTAAGAAAGAAAGAAGTAAGAAAGAAGTAAGAAAGAAGAAAGAAGTAAGAAAGAAAGAAGAAAGAAAGAAGAAAGAGAGAAGAAGGAGAGAAGAAAGAAGACAGAAAGAAGTAAGAGTGAAGTAAGAAAGAAGTAAGAAAGAAAGAAGTAAGAAAGAAGAAAGAAAGAAGTAAGAAAGAAGAAAGAAAGAATGAAGAAAGAAGAAAGAAAGAAGTAAGAAAGATGTAAAAAAGAAGTAAGAAAGAAGTAAGAAAGAAGTAAGAAAGAAGTAAGAAAGAAAGAAGAAAGAAAGAAGAAAAAATAAGTTAGAAAGAAGTAAGAAAGAAGAAAGAAAGAAGTAGGAAAGAAGTAAGAAAGAAGTAAGAAAGAAAGAAGTAAGATAGAAGAAAGAAAGAAGAAAGAAAGAAGTAAGAAAGAAGTAAGAAAAAAGTAAGAAAGAAGTAAGAAAGAAGTTAGAAAGAAGTAAGAAAGAAGTAACAAAGAAGTTAGAAAGAAGTAAGAAAGAAGTAAAAAAGAAGTAAGAAAGAAGTAAGAAAGAAAGAAGTAAGAAAGAAGTAAGAAAGAAGTAAGAAAGAAGTAAGAAAGAAAGAAGAAAGAAAGAAGAAAGAAAGAAGAAAGAGAGAAGAAAGAGAGAAGAAAGAAAGAAGAAAGAAAGAAGTAAGAGAGATGTAAGAAAGAAGTAAGAGAGAAAGAAGTAAGAAAGAAGTAAGAAAGAAGTTAGAATGAAGTAAGAAAGAAGAAAGAAAGATGTAAGAAAGAAGTTAGAAAGAAGTAAGAAAGAAGTAAGAAAGAAAGAAGAAAGAAAGAAGAAAGAAAGAACTTAGAAAGACGTAAGAAAGAAGAAAGAAAGAAGTAAGAAATAAGAAAGAAAGAAGAAAGAAAGAAGAAAGAAAGAAGTAAGAAAGAAGTAAGAAAGAAGAAAGAAAGAAGTAAGAAAGAAGAAAGAAAGAATTAAGAAAGAAGAAAGAAAGAAGAAAGAAAGAAGTAAGAAAGAAGTAAGAAAGAAGTAAAAAGAAGTAAGAAAGAAGTTAGAAAAAAGTAAGAAAGAAGTAACAAAGAAGTTAGAAAGAAGTAAGTAAGAAGTAAAAAAGAAGTAAGAAAGAAGTAAAAAAGAAAGAAGTAAGAAAGAAGTAAGAAAGAAGTAAGAAAGAAGTAAGAAAGAAAGAAGAAAGAAAGAAGAAAGAAAGAAGAAAGAGAGAAGAAAGAGAGAAGAAAGAAAGAAGAAAGAAAGAAGTAAGAGAGATGTAAGAAAGAAGTAAGAAAGAAAGAAGTAAGAAAGAAGTAAGAAAGAAGTTAGAAAGAAGTAAGAAAGAAGTAAGAAAGAAGTTAGAATGAAGTAAGAAAGAAGAAGGAAAGATGTAAGAAAGAAGTTAGAAAGAAGAAAGAAAGAAGTAAGAAAGAAAGAAGAAAGAAAGAAGAAAGAAAGAACTTAGAAAGAAGTAAGAAAGAAGAAAGAAAGAAGTAAGAAATAAGAAAGAAAGCAGAAAGAAAGAAGTAAGAAAGAAGTAAGAAAGAAGTAAGAAAGAAGTAAGAAAGACGAAAGAAAGAAGTAAGAAAGAAGAAAGAAAGAATTAAGAAAGAAGAAAGAAAGAAGAAAGAAGTAAGAAAGAAGTAAGAAAGAAGTAAGAAAGAAGTAAGAAAGAAGTAAGAAAGAAAGAAGTAAGAAAGAAGAAAGAAAGAATAAAGAAAGAAGTAAGAAAAAAGTAAGAAAGAAGTAAAAAGAAGTAAGAAAGAAGTTAGAAAAAAGTAAGAAAGAAGTAACAAAGAAGTTAGAAAGAAGTAAGAAAGAAGTAAAAAAGAAGTAAGAAAGAAGCAAGAAAGAAAGAAGTAAGAAAGAAGTAAGAAAGAAGTAAGAAATAAAGAAGAAAGAAAGAAGAAAGAAAAAAGAAAGAGAGAAGAAAGAGAGAAGTAACAAAGAAGTTAGAAAGAAGTAAGAAAGAAGTAAAAAAGAAGTAAGAAAGAAGTAAGAAAGAAAGAAGTAAGAAAGAAGTAAGAAAGAAGAAAGAAGTAAGAAAGAAAGAAGAAAGAAAGAAGAAAGAAAGAAGAAAGAGAGAAGAAAGAGAGAAGAAAGAAAGAAGACAGAAAGAAGTAAGAGAGAAGTAAGAAAGAAGTAAGAAAGAAAGAAGTAAGAAAGAAGAAAGAAAGAAGAAAGAAAGAAATAAGAAAGAAGTAAGAAAGAAGAAAGAAAGAATGAAGAAAGAAGAAAGAAAGAAGTAAGAAAGATGTAAAAAAGAAGTAAGAAAGAAGTAAGAAAGAAGTAAGAAAGAAGTAAGAAACTAGTAAGAAAGAAAGAAGATAGAAAGAAGAAAGAAAGAAGAAAAAATAAGTTAGAAAGAAGTAAGAAAGAAGAAAGAAAGAAGTAAGAAAGAAGTAAGAAAGAAGTAAGAAAGAAAGAAGTAAGATAGAAGAAAGAAAGAAGATAGAAAGAAGTAAGAAAGAAGTAAGAAAGAAGTAAGAAAGAAGTAAGAAAGAAGTTAGAAAGAAGTAAGAAAGAAGTAACAAAGAAGTTAGAAAGAAGTAAGAAAGAAGTAAAAAAGAAGTAAGAAAGAAGTAAGAAAGAAAGAAGTAAGAAAGAATTAAGAAAGAAGTAAGAAAGAAGTAAGAAAGAAAGAAGAAAGAAAGAAGAAAGAAAGAAGAAAGAGAGAAGAAAGAGAGAAGAAAGAAAGAAGAAAGAAAGAAGTAAGAGAGATGTAAGAAAGAAGTAAGAAAGAAAGAAGTAAGAAAGAAGTAAGAAAGAAGTTAGAAAGAAGTAAGAAAGAAGTAAGAAAGAAGTTAGAATGAAGTAAGAAAGAAGAAAGAAAGATGTAAGAAAGAAGTTAGAAAGAAGTAAGAAAGAAGTAAGAAAGAAAGAAGAAAGAAAGAAGAAAGAACTTAGAAAGAAGTAAGAAAGAAGAAAGAAAGAAGTAAGAAATAAGAAAGAAAGAAGAAAGAAAGAAGAAAGAAAGAAGTAAGAAAGAAGTAAGAAAGAAGAAAGAAAGAAGTAAGAAAGAAGAAAGAAAGAATTAAGAAAGAAGAAAGAAAGAAGAAAGAAGTAAGAAAGAAGTAAGAAAGAAGTAAGAAAGAAGTAAGAAAGAAGTAAGAAAGAAGAAAGAATGAAGTAAGAAAGAAGAAAGAAAGAATTAAGAAAGAAGAAAGAAAGAAGAAAGAAGTAAGAAAGAAGTAAGAAAGAAGTAAGAAAGAAGTAAGAAAGAAGTAAGAAAGGAAGAAGTAAGAAAGAAGAAAGAAAGAAGAAAGAAAGAAGTAAGAAAGAAGTAAGAAAGAAGTAAAAAGAAGTAAGAAAGAAGTTAGAAAAAAGTAAGAAAGAAGTAACAAAGAAGTTAGAAAGAAGTAAGAAAGAAGTAAAAAAGAAGTAAGAAAGAAGTAAGAAAGAAAGAAGTAAGAAAGAAGTAAGAAAGAAGAAAGAGAGAAGAAAGAGAGAAGAAAGAAAGAAGACAGAAAGAAGTAAGAGAGAAGTAAGAAAGAAGTAAGAAAGAAAGAAGTAAGAAAGAAGAAAGAAAGAAGAAAGAAAGAAGTAAGAAAGAAGTAAGAAAGAAGAAAGAAAGAATGAAGAAAGAAGAAAGAAAGAAGTAAGAAAGATGTAAAAAAGAAGTAAGAAAGAAGTAAGAAAGAAGTAAGAAAGAAGTACGAAAGAAGTAAGAAAGAAAGAAGATAGAAAGAAGAAAGAAAGAAGAAAAAATAAGTTAGAAAGAAGTAAGAAAGAAGAAAGAAAGAAGTAAGAAAGAAGTAAGAAAGAAGTAAGAAAGAAAGAAGTAAGATAGAAGAAAGAAAGAAGATAGAAAGAAGTAAGAAAGAAGTAAGAAAGAAGTAAGAAAGAAGTAAGAAAGAAGTAAGAAAGAAGTAAGAAAGAAAGAAGAAAGAAAGAAGAAAGAAAAAAGAAAGAGAGAAGAAAGAGAGAAGTAACAAAGAAGTTAGAAAGAAGAAAGAAGTAAAAAAGAAGTAAGAAAGAAGTAAGAAAGAAAGAAGTAAGAAAGAAGTAAGAAAGAAGAAAGAAGTAAGAAAGAAAGAAGAAAGAAAGAAGAAAGAGAGAAGAAAGAGAGAAGAAAGAAAGAAGACAGAAAGAAGTAAGAGTGAAGTAAGAAAGAAGTAAGAAAGAAAGAAGTAAGAAAGAAGAAAGAAAGAAGAAAGAAAGAAGTAAGAAAGAAGTAAGAAAGAAGTAAGAAAGAAGAAAGAAAGAATGAAGAAAGAAGAAAGAAAGAAGTAAGAAAGATGTAAAAAAGAAGTAAGAAAGAAGTAAGAAAGAAGTAAGAAAGAAGTAAGAAAGAAAGAAGAAAGAAAGAAGAAAGAAAGAAGAAAAAATAAGTTAGAAAGAAGTAAGAAAGAAGAAAGAAAGAAGTAGGAAAGAAGTAAGAAAGAAGTAAGAAAGAAAGAAGTAAGATAGAAGAAAGAAAGAAGAAAGAAAGAAGTAAGAAAGAAGTAAGAAAGAAGTAAGAAAGAAGTAAGAAAGAAGTTAGAAAGAAGTAAGAAAGAAGTAACAAAGAAGTTAGAAAGAAGTAAGAAAGAAGTAAAAAAGAAGTAAGAAAGAAGTAAGAAAGAAAGAAGTAAGAAAGAAGTAAGAAAGAAGTAAGAAAGAAGTAAGAAAGAAAGAAGAAAGAAAGAAGAAAGAAAGAAGAAAGAGAGAAGAAAGAGAGAAGAAAGAAAGAAGAAAGAAAGAAGTAAGAGAGATGTAAGAAAGAAGTAAGAAAGAAAGAAGTAAGAAAGAAGTAAGAAAGAAGTTAGAATGAAGTAAGAAAGAAGAAAGAAAGATGTAAGAAAGAAGTTAGAAAGAAGTAAGAAAGAAGTAAGAAAGAAAGAAGAAAGAAAGAAGAAAGAAAGAACTTAGAAAGACGTAAGAAAGAAGAAAGAAAGAAGTAAGAAATAAGAAAGAAAGAAGAAAGAAAGAAGAAAGAAAGAAGTAAGAAAGAAGTAAGAAAGAAGAAAGAAAGAAGTAAGAAAGAAGAAAGAAAGAATTAAGAAAGAAGAAAGAAAGAAGAAAGAAAGAAGTAAGAAAGAAGTAAGAAAGAAGTAAAAAGAAGTAAGAAAGAAGTTAGAAAAAAGTAAGAAAGAAGTAACAAAGAAGTTAGAAAGAAGTAAGAAAGAAGTAAAAAAGAAGTAAGAAAGAAGTAAGAAAGAAAGAAGTAAGAAAGAAGTAAGAAAGAAGTAAGAAAGAAGTAAGAAAGAAAGAAGAAAGAAAGAAGAAAGAAAAAAGAAAGAGAGAAGAAAGAGAGAAGTAACAAAGAAGTTAGAAAGAAGTAAGAAAGAAGTAAAAAAGAAGTAAGAAAGAAGTAAGAAAGAAAGAAGTAAGAAAGAAGTAAGAAAGAAGAAAGAAGTAAGAAAGAAAGAAGAAAGAAAGAAGAAAGAGAGAAGAAGGAGAGAAGAAAGAAGACAGAAAGAAGTAAGAGTGAAGTAAGAAAGAAGTAAGAAAGAAAGAAGTAAGAAAGAAGAAAGAAAGAAGTAAGAAAGAAGAAAGAAAGAATGAAGAAAGAAGAAAGAAAGAAGTAAGAAAGATGTAAAAAAGAAGTAAGAAAGAAGTAAGAAAGAAGTAAGAAAGAAGTAAGAAAGAAAGAAGAAAGAAAGAAGAAAAAATAAGTTAGAAAGAAGTAAGAAAGAAGAAAGAAAGAAGTAGGAAAGAAGTAAGAAAGAAGTAAGAAAGAAAGAAGTAAGATAGAAGAAAGAAAGAAGAAAGAAAGAAGTAAGAAAGAAGTAAGAAAAAAGTAAGAAAGAAGTAAGAAAGAAGTTAGAAAGAAGTAAGAAAGAAGTAACAAAGAAGTTAGAAAGAAGTAAGAAAGAAGTAAAAAAGAAGTAAGAAAGAAGTAAGAAAGAAAGAAGTAAGAAAGAAGTAAGAAAGAAGTAAGAAAGAAGTAAGAAAGAAAGAAGAAAGAAAGAAGAAAGAAAGAAGAAAGAGAGAAGAAAGAGAGAAGAAAGAAAGAAGAAAGAAAGAAGTAAGAGAGATGTAAGAAAGAAGTAAGAGAGAAAGAAGTAAGAAAGAAGTAAGAAAGAAGTTAGAATGAAGTAAGAAAGAAGAAAGAAAGATGTAAGAAAGAAGTTAGAAAGAAGTAAGAAAGAAGTAAGAAAGAAAGAAGAAAGAAAGAAGAAAGAAAGAACTTAGAAAGACGTAAGAAAGAAGAAAGAAAGAAGTAAGAAATAAGAAAGAAAGAAGAAAGAAAGAAGAAAGAAAGAAGTAAGAAAGAAGTAAGAAAGAAGAAAGAAAGAAGTAAGAAAGAAGAAAGAAAGAATTAAGAAAGAAGAAAGAAAGAAGAAAGAAAGAAGTAAGAAAGAAGTAAGAAAGAAGTAAAAAGAAGTAAGAAAGAAGTTAGAAAAAAGTAAGAAAGAAGTAACAAAGAAGTTAGAAAGAAGTAAGAAGGAAGTAAAAAAGAAGTAAGAAAGAAGTAAAAAAGAAAGAAGTAAGAAAGAAGTAAGAAAGAAGTAAGAAAGAAGTAAGAAAGAAAGAAGAAAGAAAGAAGAAAGAAAAAAGAAAGAGAGAAGAAAGAGAGAAGTAACAAAGAAGTTAGAAAGAAGTAAGAAAGAAGTAAAAAAGAAGTAAGAAAGAAGTAAGAAAGAAAGAAGTAAGAAAGAAGTAAGAAAGAAGAAAGAAGTAAGAAAGAAAGAAGAAAGAAAGAAGAAAGAGAGAAGAAGGAGAGAAGAAAGAAAGAAGACAGAAAGAAGTAAGAGTGAAGTAAGAAAGAAGTAAGAAAGAAAGAAGTAAGAAAGAAGAAAGAAAGAAGTAAGAAAGAAGAAAGAAAGAATGAAGAAAGAAGAAAGAAAGAAGTAAGAAAGATGTAAAAAAGAAGTAAGAAAGAAGTAAGAAAGAAGTAAGAAAGCAGTAAGAAAGAAAGAAGAAAGAAAGAAGAAAGAAAGAAGAAAAAATAAGTTAGAAAGAAGTAAGAAAGAAGAAAGAAAGAAGTAGGAAAGAAGTAAGAAAGAAGTAAGAAAGAAAGAAGTAAGATAGAAGAAAGAAAGAAGAAAGAAAGAATTAAGAAAGAAGTAAGAAAGAAGTAAGAAAGAAGTAAGAAAGAAGTTAGAAAGAAGTAAGAAAGAAGTAACAAAGAAGTTAGAAAGAAGTAAGAAAGAAGTAAAAAAGAAGTAAGAAAGAAGTAAGAAAGAAAGAAGTAAGAAAGAAGTAAGAAAGAAGTAAGAAAGAAGTAAGAAAGAAAGAAGAAAGAAGTACGAAAGAATTAAAAAAAAAGTAAGAAAGAAAGAAGTAAGAAAGTAGTAAGAAAGAAGTAAGAAAAAAAGAAGAAAGAAAGAAGAAAGAAAGAAAAAAGAAAAAATAAGTTAGAAAGAAGTAAGAAAGAAGAAAGAAAGAAGTAAGAAAGAAGTAAGAAAGAGGTAAGAAAGAAGTAAGAAAGAAGTTAGAAAGAAGTAAGAAAGAAGTAACAAAGAAGTAAGAAAGAAGTATGAAAGAAGTAAGAATGAAAGAAGAAAGAAAGAAGAAAGAAAGAAGAAAGAAAGAAGTTAGAAAGAAGTAAGAAAGAAGTAAGAAAGAAGTAAGAAAGAAGTAAGAAAGAAGTAAGAAAGAAGTAAGAAAGAAGTTAGAAAGAAGTAAGAAAGAAGTAAGAAATAAGTAAGAAAGAAGTAAGAAAGAATGAAGTAAGAAAGAAGAAAGAAAGAAGTAAGAAAGAAGTAAGAAAGAAGTAAGAGAGAAGTAAGAAAGAAGTAAGAAAGAAAGAAGAAAGAAGTAAGAAAGAAGTAAGAAAGAAGTAAGAAAGGAGTAAGAAAGAAGTAAGAAAGAAAGAAGTAAGAAAGAAGAAAGAAAGAAGAAAAAAGAAGTTGTAAGAAAGAAGTAAGAAAGAAGTAAGAAAGAAAGAAGAAAGAAAGAAGAAAGAAGGAAGAAAGAGAGAAGAAAGAGAGAAGAAAGAAAGAAGAAAGAAAGAAGTAAGAGAGAAGTAAGAAGGAAAGAAGAAATAAAGAAGAAAGAAGAAAAAAGAAGTTAGAACTAAGAAAGAAGTAAGAAGTAAGAAGTAAGAAAGAAGTAAGAAAGAAGTAAGAAGAAGTAAGAAAGAAAGAAGTAAGAAAGAAGAAAGAAAGAAGAAAGAAAGAAGTAAGAAAGAAGTAAGAAAGAAGTAAGAAAGAAGAAAGAAAGAATTAAGAAAGAAGAAAGAAAGAAGTAAGAAAGATGTAAGAAGAAGTAAGAAAGAAGTAAGAAAGAAGTAAGAAAGAAAGAAGAAAGAAGTAAGAAAGAAGTACAAAAGAAGTAAGAAAGAAGTAAGAAAGAAAGAAGTAAGAAAGAAGTATGAAAGATGTAAGAAAGAAGTAAGAAAGAGGTAAGAAAGAAAGAAGTGAGAAAGAAGAAAGAAAGATAAAAGAAAGAAGTAAGAAAGAAGTAAGAAAGAAGTAAGAAAGAAGTAAGAAAGAAATTAGAAAGAAAAAAGAAAGAAAGGTGAAAGAAAGAAGTAAGAAAGAAGAAAGAAAGAAGTAAGAAAGAAGTAAAAAAGAAGAAAGAAAGATGTAAGAAAGAAGTTAAAAAGAAGTAAGAAAGAAGTAACAAAGAAGTTAGAAAGAAGTAAGAAAGAAGGTAGAAAGAAGTAAGAAAGAAGTAAAAAAGTAGTAAGAAAGAAGTAAGAAAGAAAGAAGTAAGAAAGAAAGAAGAAAGAAAGAAGAAAGAAAGAAGGTAGAAAGAAGTAAGAAAGAAGAAAGAAAGAAGTAAGAAAGAAGAGAGAAAGAAAGAAGAAAGAAGTAAGAAAGGAGTAAGAAAGAAGAAAGAAGTACGAAAGAAGTAAGAAAGAAGTAAGAAAGAAAGAAGTAAGAAAGAAGTAAGAAAAAAGTAAGAAAGAAAGAAGAAAGAAAGAAGAAAGAAAGTAGAAAAAAGAAGTAAGAAAGAAGTAAGAAATAAGTAAGAAAGAAGTAAGAAGGAAAGAAGAAAGAAAGAAGAAAGAAAGAAGAAAGAAGTAAGAAAGAAAGAAGAAAGAAGTTAGAAAGAAGTAAGAAAGAAGTAAGAAAGAAGTTAGAAAGAAGTAAGAAAGAAGTAAGAAAGAAGTTAGAAAGAAGTAAAAAAGAAGTAAGAAAGAAGTAAGAACGAAAGAAGTAAGAAAGAAGTAAGAAAGAAAGAAGAAAGAAAGAAGAAAGAAAGAAGAAAAAAGAAGTTAGAAAGAAGTAAGAAAGAAGTAAGAAAGAAGTAAGAAAGAAGTAGGAAAGAAGTAAGAAAGAAGTAAGAAAGAAAGAAGTAAGAAAGAAGAAAGAAAGAAGAAAGAAAGAAGTAAGAAAGAAGTAAGAAAGAAGAAAGAAGAAAGAAAGAATTTAGAAAGAAGAAAGAAAGAAGTAAGAATGATGTAAGAAGAAGTAAGAAAGAAGTTAGAAAGAAGTAAGAAAGAAGTAACAAAGAAGTTAGAAAGAAGTAAGAAAGAAGTAAAAAAGAATTAAGAAAGAAGTAAGAAAGAAAGAAGTAAGAAAGAAGTAAGAAAGAAAGAAGAAATAAAGAAGAAGGAAAGAAGTTAGAAAGAAGTAAGAAAGAAGTAAGAAAGAAGTTAGAAAGAAGTAAGAGAGAAGTAATGAAGAAGTTAGAAAGAAGTAAGAAAGAAGTAAGAAAGAAGTAAGAAAGAAGTAAGAAAGAAGTAAGAAAGAAGTAAGAAAGAAGTAAAAAGAAGTAAGAAAGAAGTTAGAAAAAAGTAAGAAAGAAGTAAGAAAGAAGTTAGAATGAAGTAAGAAAGAAGAAAGAAAGATGTAAGAAAGAAGTTAGAAAGAAGTAAGAAAGAAGTAAGAAAGAAAGAAGAAAGAAAGAAGAAAGAACTTAGAAAGAAGTAAGAAAGAAGAAAGAAAGAAGTAAGAAATAAGAAAGAAAGAAGAAAGAAAGAAGAAAGAAAGAAGTAAGAAAGAATAAGAAAGAAGAAAGAAAGAAGTAAGAAAGAAGAAAGAAAGAATTAAGAAAGAAGAAAGAAAGAAGAAAGAAGTAAGAAAGAAGTAAGAAAGAAGTAAGAAAGAAGTAAGAAAGAAGTAAGAAAGAAGAAAGAATGAAGTAAGAAAGAAGAAAGAAAGAATTAAGAAAGAAGAAAGAAAGAAGAAAGAAGTAAGAAAGAAGTAAGAAAGAAGTAAGAAAGAAGTAAGAAAGAAGTAAGAAAGGAAGAAGTAAGAAAGAAGAAAGAAAGAAGAAAGAAAGAAGTAAGAAAGAAGTAAGAAAGAAGTAAAAAGAAGTAAGAAAGAAGTTAGAAAAAAGTAAGAAAGAAGTAACAAAGAAGTTAGAAAGAAGTAAGAAAGAAGTAAAAAAGAAGTAAGAAAGAAGTAAGAAAGAAAGAAGTAAGAAAGAAGTAAGAAAGAAGAAAGAGAGAAGAAAGAGAGAAGAAAGAAAGAAGACAGAAAGAAGTAAGAGAGAAGTAAGAAAGAAGTAAGAAAGAAAGAAGTAAGAAAGAAGAAAGAAAGAAGAAAGAAAGAAGTAAGAAAGAAGTAAGAAAGAAGAAAGAAAGAATGAAGAAAGAAGAAAGAAAGAAGTAAGAAAGATGTAAAAAAGAAGTAAGAAAGAAGTAAGAAAGAAGTAAGAAAGAAGTACGAAAGAAGTAAGAAAGAAAGAAGATAGAAAGAAGAAAGAAAGAAGAAAAAATAAGTTAGAAAGAAGTAAGAAAGAAGAAAGAAAGAAGTAAGAAAGAAGTAAGAAAGAAGTAAGAAAGAAAGAAGTAAGATAGAAGAAAGAAAGAAGATAGAAAGAAGTAAGAAAGAAGTAAGAAAGAAGTAAGAAAGAAGTAAGAAAGAAGTAAGAAAGAAGTAAGAAAGAAAGAAGAAAGAAAGAAGAAAGAAAAAAGAAAGAGAGAAGAAAGAGAGAAGTAACAAAGAAGTTAGAAAGAAGAAAGAAGTAAAAAAGAAGTAAGAAAGAAGTAAGAAAGAACGAAGTAAGAAAGAAGGAAGAAAGAAGAAAGAAGTAAGAAAGAAAGAAGAAAGAAAGAAGAAAGAGAGAAGAAAGAGAGAAGAAAGAAAGAAGACAGAAAGAAGTAAGAGTGAAGTAAGAAAGAAGTAAGAAAGAAAGAAGTAAGAAAGAAGAAAGAAAGAAGAAAGAAAGAAGTAAGAAAGAAGTAAGAAGAAGTAAGAAAGAAGAAAGAAAGAATGAAGAAAGAAGAAAGAAAGAAGTAAGAAAGATGTAAAAAAGAAGTAAGAAAGAAGTAAGAAAGAAGTAAGAAAGAAGTAAGAAAGAAAGAAGAAAGAAAGAAGAAAGAAAGAAGAAAAAATAAGTTAGAAAGAAGTAAGAAAGAAGAAAGAAAGAAGTAGGAAAGAAGTAAGAAAGAAGTAAGAAAGAAAGAAGTAAGATAGAAGAAAGAAAGAAGAAAGAAAGAAGTAAGAAAGAAGTAAGAAAGAAGTAAGAAAGAAGTAAGAAAGAAGTTAGAAAGAAGTAAGAAAGAAGTAACAAAGAAGTTAGAAAGAAGTAAGAAAGAAGTAAAAAAGAAGTAAGAAAGAAGTAAGAAAGAAAGAAGTAAGAAAGAAGTAAGAAAGAAGTAAGAAAGAAGTAAGAAAGAAAGAAGAAAGAAAGAAGAAAGAAAGAAGAAAGAGAGAAGAAAGAGAGAAGAAAGAAAGAAGAAAAGAAAGAAGTAAGAGAGATGTAAGAAAGAAGTAAGAAAGAAAGAAGTAAGAAAGAAGTAAGAAAGAAGTTAGAATGAAGTAAGAAAGAAGAAAGAAAGATGTAAGAAAGAAGTTAGAAAGAAGTAAGAAAGAAGTAAGAAAGAAAGAAGAAAGAAAGAAGAAAGAAAGAACTTAGAAAGACGTAAGAAAGAAGAAAGAAAGAAGTAAGAAATAAGAAAGAAAGAAGAAAGAAAGAAGAAAGAAAAGAAGTAAGAAAGAAGTAAGAAAGAAGAAAGAAAGAAGTAAGAAAGAAGAAAGAAAGAATTAAGAAAGAAGAAAGAAAGAAGAAAGAAAGAAGTAAGAAAGAAGTAAGAAAGAAGTAAAAAGAAGTAAGAAAGAAGTTAGAAAAAAGTAAGAAAGAAGTAACAAAGAAGTTAGAAAGAAGTAAGAAAGAAGTAAAAAAGAAGTAAGAAAGAAGTAAGAAAGAAAGAAGTAAGAAAGAAGTAAGAAAGAAGTAAGAAAGAAGTAAGAAAGAAAGAAGAAAGAAAGAAGAAAGAAAAAGAAAGAGAGAAGAAAGAGAGAAGTAACAAAGAAGTTAGAAAGAAGTAAGAAAGAAGTAAAAAAGAAGTAAGAAAGAAGTAAGAAAGAAAGAAGTAAGAAAGAAGTAAGAAAGAAGAAAGAAGTAAGAAAGAAAGAAGAAAGAAGAAGAAAGAGAGAAGAAGGAGAGAAGAAAGAAGACAGAAAGAAGTAAGAGTGAAGTAAGAAAGAAGTAAGAAAGAAAGAAGTAAGAAAGAAGAAAGAAAGAAGTAAGAAAGAAGAAAGAAAGAATGAAGAAAGAAGAAAGAAAGAAGTAAGAAAGATGTAAAAAAGAAGTAAGAAAGAAGTAAGAAAGAAGTAAGAAAAAAAAGAAAGTAAAAAAAAAACAAAAAAAAAGAAAATAAAAAAAAAAAAAAAAAAAAAAAAAAAAAAAAAGAAGAAAAAAAAAAAAAAAAGTAAGAAAGAAAGAAGAAAGAAAGAAGAAAAAATAAGTTAGAAAGAAGTAAGAAAGAAGAAAGAAAGAAGTAGGAAAGAAGTAAGAAAGAAGTAAGAAAGAAAGAAGTAAGATAGAAGAAAGAAAGAAGAAAGAAAGAAGTAAGAAAGAAGTAAGAAAAAAGTAAGAAAGAAGTAAGAAAGAAGTTAGAAAGAAGTAAGAAAGAAGTAACAAAGAAGTTAGAAAGAAGTAAGAAAGAAGTAAAAAGAAGTAAGAAAGAAGTAAGAAAGAAAGAAGTAAGAAAGAAGTAAGAAAGAAGTAAGAAAGAAGTAAGAAAGAAAGAAGGAAAGAAAGAAGAAAGAAAGAAGAAAGAGAGAAGAGAAGAAGAGAGAAGAAAGAAAGAAGAAAGAAAGAAGTAAGAGAGATGTAAGAAAGAAGTAAGAGAGAAAGAAGTAAGAAAGAAGTAAGAAAGAAGTTAGAATGAAGTAAGAAAGAAGAAAGAAAGATGTAAGAAAGAAGTTAGAAGAAGTAAGAAAGAAGTAAGAAAGAAAGAAGAAAGAAAGAAGAAAGAAAGAACTTAGAAAGACGTAAGAAAGAAGAAAGAAAGAAGTAAGAAATAAGAAAGAAAGAAGAAAGAAAGAAGAAAGAAAGAAGTAAGAAAGAAGTAAGAAAGAAGAAAGAAAGAAGTAAGAAAGAAGAAAAGAAAGAATTAAGAAAGAAGAAAGAAGAAGAGAAGAAAGAAAGAAGTAAGAAAGAAGTAAGAAAGAAGTAAAAAGAAGTAAGAAAGAAGTTAGAAAAAAGTAAGAAGAAGTAACAAAGAAGTTAGAAAGAAGTAAGAAGGAAGTAAAAAAGAAGTAAGAAAGAAGTAAAAAAGAAAGAAGTAAGAAAGAAGTAAGAAAGAAGTAAGAAAGAAGTAAGAAAGAAAGAAGAAAGAAAGAAGAAAGAAAAAAGAAAGAGAGAAGAAAGAGAGAAGTAACAAAGAAGTTAGAAAGAAGTAAGAAAGAAGTAAAAAAGAAGTAAGAAAGAAGTAAGAAAGAAAGAAGTAAGAAAGAAGTAAGAAAGAAGAAAGAAGTAAGAAAGAAAGAAGAAAGAAAGAAGAAGAAAGAGAGAAGAAGGAGAGAAGAAAGAAGAAGACAGAAAGAAGTAAGAGTGAAGTAAGAAAGAAGTAAGAAAGAAAGAAGTAAGAAAGAAGAAAGAAAGAAGTAAGAAAGAAGAAAGAAAGAATGAAGAAAGAAGAAAGAAAGAAGTAAGAAAGATGTAAAAAAGAAAGTAAGAAAGAAGTAAGAAAGAAGTAAGAAAGCAGTAAGAAAGAAAGAAGAAAGAAAGAAGAAAGAAAGAAGAAAAAATAAGTTAGAAAGAAGTAAGAAAGAAGAAAGAAAGAAGTAGGAAAGAAGTAAGAAAGAAGTAAGAAAGAAAGAAGTAAGATAGAAGAAAGAAAGAAGAAAGAAAGAATTAAGAAAGAAGTAAGAAAGAAGTAAGAAAGAAGTAAGAAAGAAGTTAGAAAGAAAGTAAGAAAGAAGTAACAAAGAAGTTAGAAAGAAGTAAGAAAGAAGTAAAAAAGAAGTAAGAAAGAAGTAAGAAAGAAAGAAGTAAGAAAGAAGTAAGAAAGAAGTAAGAAAGAAGTAAGAAAGAAAGAAGAAAGAAGTACGAAAGAATTAAAAAAAAAGTAAGAAAGAAAGAAGTAAGAAAGTAGTAAGAAAGAAGTAAGAAAAAAAGAAGAAAGAAAGAAGAAAGAAAGAAAAAAGAAAAAATAAGTTAGAAAGAAGTAAGAAAGAAGAAAGAAAGAAGTAAGAAAGAAGTAAGAAAGAGGTAAGAAAGAAGTAAGAAAGAAGTTAGAAAGAAGTAAGAAAGAAGTAACAAAGAAGTAAGAAAGAAGTATGAAAGAAGTAAGAATGAAAGAAGAAAGAAAGAAAGAAAGAAAGAAGAAAGAAAGAAGTTAGAAAGAAGTAAGAAAGAAGTAAGAAAGAAGTAAGAAAGAAGTAAGAAAGAAGTAAGAAAGAAGTAAGAAAGAAGTTAGAAAGAAGTAAGAAAGAAGTAAGAAATAAGTAAGAAAGAAGTAAGAAAGAATGAAGTAAGAAAGAAGAAAGAAAGAAGTAAGAAAGAAGTAAGGAAGAAGTAAGAAAGAATTAAGAAAGAAGAAAGAAAGAATTAAGAAAGAAGAAAGAAAGAAGAAAGAAAGAAGTAAGAAAGAAGTAAGAGAGAAGTAAGAAAGAAGTAAGAAAGAAAGAAGAAAGAAGAAAGAAGTAAGAAAGAAGTAAGAAAGGAGTAAGAAAGAAGTAAGAAAGAAAGAAGTAAGAAAGAAGAAAGAAAGAAGAAAAAAGAAGTTGTAAGAAAGAAGTAAGAAAGAAGTAAGAAAGAAAGAAGAAAGAAAGAAGAAAGAAGGAAGAAAGAGAGAAGAAAGAGAGAAGAAAGAAGAAGAAAGAAAGAAGTAAGAGAGAAGTAAGAAGGAAAGAAGAAATAAAGAAGAAAGAAGAAAAAAGAAGTTAGAACTAAGAAAGAAGTAAGAAGTAAGAAGTAAGAAAGAAGTAAGAAAGAAGTAAGAAGAAGTAAGAAAGAAAGAAGTAAGAAAGAAGAAAGAAAGAAGAAAGAAAGAAGTAAGAAAGAAGTAAGAAAGAAGTAAGAAAGAAGAAAGAAAGAATTAAGAAAGAAGAAAGAAAGAAGTAAGAAAGATGTAAGAAGAAGTAAGAAAGAAGTAAGAAAGAAGTAAGAAAGAAAGAAGAAAGAAGTAAGAAAGAAGTACAAAAGAAGTAAGAAAGAAGTAAGAAAGGAAGAAGTAAGAAAGAAGTATGAAAGATGTAAGAAAGAAGTAAGAAAGAGGTAAGAAAGAAAGAAGTGAGAAAGAAGAAAGAAAGATAAAAGAAAGAAGTAAGAAAGAAGTAAGAAAGAAGTAAGAAAGAAGTAAGAAAGAAATTAGAAAGAAAAAGAAAGAAAGGTGAAAGAAAGAAGTAAGAAAGAAGAAAGAAAGAAGTAAGAAAGAAGTAAAAAAGAAGAAAGAAAGATGTAAGAAAGAAGTTAAAAAGAAGTAAGAAAGAAGTAACAAAGAAGTTAGAAAGAAGTAAGAAAGAAGGTAGAAAGAAGTAAGAAAGAAGTAAAAAAGTAGTAAGAAAGAAGTAAGAAAGAAAGAAGTAAGAAAGAAAGAAGAAAGAAAGAAGAAAGAAAGAAGGTAGAAAGAAGTAAGAAAGAAGAAAGAAAGAAGTAAGAAAGAAGAGAGAAAGAAAGAAGAAAGAAGTAAGAAAGGAGTAAGAAAGAAGAAAGAAGTACGAAAGAAGTAAGAAAGAAGTAAGAAAGAAAGAAGTAAGAAAGAAGTAAGAAAAAGTAAGAAAGAAAGAAGAAAGAAAGAAGAAAGAAAGTAGAAAAAAGAAGTAAGAAAGAAGTAAGAAATAAGTAAGAAAGAAGTAAGAAGGAAAGAAGAAAGAAAGAAGAAAAGAAAGAAGAAAGAAGTAAGAAAGAAAGAAGAAAGAAGTTAGAAAGAAGTAAGAAAGAAGTAAGAAAGAAGTTAGAAAGAAGTAAGAAAGAAGTAAGAAAGAAGTTAGAAAAGAAGTAAAAAAGAAGTAAGAAAGAAGTAAGAACGAAAGAAGTAAGAAAGAAGTAAGAAGAAAGAAGAAAGAAAAGAAGAAAGAAAGAAGAAAAAAGAAGTTAGAAAGAAGTAAGAAAGAAGTAAGAAAGAAGTAAGAAAGAAGTAGGAAAGAAGTAAGAAAGAAGTAAGAAAGAAAGAAGTAAGAAAGAAGAAAGAAAGAAGAAAGAAAGAAGTAAGAAAGAAGTAAGAAAGAAGAAAGAAGAAAGAAAGAATTTAGAAAGAAGAAAGAAAGAAGTAAGAATGATGTAAGAAGAAGTAGAAAGAAGTTAGAAAGAAGTAAGAAAGAAGTAACAAAGAAGTTAGAAAGAAGTAAGAAAGAAGTAAAAAAGAATTAAGAAAGAAGTAAGAAGAAAGAAGTAAGAAAGAAGTAAGAAAGAAGTAAGAAAGAAAGAAGAAATAAAGAAGAAGGAAAGAAGTTAGAAAGAAGTAAGAAAGAAGTAAGAAAGAAGTTAGAAAGAAGTAAGAGAGAAGTAATGAAGAAGTTAGAAAGAAGTAAGAAAGAAGTAAGAAAGAAGTAAGAAAGAAGTAAGAAAGAAGTAAGAAAGAAAGAAGTAAGAAAGAAGAAAGAAAGAAGTAAGAAAGAAGTAAGAAAGAAGTAAGAAGAAGTAAGAAAGAAGAAAGAAAGAAGTAAGAAAGAGAAGAAGAAAGAAGAAAGAAGTAAGAAAGAAGTAAGAAAGAATTTAGAAAGAAGTAAGAAAGAAGTAAAAAAGAAGAAAGAAAGAAGTAAGAAAGAAGTTAAAAGAAGTAAGAAAGAAGTAAGAAAGAAAGAAGAAAGAAGTAAGAAAGAAGTAAGAAAGAAGAAAGAAAGAAGTAAGAAAGAAGAAAGAAAGAAGTAAGAAAGAAGTAAGAAAGAAGTAAAGAAAGAAGTAAGAAAGAAAGAAGAAAGAAGAAGAAAGAAAGAAGAAAAAAGAAGTTAGAAAGAAGTAAAAAAGAAGAAAGAAAGAAGTAAGAAAGAAGTAAGAAAGAAGTAAGAAAGAAGTAAGAAAGAAGTAAGAAAGAAGTAACAAAGAAGTAAGAAAGAAGTAAAAAAGAATTAAAAAAGAAGTAAGAAAGAAAGAAGTAAGAAAGAAGTAAGAAAGAAGTAAGAAAGAAGTAGGAAGAAAGAAGTAAGAAAGAAGTACGAAAGAAGTAAGAAAGAAAGAAGTAAGAAAGAAGTAAGAAAGAAGTAAGAAAGAAAGAAGAAACAAAGAAGAAAGAAAGAAGAAAAAAGAAGTTAGAAAGAAGTAAGAAAGAAGTAAGAAAGAAGTATGAAAGAAGTAAGAAAGAAGTAAGAAAGAAGTAAGAAAGAAAGAAGTAAGGAAAGAAGAAAGAAAGAAGAAAGAAAGAAGTAAGAAAGAAGTAAGAAAGAAGAAAGAAGAAAGAAAGAATTTAGAAAGAAGAAAGAAAGAAGTAAGAATGATGTAAGAAAGAAGTAAGAAAGAAGTAAGAAAGAAGTAAGAAAGAAGTAAGAAAGAAGTAAGAAAGAAGTAAGAAATAAAGATGTAAGAAAGAAGAAAGATAGAAGAAAGAAAGAAGTAAGAAAGAAGTAAGAAAGAAGTAAGAAACAAGAAAGATAGAAGAAAGAAAGAAGAAAGAAAGAAGAAAAAAGAAGTTAGAAAGAAGTAAGAAAGAAGAAAGAAGTAAAAAAGAAGTAAGAAGGAATGAAGAAAGAAGTAAGAAAGAAGTAAGAAAGAAGTAAAAAAGAAGTAAGAAAGAAAGAAGAAAGAAGTAAGAAAGAAGTCAGAAAGAATTAAGAAAGAAGTAAGAAAGAAGTAAGAAATAAAGATGTAAGAAAGAAGAAAGATAGAAGAAAGAAAGAAGTAAGAAAGAAGTAAGAAAGAAGTAAGAAAGAAGAAAGATAGAAGAAAGAAAGAAGAAAGAAAGAAGAAAAAAGAAGTTAGAAAGAAGTAAGAAAGAAGAAAGAAGTAAAAAAGAAGTAAGAAGGAATGAAGAAAGAAGTAAGAAAGAAGTAAGAAAGAAGTAAGAAAGAAGTAAGAAAGAAAGAAGAAAGAAGTAAGAAAGAAGTCAGAAAGAATTAAGAAAGAAGTAAGAAAGAAAGTAAGAAAGAAAGAAGAAAGAAAGAAGAAAGAAAGAAGTAAGAAACAAGTAAGAAAGAAGTAAGAAAGAAAGAAGAAAGAAGTAAGTAAGAAGTAAGAAAGAAGTAAGAAAGAAGTAAGAAAGAAGTAAGAAAGAAGTAGGAAGAAAGAAGTAAGAAAGAAGTAAGAAAGAAGTAAGAAAGAAGTAAGAAAGAAAGAAGTAAGAAAGAAGTAAGAAAAAAGTAAGAAGAAAGAAGAAAGAAAGAAGAAAGAAAAAAGAAAAAAGAAGTTAGAAAGAAGTAAGAAAGAAGTAAGAAAGAAGTAAGAAAGAATTAAGAAAGAAGTAAGAAAGAAGTAAGAAAGAAAGAAGTAAGAAGTAAGAAAGAAGAAGAGAAAGAAAGAAGTAGGAAAGAAGTAAGAAAGAAGAAAGAAGAAAGAATTTAGAAAGAAGAAAGAAAGAAGTAAGAATGATGTAAGAAAGAAGTAAGAAAGAAGTAAGAAAGAAGTAAGAAAGAAGTAAGAAAGAAGTAAGAAAGAAGTAAGAAATAAAGATGTAAGAAAGAAGAAAAGAAAGAAGAAAGAAAGAAGTAAGAAAGAAAGAAGTAAGAAGAAGTAAGAAAGAAGTAAGAAAGAAAGAAGAAAGAAAGAAGAAAGAAAGAAGAAAAAAGAAGTTAGAAAGAAGTAAGAAAGAAGTAAGAAAGAAGTAAGAAAGAAGTAAGAAAGAAGTAAGAAAGAAGTAAGAAAGAAAGAAGTAAGAAAGAAGAAAGAAAGAAGTAAGAAAGAAGTAAGAAAGAAGAAAGAAGAAAGAAAGAATTTAGAAAGAAGAAAGAAAGAAGTAAGAATGATGTAAGAAAGAAGTAAGAAAGAAGTAAGAAAGAAGTAAGAAAGAAGTAAGAAAGAAGTAAGAAAGAAGTAAGAAAGAAGTAAGAAAGAAGTTAGAAAGAAAGATGTAAGAAAGAAGAAAGAAAGAAGAAAGAAAGAAAGTAAGAAAGAAGTAAGAAAGAAGTAAGAAAGAAGAAAGATAGAAGAAAGAAAGAAGAAAGAAAGAAATAAGAAAGATGTAAGAAAGAAGTAAGAAAGAAGTAAGAAAAAGTAAAAAAAGAAGTGAGAAAGAAAGAAGAAAGAAGTAAGAAAGAAGTTAGAAAGAAAGAAGTAAGAAAGAAGTATGAAAGAAGTAAGAGAGAAAGAAGAAAGAAAGAAGAAAGAAAGAAGAAGAAAGAAAGAAGTAGAAAGAAGTAAGAAAGAAGTAAGAAAGAAGTTAGAAAGAAGTAAGAAAGAAGTAAGGAAGAAGTTAGAAAGAAGTAAGAAGGAAGTAAAAAGAAATAAGAAAGAAGAAAGAAAGAAGTAAGAAAGAAGAAAGAAAGAAGTAAGAAAGAAGAAAGAAAGAAGTAAGAAAGAAGTAAGAAGAAGTTAGAAAGAAGTAAGAAAGAAAGAAGAAAGAAGTAAGAAAGAAGTAAGAAAGAACAATAAAGAAGTAAGAAAGAAGAAAGAAAGAAGTAAGAAAGAAGTAGAAAGAAGTAAGAAAGAAGTAAGAAAGAAAGAAGAAGAAAGAAGAAGAAGAAGAAAGAAAGAAGAAAAAAGAAGTTAGAAAGAAGTAAGAAAGAAGTAAGAAAGAAGTAAGAAATAAGTAAGAAAGAAAGAAGTAAGAAAGAAGTAAGAAAGAAGTAAGAAAGAAGTAAGAAAGAAGTAAGAAAGAAGTAGAAAGATGAAAGAAAGAAGTAAGAAAGAAGAAAGAAAGAAGAAAGAAAGAAGTAAGAAAGAAGTAAGAAAGAAGTTAGAAACAAGTATGAAAGAAGTAAAAAATAAGAAAGAAAGAAGTAAGAAAGAAGTTAAAAAGAAGTAAGAAAGAAGTAAGAAAGAAAGAAGTAAGAAAGAAGAAAGAAAGAAGAAAGAAAGAAGAAAGAAAGAAGAAAGAAAGAAGTAAGAAAGAAGAAAGGAAGAAGTAAGAAAGAAGAAAGAATGAAGAAAGAAAGAAGTAAGAAAGAAGTAAGAAAGAAGTAAGAAAGAAGAAAGAAAGAAGTAAGAAAGAAGAAAGAAAGAAGAAAGAAAGAAGTAAGAAAGAAATAAGAAAGAAGCTAGAAAGAAGTAAGAAAGAAGTAAAAATAAGAAAGAAAGAAGTAAGAAAGAAGTTAAAAAGAAGTAAGAAAGAAGTAAGAAAGAAAGAAGAAAGAAGTAAGAAAGAAGTAAGAAAGAAGAAAGAAAGAAGTAAGAAAGAAGAAAGAAAGAAGTAAGAAAGAAGAAAGAAAGAAGTAAGAAAAAAAATAAGAAAGAAGTAAGAAAGAAGTAAGAAAGAAGTAAGAAAGAAGTAAGAAAGAAGTAAGAAAGAAGTAAGAAAGAAAGATGTAAGAAAGAAGAAAGATAGAAGAAAGAAAGAAGTAAGAAAGAAGTAAGAAAGAAGTAAGAAAGAAGAAAGAAAGAAGTAGGAAGAAAGAAGTAAGAAAGAAGTAAGAAAGAAGTAAGAAAGAAAGAAGTAAGAAAGAAGTAAGAAAAAAGTAAGAAAGAAAGAAGAAAGAAAGAAGAAAGAAAAAAGAAAAAAGAAGTTAGAAAGAAGTAAGAAAGAAGTAAGAAAGAAGTAAGAAAGATTTAAGAAAGTAGTAAGAAAGAAGTAAGAAAGAAAGAAGTAAGAAGTAAGAAAGAAAGAAGAAAGAAAGAAGTAGGAAAGAAGTAAGAAAGAAGAAAGAAGAAAGAATTTAGAAAGAAGAAAGAAAGAAGTAAGAATGATGTAAGAAAGAAGTAAGAAAGAAGTAAGAAAGAAGTAAGAAAGAAGTAAGAAAGAAGTAAGAAAGAAAGATGTAAGAAAGAAGAAAGAAAGAAGAAAGAAAGAAGTAAGAAAGAAAGAAGTAAGAAAGAAGTAAGAAAGAAGTAAGAAAGAAAGAAGAAAGAAAGAAGAAAGAAAGAAGAAAAAAGAAGTTAGAAAGAAGTAAGAAAGAAGTAAGAAAGAAGTAAGAAAGAAGTAAGAAAGAAGTAAGAAAAAAGTAAGAAAGAAAGAAGAAAGAAAGAAGAAAGAAAGAAGAAAAAAGAAGTTAGAAAGAAGTAAGAAAGCAGAAAGAAAGAAGAAAGAAAGAAGTAAGAAAGAAGTAAGAAAGAAGAAAGAAGAAAGAAAGAATTTAGAAAGAAGAAAGAAAGAAGTAAGAATGATGTAAGAAAGAAGTAAGAAAGAAGTAAGAAAGAAGTAAGAAAGAAGTAAGAAAGAAGTAAGAAAGAAGTAAGAAAGAAGTAAGAAAGAAGTTAGAAAGAAAGATGTAAGAAAGAAGAAAGAAAGAAGAAAGAAAGAAGAAAGAAAGAAGTAAGAAAGAAGTAAGAAAGAAGTAAGAAAGAAGAAAGATAGAAGAAAGAAAGAAGAAAGAAAGAAATAAGAAAGATGTAAGAAAGAAGTAAGAATGAAGTAAGAAAAAAGTAAAAAAATAAGTGAGAAAGAAAGAAGAAAGAAGTAAGAAAGAAGTTAGAAAGAAAGAAGTAAGAAAGAAGTATGAAAGAAGTAAGAGAGAAATAAGAAAGAAAGAAGAAAGAAAGAAGAAAGAAAGAAGTTAGAAAGAAGTAAGAAAGAAGTAAGAAAGAAGTTAGAAAGAAGTAAGAAAGAAGTAAGGAAGAAGTTAGAAAGAAGTAAGAAGGAAGTAAAAAAGAAATAAGAAAGAAGAAAGAAAGAAGTAAGAAAGAAGAAAGAAAGAAGTAAGAAAGAAGAAAGAAAGAAGTAAGAAAGAAGTAAGAAAGAAGTTAGAAAGAAGTAAGAAAGAAAGAAGAAAGAAGTAAGAAAGAAGTAAGAAAGAACAAATAAAGAAGTAAGAAAGAAGAAAGAAAGAAGTAAGAAAGAAGTAAGAAAGAAGTAAGAAAGAAGTAAGAAAGAAAGAAGAAAGAAAGAAGAAAGAAAGAAGAAAAAAGAAGTTAGAAAGAAGTAAGAAAGAAGTAAGAAAGAAGTAAGAAATAAGTAAGAAAGAAAGAAGTAAGAAAGAAGAAAGAAAGAAGTAAGAAAGAAGTAAGAAAGAAGTAAGAAAGAAGAAAGAAAGAAGTAAGAAAGAAGAAAGAAAGAAGAAAGAAAGAAGTAAGAGAGATGTAAGAAAGAAGTAAGAAAGAAGTTAGAAACAAGTATGAAAGAAGTAAAAAATAAGAAAGAAAGAAGTATGAAAGAAGTTAAAAAGAAGTAAGAAAGAAGTAAGGAAGAAAGAAGTAAGAAAGAAGAAAGAAAGAAGAAAGAAAGAAGAAAGAAAGAAGAAATAAAGAAGTAAGAAAGAAGAAAGGAAGAAGTAAGAAAGAAGAAAGAATGAAGAATGAAAGAAGTAAGAAAGAAGTAAGAAAGAAGTAAGAAAGAAGAAAGAAAGAAGTAAGAAAGAAGTAAGAAAGAAATAAGAAAGAAGCTAGAAAGAAGTAAGAAAGAAGTAAAAATAAGAAAGAAAGAAGTAAGAAAGAAGTTAAAAAGAAGTAAGAAAGAAGTAAGAAAGAAAGAAGAAAGAAGTAAGAAAGAAGTAAGAAAGAAGAAAGAAAGAAGTAAGAAAGAAGAAAGAAAGAAGTAAGAAAGAAATAAGAAAGAAGTAAGAAAGAAGTAAGAAAGAAGTAAGAAAGAAGTAAGAAAGAAGTAAGAAAGAAGTAAGAAAGAAAGATGTAAGAAAGAAGAAAGATAGAAGAAAGAAAGAAGTAAGAAAGAAGTAAGAAAGAAGTAAGAAAGAAGAAAGATAGAAGAAAGAAAGAAGAAAGAAAGAAGAAAAAAGAAGTTAGAAAGAAGTAAGAAAGAAGAAAGAAGTAAAAAAGAAGTAAGAAGGAATGAAGAAAGAAGTAAGAAAGAAGTAAGAAAGAAGTAAGAAAGAAGTAAGAAAGAAAGAAGAAAGAAGTAAGAAAGAAGTCAGAAAGAATTAAGAAAGAAGTAAGAAAGAAGTAAGAAAGAAAGAAGAAAGAAAGAAGAAAGAAAGAAGTAAGAAACAAGTAAGAAAGAAGTAAGAAAGAAAGAAGAAAGAAGTAAGTAAGAAGTAAGAAAGAAGTAAGAAAGAAGTAAGAAAGAAGTAAGAAAGAAGTAGGAAGAAAGAAGTAAGAAAGAAGTAAGAAAGAAGTAAGAAAGAAAGAAGTAAGAAAGAAGTAAGAAAAAAGTAAGAAAGAAAGAAGAAAGAAAGAAGAAAGAAAAAAGAAAAAAGAAGTTAGAAAGAAGTAAGAAAGAAGTAAGAAAGAAGTAAGAAAGAATTAAGAAAGAAGTAAGAAAGAAGTAAGAAAGAAAGAAGTAAGAAAGAAGAAAGAAAGAAGAAAGAAAGAAGTAGGAAAGAAGTAAGAAAGAAGAAAGAAGAAAGAATTTAGAAAGAAGAAAGAAAGAAGTAAGAATGATGTAAGAAAGAAGTAAGAAAGAAGTAAGAAAGAAGTAAGAAAGAAGTAAGAAAGAAGTAAGGAAGAAGTAAGAAAGAAGTAAGAAAGAAAGATGTAAGAAAGAAGAAAGAAAGAAGAAAGAAAGAAGTAAGAAAGAAAGAAGTAAGAAAGAAGTAAGAAAGAAGTAAGAAAGAAAGAAGAAAGAAAGAAGAAAGAAAGAAGAAAAAAGAAGTTAGAAAGAAGTAAGAAAGAAGTAAGAAAGAAGTAAGAAAGAAGTAAGAAAGAAGTAAGAAAGAAGTAAGAAAGAAAGAAGTAAGAAAGAAGAAAGAAAGAAGAAAGAAAGTAGTAAGAAAGAAGTAAGAAAGAAGAAAGAAGAAAGAAAGAATTTAGAAAGAAGAAAGAAAGAAGTAAGAATGATGTAAGAAAGAAGTAAGAAAGAAGTAAGAAAGAAGTAAGAAAGAAGTAAGAAAGAAGTAAGAAAGAAGTAAGAAAGAAGTAAGAAAGAAGTTAGAAAGAAAGATGTAAGAAAGAAGAAAGAAAGAAGAAAGAAAGAAGTAAGAAAGAAGTAAGAAAGAAGTAAGAAAGAAGAAAGATAGAAGAAAGAATGAAGAAAGAAAGAAATAAGAAAGATGTAAGAAAGAAGTAAGAAAGAAGTAAGAAAAAAGTAAAAAAAGAAGTAAGAAAGAAAGAAGAAAGAAGTAAGAAAGAAGTTAGAAAGAAAGAAGTAAGAAAGAAGTATGAAAGAAGTAAGAGAGAAAGAAGAAAGAAAGAAGAAAGAAAGAAGAAAGAAAGAAGTTAGAAAGAAGTAAGAAAGAAGTAAGAAAGAAGTTAGAAAGAAGTAAGAAAGAAGTAAGGAAGAAGTTAGAAAGAAGTAAGAAAGAAGTAAAAAAGAAATAAGAAAGAAGAAAGAAAGAAGTAAGAAAGAAGAAAGAAAGAAGTAAGAAAGAAGAAAGAAAGAAGTAAGAAAGAAGTAAGAAAGAAGTTAGAAAGAAGTAAGAAAGAAAGAAGAAAGAAGTAAGAAAGAAGTAAGAAAGAACAAATAAAGAAGTAAGAAAGAAGAAAGAAAGAAGTAAGAAAGAAGTAAGAAAGAAGAAAGAAAGAAGTAAGAAAGAAGAAAGAAAGAAGAAAGAAAGAAGTAAGAAAGAAGTAAGAAAGAAGTTAGAAAGAAGAATGAAAGAAGTAAAAAAGAAGAAAGAAAGAAGTAAGAAAGAAGTTAAAAAGAAGTAAGAAAGAAGTAAGAAAGAAAGAAGTAAGAAAGAAGAAAGAAAGAAAAAAGAAAGAAGAAAGAAAGAAGTAAGAAAGAAGAAAGGAAGAAGTAAGAAAGAAGAAAGAAAGAAGAAAGAAAGAAGTAAGAAAGAAGTAAGAAAGAAGTAAGAAAGAAGAAAGAAAGAAGTAAAAAAGAAGAAAGAAAGAAGAAAGAAAGAAGTAAGAAAGAAATAAGAAAGAAGTTAGAAAGAAGTAAGAAAGAAGTAAAAATAAGAAAGAAAGAAGTAAGAAAGAAGTTAAAAAGAAGTAAGAAAGAAGTAAGAAAGAAAGAAGAAAGAAGTAAGAAAGAAGTAAGAAAGAAGAAAGAAAGAAGTAAGAAAGAAGAAAGAAAGAAGTAAGAAAGAAATAAGAAAGAAGTAAGAAAGAAGTAAGAAAGAAAGAAGAAAGAAAGAAGAAAGAAAGAAGAAAAAAGAAGTTAGAAAGAAGTAAAAATAAGAAAGAAAGAAGTAAGAAAGAAGTAAGAAAGAAGTAAGAAAGAAGAAAAAAGAAGTTAGAAAGAAGTAAGAAAGAAGTAAGAAAGAAGTAAGAAAGAAGTAAGAAAGAAGTAAGAAAGAAAGAAGAAAGAAAGAAGAAAGAAAGAAGAAAGAGAGAAGAAAGAGAGAAGAAAGAAAGAAGAAAGAAAGAAGTAAGAGAGAAGTAAGAAAGAAAGAAGAAAGAAAGAAGAAAGAAAGAAGTAAAAAGAAGTTAGAAAGAAGTAAGAAAGAAGTAAGAAAGAAGTAAGAAAGAAGTAAGAAAGAAGTAAGAAAGAAAGAAGAAAGAAAGAAGAAAGAAAGAAGAAAGAGAGAAGAAAGAGAGAAGAAAGAAAGAAGAAAGAAAGAAGTAAGAGAGAAGTAAGAAAGAAAGAAGAAAGAAAGAAGAAAGAAAGAAGAAAAAAGAAGTTAGAAAGTAGTAAGAAAGAAGTAAGAAAGAAGTAAGAAAGAAGTAAGAAAGAAGTAAGAAAGAAGTAAGAAAGAAGTAAGAAGAAGTAAGAAAGAAAGAAGTAAGAAAGAAGAAAGAAAGAAGTAAGAAAGAAGAAAGAAAGAAGTAAGAAAGAAGAAAGAAAGAAGTAAGAAAAAAGAAGGAAAGAAGAAAGAAAGAAGTAAGAAAGAAGAAAGAAAGAAGTAAGAAAGATGTAAAAAAGAAGTAAGAAAGAAGTAAGAAAGAAGTAAGAAAGAAGTAAGAAAGAATTAAGAAAGAAGTAAGAAAGAAGTAAGAAAGAAAGAAGTAAGAAAGAAGAAAGAAAGAAGAAAGAAAGAAGTAGGAAAGAAGTAAGAACGAAGAAAGAAGAAAGAATTTAGAAAGAAGAAAGAAAGAAGGAAGAATGATGTAAGAAAGAAGTAAGAAAGAAGTAAGGAAGAAGTAAGAAAGAAGTAAGAAAGAAGTAAGAAAGAAGTAAGAAAGAAGTAAGAAAGAAGTAAGAAAGAAAGATGTAAGAAAGAAGAAAGAAAGAAGAAAGAAAGAAGTAAGAAAGAAAGAAGTAAGAAAGAAGTAAGAAAGAAGTAAGAAAGAAGAAAGAAGAAAGAAAGAATTTAGAAAGAAGAAAGAAAGAAGTAAGAATGATGTAAGAAAGAAGTAAGAAAGAAGTAAGAAAGAAGTAAGAAAGAAGTAAGAAAGAAGTAAGAAAGAAGCAAGAAAGAAGTAAGAAAGAAAGATGTAAGAAAGAAGAGAGAAAGAAGTAAGAAAAAAGTAAAAAAAGAAGTAAGAAAGAAAGAAGAAAGAAGTAAGAAAGAAGTTAGAAAGAAAGAAGTAAGAAAGAAGTATGAAAGAAGTAAGAGAGAAAGAAGAAAGAAAGAAGAAAGAAAGAAGAAAGAAAGAAGTTAGAAAATAGTAAGAAAGAAGTAAGAAAGAAGTTAGAAAGAAGTAAGAAAGAAGTAAGGAAGAAGTTAGAAAGAAGTAAGAAAGAAGTAAAAAAGAATTAAGAAAGAAGAAAGAAAGAAGTAAGAAAGAAGAAAGAAAGAAGTAAGAAAGAAGAAAGAAAGAAGTAAGAAATAAGTAAGAAAGAAGTTAGAAAGAAGTAAGAAAGAAAGAAGAAAGAAGTAAGAAAGAAGTAAGAAAGAACAAATAAAGAAGTAAGAAAGAAGAAAGAAAGAAGTAAGAAAGAAGTAAGAAAGAAGTAAGAAAGAAATAAGAAAGAAAGAAGAAAGAAAGAAGAAAAAAGAAGTTAGAAAGAAGTAAGGAAGAAGTAAGAAAGAAGTAAGAAATAAGTAAGAAAGAAAGAAGTAAGAAAGAAGAAAGAAAGAAGTAAGAAAGAAGTAAGAAAGATGTAAGAAAGAAGTAAGAAAGAAGAAAGAAAGAAGTAAGAAAGAAGAAAGAAAGAAGAAATAAAGAAGTAAGAAAGAAGTAAGAAAGAAGTTAGAAAGAAGTATGAAAGAAGTAAAAAAGAAGAAAGAAAGAAGTAAGAAAGAAGTTAAAAAGAAGTAAGAAAGAAGTAAGAAAGAAAGAAGTAAGAAAGAAGAAAGAAAGAAGAAAGAAAGAAGAAAGAAAGAAGTAAGAAAGAAGAAAGGAAGAAGTAAGAAAGAAGAAAGAAATAAGAAAGAAAGAAGTAAGAAAGAAGTAAGAAAGAAGTAAGAAAGAAGAAAGAAAGAAGTAAGAAAGAAGAAAGAAAGAAGAAAGAAAGAAGTAAGAAAGAAATAAGAAAGAAGTTAGAAAGAAGTAAGAAAGAAGTAAAAATAAGAAAGAAAGAAGTAAGAAAGAAGTTAAAAAGAAGTAAGAAAGAAGTAAGAAAGAAAGAAGAAAGAAGTAAGAAAGAAGTAAGAAAGAAGAAAGAAAGAAGTAAGAAAGAAGAAAGAAAGAAGTAAGAAAGAAATAAGAAAGAAGTAAGAAAGAAGTAAGAAAGAAAGAAGAAAGAAAGAAGAAAGAAAGAAGAAAAAAGAAGTTAGAAAGAAGTAAGAAAGAAGTAAGAAAGAAGTAAGAAAGAAGTAAGAAAGAAGTAAGAAAGAAAGAAGAAAGAAAGAAGAAAGAAGAAAGAGAGAAGAAAGAGAGAAGAAAGAAAGAAGAAAGAAAGAAGTAAGAGAGAAGTAAGAAAGAAAGAAGAAAGAAAGAAGAAAGAAAGAAGAAAAAAGAAGTTAGAAAGAAGTAAGAAAGAAGTAAGAAAGAAGTAAGAAAGAAGTAAGAAAGAAGTAAGAAAGAAAGAAGTAAGAAAGAAGAAAGAAAGAAGTAAGAAAGAAGAAAGAAAGAAGTAAGAAAAAAGAAGGAAAGAAGAAAGAAAGAAGTAAGAAAGATGTAAAAAAGAAGTAAGAAAGAAGTAAGAAAGAAAGAAGAAAGAAGTATGAAAGAATTACGAAGGAAGTAAGAAAGAAGTAAGAAAGAAAGAAGTAAGAAAGAAGTAAGAAAGAAGTAAGAAGGAAAGAAGTAAGAAAGAAGTAAGAAAGAAGTAAGAAAGAAGAAAAAAGAAGTTAGAAAGAAGTAAGAAAGAAGTTAGAAAGAAGTAAGAAAGAAGTAAGAAAGAAGTAAGAAAGAAAGAAAAAAGAAAGAAGAAAGAAAGAAGAAAGAGAGAAGAAAGAGAGAAGAAAGAAAGAAGAAAGAAAGAAGTAAGAGAGAAGTAAGAAAGAAAGAAGAAAGAAAGAAGAAAGAAAGAAGAAAAAAGAAGATAGAAAGAAGTAAGAAAGAAGAAAGAAGTAAGAAAGAAGTAAGAAAGAAGTAAGAAGAAGTAAGAAAGAAAGAAGTAAGAAAAAAGAAAGAAAGAAGAAAGAAAGAAGTAAGAAAGAAGTAAGAAAGAAGTAAGAAAGAAGAAAGAAAGAAGTAAGAAAGATGTAAAAAGAAGTAAGAAAGAAGTAAGAAAGAAGTAAGAAAGGAGTAAGAAAGAAAGAAGAAAGAAGTAAGAAAGAAGTACAAAAGAAGTAAGAAAGATGTAAGAAAGAAAGAAGTAAGAAAGAAGTATGAAAGAAGTAAGAAAGAAAGAAGAAAGAAAGAAGAAAGAAAGAAGAAAGAAAGAAGTAAGAAAGAAGTAAGAAAGAAGTAAGAAAGAAGAAAGAAAGAAGTAAGAAAGATGTAAGAAAGAAGTAAGAAAGAAGTAAGAAAGAAGTAAGAAAGAAAGAAGAAAGAAGTAAGAAAGAAGTACAAAAGAAGTAAGAAAGAATTAAGAAAGAAAGAAGTAAGAAAGAAGTAAGAAAGAAGTATGAAAGAAGTAAGAAAGAAAGAAGAAAGAAAGAAGAAAGAAAGAAGAAAGAAAAAAGTTAGAAAGAAGTAAGAAAGAAGTAAGAAAGAAGTTAGAAAGAAGTAAGAAAGAAGTAAGAAAGAAGATATAAAGAAGTAACAAAGAAGGAAGAAATAAGAAAGAAAGAAAAAAGAAAGTAAGAAAGAAGAAAGAAGAAAGAAAGTAGTAAGAAAGAACTAAGAAAGAAGTTAGAAATAAGTAAGAAAGAAGTAAGAAAGAAGTAAGAAAGAAGTAAGAAAGAAGTAAGAAAGAAGTAAGAAAGAAAGAAGAAAGAAAGAAGAAAGAAAGAAGAAAAAAGAAGTTAGAAAGAAGTAAGAAAGAAGTAAGAAAGAAGTAAGAAAGAAGTAAGAAAGAAGTAAGAAAGAAGTAAGAAAGAAGTAAGAAGAAGTAAGAAAGAAAGAAGTAAGAAAGAAGAAAGAAAGAAGTAAGAAAGAAGAAAGAAAGAAGTAAGAAAAAAGAAGGAAAGAAGAAAGAAAGAAGTAAGAAAGATGTAAAAAAGAAGTAAGAAAGAAGTAAGAAAGAAGTAAGAAAGAAGTAAGAAAGAAGTAAGAAAGAAAGAAGAAAGAAGTATGAAAGAATTACGAAGGAAGTAAGAAAGAAGTAAGAAAGAAAGAAGTAAGAAAGAAGTAAGAAAGAAGTAAGAAGGAAAGAAGTAAGAAAGAAGTAAGAAAGAAGTAAGAAAGAAGAAAAAAGAAGTTAGAAAGAAGTAAGAAAGAAGTAAGAAAGAAGTAAGAAAGAAAGAAAAAAGAAAGAAGAAAGAAAGAAGAAAGAGAGAAGAAAGAGAGAAGAAAGAAAGAAGAAAGAAAGAAGTAAGAGAGAAGTAAGAAAGAAAGAAGAAAGAAAGAAGAAAGAAAGAAGAAAAAAGAAGATAGAAAGAAGTAAGAAAGAAGAAAGAAGTAAGAAAGAAGTAAGAAAGAAGTAAGAAGAAGTAAGAAAGAAAGAAGTAAGAAAGAAGAAAGAAAGAAGAAAGAAAGAAGTAAGAAAGAAGTAAGAAAGAAGAAAGAAAGAAGTAAGAAAGATGTAAAAAAGAAGTAAGAAAGAAGTAAGAAAGAAGTAAGAAAGAAGTAAGAAAGAAAGAAGAAAGAAGTAAGAAAGAAGTACAAAAGAAGTAAGAAAGAATTAAGAAAGAAAGAAGTAAGAAAGAAGTAAGAAAGAAGTATGAAAGAAGTAAGAAAGAAAGAAGAAAGAAAGAAGAAAGAAAGAAGAAAGAAAAAAGTTAGAAAGAAGTAAGAAAGAAGTAAGAAAGAAGTTAGAAAGAAGTAAGAAAGAAGTAAGAAAGAAGATATAAAGAAGTAACAAAGAAGTAAGAAATAAGAAAGAAAGAAAAAAGAAAGTAAGAAAGAAGAAAGAAGAAAGAAAGTAGTTAGAAAGAACTAAGAAAGAAGTTAGAAATAAGTAAGAAAGAAGTAAGAAAGAAGTAAGAAAGAAGTAAGAAAGAAGTAAGAAAGAAGTAAGAAAGAAAGAAGAAAGAAAGAAGAAAGAAAGAAGAAAAAAGAAGTTAGAAAGAAGTAAGAAAGAAGTAAGAAAGAAGTAAGAAAGAAGTAAGAAAGAAGTAAGAAAGAAGTAAGAAAGAAGTAAGAAAGAAGTAAGAAGAAGTAAGAAAGAAAGAAGTAAGAAAGAAGTAAGAAAGAAGTAAGAAAGAAGTAAGAAAGAAGTAAGAAAGAAAGAAGAAAGAAGTATGAAAGAATTACGAAGGAAGTAAGAAAGAAGTAAGAAAGAAAGAAGTAAGAAAGAAGTAAGAAAGAAGTAAGAAGGAAAGAAGTAAGAAAGAAGTAAGAAAGAAGTAAGAAAGAAGAAAAAAGAAGTTAGAAAGAAGTAAGAAAGAAGTAAGAAAGAAGTAAGAAAGAAGTAAGAAAGAAGTAAGAAAGAAGTAAGAAAGAAAGAAAAAAGAAAGAAGAAAGAAAGAAGAAAGAGAGAAGAAAGAGAGAAGAAAGAAAGAAGAAAGAAAGAAGTAAGAGAGAAGTAAGAAAGAAAGAAGAAAGAAAGAAGAAAGAAAGAAGAAAAAAGAAGATAGAAAGAAGTAAGAAAGAAGAAAGAAGTAAGAAAGAAGTAAGAAAGAAGTAAGAAGAAGTAAGAAAGAAAGAAGTAAGAAAGAAGAAAGAAAGAAGAAAGAAAGAAGTAAGAAAGAAGTAAGAAAGAAGAAAGAAAGAAGTAAGAAAGATGTAAAAAAGAAGTAAGAAAGAAGTAAGAAAGAAGTAAGAAAGAAGTAAGAAAGAAAGAAGAAAGAAGTAAGAAAGAAGTACAAAAGAAGTAAGAAAGATGTAAGAAAGAAAGAAGTAAGAAAGAAGTATGAAAGAAGTAAGAAAGAAAGAAGTAAGAAAGAAGAAAGAAAGAAGTAAGAAAGAAGTAAGAAAGAAGTAAGAAATAAGTAAGAAAGAAAGAAGTAAGAAAGAAGAAAGAAAGAAGTAAGAGAGAAGTAAGAAAGAAGTAAGAAAGAAGTAAGAAAGAAGAAAGAAAGAAGTAAGAAAGAAGAAAGAAAGAAGAAAGAAAGAAGTAAGAAAGAAGTAAGAAAGAAGTTAGAAAGAAGTATGAAAGAAGTAAAAAAGAAGAAAGAAAGAAGTAAGAAAGAAGTAAGAAAGAAGTAAGAAAGAAGTAAGAAAGAAGAAAGAAAGAAGAAAGAAAGAAGTAAGAAAGAAGAAAAAAAGAATAAAGAAAGAAGTAAGAGAGAAGTAAGAAAGAAGTTAGAAAGAAGTATGAAAGAAGTAAAAAAGAAGAAAGAAAGAAGTAAGAAAGAAGAAAGGAAGAAGTAAGAAAGAAGAAAGAAAGAAGAAAGAAAGAAGTAAGAAAGAAGAAAGAAAGAAGAAAGAAAGAAGTAAGAAAGAAATAAGAAAGAAGTTAGAAAGAAGTAAGAAAGAAGTAAAAATAAGAAAGAAAGAAGTAAGAAAGAAGTTAAAAAGAAGTAAGAAAGAAGTAAGAAAGAAAGAAGAAAGAAGTAAGAAAGAAGTAAGAAAGAAGAAAGAAAGAAGTAAGAAAGAAGAAAGAAAGAAGTAAGAAAGAAATAAGAAAGAAGTAAGGAAGAAGTAAGAAAGAAAGAAGAAAGAAAGAAGAAAGAAAGAAGAAAAAAGAAGTTAGAAAGAAGTAAGAAAGAAGTAAGAAAGAAGTAAGAAAGAAGTAAGAAAGAAGTAAGAAAGAAAGAAGAAAGAAAGAAGAAAGAAAGAAGAAAGGGAGAAGAAAGAGAGAAGAAAGAAAGAAGAAAGAAAGAAGTAAGAGAGAAGTAAGAAAGAAAGAAGAAAGAAAGAAGAAAGAAAGAAGAAAAAAGAAGTTAGAAAGAAGTAAGAAAGAAGTAAGAAAGACGTAAGAAAGAAGTAAGAAGGAAGTAAGAAAGAAGTAAGAAAGAAGTAAGAAAAAAGAAGGAAAGAAGAAAGAAAGAAGTAAGAAAGATGTAAAAAAGAAGTAAAAAAAAGTAAGAAAGAAGTAAGAAAGAAGTAAGAAAGAAAGAAGAAAGAAGTATGAAAGAATTACGAAGGAAGTAAGAAAGAAGTAAGAAAGAAAGAAGTAAGAAAGAAGTAAGAAAGAAGTAAGAAAGAAGAAAAAAGAAGTTAGAAAGAAGTAAAAAAGAAGTAAGAAAGAAGTAAGAAAGAAGTAAGAAAGAAGTAAGAAAGAAAGAAGAAAGAAGTAAGAAAGAAGTACAAAAGAAGTAAGAAAGATGTAAGAAAGAAAGAAGTAAGAAAGAAGTAAGAAAGAAGTAAGAAAGAAAGAAGAAAGAAGTAAGAAAGAAGTACAAAAGAAGTAAGAAAGATGTAAGAAAGAAAGAAGTAAGAAAGAAGTATGAAAGAAGTAAGAAAGAAAGAAGAAAGAAAGAACAAAGAAAGAAGAAAGAAAGAAGAAAGAAAGAAGTAAGAAGTAAGAAAGAAGAAAGTAAGAAGTAAGAAAGTAAGAAAGTAAGAAGTAAGAAAGTAAGAAGTAAGAAGTAAGAAAGATGTAAAAAAGAAGAAAGAAAGAAGAAAGAAAAAAGAAAGAAGTAAGAAAGAAGAAAGAAGAAAGAAAGTAGTAAGAAAGAACTAAGAAAGAAGTTAGAAAGAAGTAAGAAAGAAGTAAGAAAAAAGTAAGAAAGAAGTAAGAAAGAAGTAAGAAAGAAAGATGTAAGAAAGAAGAAAGAAAGAAGAAAGAAAGAAGTAAGAAAGAAAGAAGTAAGAAAGAAGTAAGAAAGAAGTAAGAAAGAAGTAAGAAAGAAGAAAGAAGAAAGAAAGAATTTAGAAAGAAGAAAGAAAGAAGTAAGAATGATGTAAGAAAGAAGTAAGAAAGAAGTACGAAAGAAGTAAGAAAGAAGTAAGAAAGAAGTAAGAAAGAAGTAAGAGAGAAGTAAGAAAGAAAGATGTAAGAAAGAAGAAAGAAAGAAGTAAGAAAAAAGTAAAAAAAGAAGTAAGAAAGAAAGAAGAAAGAAGTAAGAAAGAAGTTAGAAAGAAAGAAGTAAGAAAGAAGTATGAAAAAAGTAAGAGAGAAAGAAGAAAGAAAGAAGAAAGAAAGAAGAAAGAAAGAAGTTAGTAAATAGTAAGAAAGAAGTAAGAAAGAAGTTAGAAAGAAGTAAGAAAGAAGTAAGGAAGAAGTTAGAAAGAAGTAAGAAAGAAGTAAAAAAGTATTAAGAAAGAAGAAAGAAAGAAGTAAGAAAGAAGAAAGAAAGAAGTAAGAAAGAAGAAAGAAAGAAGTAAGAAAGAAGTAAGAAAGAAGTTAGAAAGAAGTAAGAAAGAAAGAAGAAAGAAGTAAGAAAGAAGTAAGAAAGAACAAATAAAGAAGTAAGAAAGAAGAAAGGAAGAAGTAAGAAAGAAGTAAGAAAGAAGTAAGAAAGAAGTAAGAAAGAAAGAAGAAAGAAAGAAGAAAGAAAGAAGAAAAAAGAAGTTAGAAAGAAGTAAGAAAGAAGAAAGAAAGAAGTAAGAAAGATGTAAAAAAGAAGTAAGAAAGAAGTAAGAAAGAAGTAAGAAAGAAGTAAGAAAGAAAGAAGAAAGAAGTAAGAAAGAAGTACAAAAGAAGTAAGAAAGATGTAAGAAAGAAAGAAGTAAGAAAGAAGTATGAAAGAAGTAAGAAAGAAAGAAGTAAGAAAGAAGAAAGAAAGAAGTAAGAAAGAAGTAAGAAAGAAGTAAGAAAGAAGTAAGAAAGAAGTAAGAAAGAAAGAAGAAAGAAAGAAGAAAGAAAGAAGAAAAAAGAAGTTAGAAAGAAGTAAGAAAGAAGTAAGAAAGAAGTAAGAAATAAGTAAGAAAGAAAGAAGTAAGAAAGAAGAAAGAAAGAAGTAAGAAAGAAGTAAGAAAGAAGTAAGAAAGAAGTAAGAAAGAAGAAAGAAAGAAGTAAGAAAGAAGAAAGAAAGAAGAAAGAAAGAAGTAAGAAAGAAGTAAGAAAGAAGTTAGAAAGAAGTATGAAAGAAGTAAAAAAGAAGAAAGAAAGAAGTAAGAAAGAAGTTAAAAAGAAGTAAGAAAGAAGTAAGAAAGAAAGAAGTAAGAAAGAAGAAAGAAAGAAGAAAGAAAGAAGAAAGAAAGAAGTAAGAAAGAAGAAAGGAAGAAGTAAGAAAGAAGAAAGAAAGAAGAAAGAAAGAAGTATGAAAGAAGTAAGAAAGAAGTAAGAAAGAAGAAAGAAAGAAGTAAGAAAGAAGAAAGAAAGAAGAAAGAAAGAAGTAAGAAAGAAATAAGAAAGAAGTTAGAAAGAAGTAAGAAAGAAGTAAAAATAAGAAAGAAAGAAGTAAGAAAGAAGTTAAAAAGAAGTAAGAAAGAAGTAAGAAAGAAAGAAGAAAGAAGTAAGAAAGAAGTAAGAAAGAAGAAAGAAAGAAGTAAGAAAGAAGAAAGAAAGAAGTAAGAAAGAAATAAGAAAGAAGTAAGGAAGAAGTAAGAAAGAAAGAAGAAAGAAAGAAGAAAGAAAGAAGAAAAAAGAAGTTAGAAAGAAGTAAGAAAGAAGTAAGAAAGAAGTAAGAAAGAAGTAAGAAAGAAGTAAGAAAGAAAGAAGAAAGAAAGAAGAAAGAAAGAAGAAAGAGAGAAGAAAGAGAGAAGAAAGAAAGAAGAAAGAAAGAAGTAAGAGAGAAGTAAGAAAGAAAGAAGAAAGAAAGAAGAAAGAAAGAAGAAAAAAGAAGTTAGAAAGAAGTAAGAAAGAAGTAAGAAAGAAGTAAGAAAGAAGTAAGAAAGAAGTAAGAAAAAAGAAGGAAAGAAGAAAGAAAGAAGTAAGAAAGATGTAAAAAAGAAGTAAGAAAGAAGTAAGAAAGAAGTAAGAAAGAAGTAAGAAAGAAAGAAGAAAGAAGTATGAAAGAATTACGAAGGAAGTAAGAAAGAAGTAAGAAAGAAAGAAGTAAGAAAGAAGTAAGAAAGAAGTAAGAAAGAAGAAAAAAGAAGTTAGAAAGAAGTAAAAAAGAAGTAAGAAAGAAGTAAGAAAGAAGTAAGAAAGAAGTAAGAAAGAAAGAAGAAAGAAGTAAGAAAGAAGTACAAAAGAAGTAAGAAAGATGTAAGAAAGAAAGAAGTAAGAAAGAAGTATGAAAGAAGTAAGAAAGAAAGAAGAAAGAAAGAAGAAAGAAGAAAGAAAGAAGTAAGAAAGAAGTAAGAAAGAAGTAAGAAAGAAGAAAGTAAGAAGTAAGAAAGTAAGAAAGTAAGAAGTAAGAAAGTAAGAAGTAAGAAGTAAGAAAGATGTAAAAAAGAAGAAAGAAAGAAGAAAGAAAAAAGAAAGAAGTAAGAAAGAAGAAAGAAGAAAGAAAGTAGTAAGAAAGAACTAAGAAAGAAGTTAGAAAGAAGTAAGAAAGAAGTAAGAAAGAAGTAAGAAAGAAGTAAGAAAGAAGTAAGAAAGAAGTAAGAAAGAAAGATGTAAGAAAGAAGAAAGAAAGAAGAAAGAAAGAAGTAAGAAAGAAAGAAGTAAGAAAGAAGTAAGAAAGAAGTAAGAAAGAAGAAAGAAGAAAGAAAGAATTTAGAAAGAAGAAAGAAAGAAGTAAGAATGATGTAAGAAAGAAGTAAGAAAGAAGTACGAAAGAAGTAAGAAAGAAGTAAGAAAGAAGTAAGAAAGAAGTAAGAGAGAAGTAAGAAAGAAAGATGTAAGAAAGAAGAAAGAAAGAAGTAAGAAAAAAGTAAAAAAAGAAGTAAGAAAGAAAGAAGAAAGAAGTAAGAAAGAAGTTAGAAAGAAAGAAGTAAGAAAGAAGTATGAAAAAAGTAAGAGAGAAAGAAGAAAGAAAGAAGAAAGAAAGAAGAAAGAAAGAAGTTAGAAAATAGTAAGAAAGAAGTAAGAAAGAAGTTAGAAAGAAGTAAGGATGAAGTTAGAAAGAAGTAAGAAAGAAGTAAAAAAGAATTAAGAAAGAAGAAAGAAAGAAGTAAGAAAGAAGAAAGAAAGAAGTAAGAAAGAAGAAAGAAAGAAGTAAGAAAGAAGTAAGAAAGAAGTTAGAAAGAAGTAAGAAAGAAAGAAGAAAGAAGTAAGAAAGAAGTAAGAAAGAACAAATAAAGAAGTAAGAAAGAAGAAAGAAAGAAGTAAGAAAGAAGTAAGAAAGAAGTAAGAGAGAAGTAAGAAAGAAAAGAAAGAAAGAAGAAAGAAAGAAGAAAAAAGAAGTTAGAAAGAAGTAAGAAAGAAGTAAGAAAGAAGTAAGAAATAAGTAAGAAAGAAAGAAGTAAGAAAGAAGAAAGAAAGAAGTAAGAAAGAAGTAAGAAAGAAGTAAGAAAGAAGTAAGAAAGAAGAAAGAAAGAAGTAAGAAAGAAGAAAGAAAGAAGAAAGAAAGAAGTAAGAAAGAAGTAAGAAAGAAGTTAGAAAGAAGTATGAAAGAAGTAAAAAAGAAGAAAGAAAGAAGTAAGAAAGAAGTTAAAAAGAAGTAAGAAAGAAGTAAGAAAGAAAGAAGAAAGAAAGAAGAAAGAAAGAAGAAAGAAAGAAGTAAGAAAGAAGTAAGAAAGAAGAAAGAAAGAAGTAAGAAAGATGTAAAAAAGAAGTAAGAAAGAAGTAAGAAAGAAGTAAGAAAGAAAGAAGAAAGAAGTAAGAAAGAAGTACAAAAGAAGTAAGAAAGATGTAAGAAAGAAAGAAGTAAGAAAGAAGTATGAAAGAAGTAAGAAAGAAAGAAGAAAGAAAGAAGAAAGAAAGAAGAAAGAAAGAAGTAAGAAAGAAGTAAGAAAGAAGTAAGAAAGAAGAAAGAAAGAAGTAAGAAAGATGTAAGAAAGAAGTAAGAAAGAAGTAAGAAAGAAGTAAGAAAGAAAGAAGAAAGAAGTAAGAAAGAAGTACAAAAGAAGTAAGAAAGAAGTAAGAAAGAAAGAAGTAAGAAAGAAGTAAGAAAGAAGTATGAAAGAAGTAAGAAAGAAAGAAGAAAGAAAGAAGAAAGAAAGAAGAAAGAAAAAAGTTAGAAAGAAGTAAGAAAGAAGTAAGAAAGAAGTTAGAAAGAAGTAAGAAAGAAGTAAGAAAGAAGATATAAAGAAGTAACAAAGAAGTAAGAAATAAGAAAGAAAGAAAAAAGAAAGAAGTAAGAAAGAAGAAAGAAGAAAGAAAGTAGTAAGAAAGAACTAAGAAAGAAGTTAGAAAGAAGTAAGAAAGAAGTAAGAAAGAAGTAAGAAAGAAGTAAGAAAGAAGTAAGAAAGAAGTAAGAAAGAAGTAAGAAAGAAGTAAGAAAGAGGTAAGAAAGAATGAAGTAAGAAAGAAGAAAGAAAGAAGAAAGAAAGAAGTAAGAAAGAAGTAAGAAAGAAGTAAGAAAGAAGAAAGAAAGAATTAAGAAAGAAGAAAGAAAGAAGTAAGAAAGATGTAAAAAAGAAGTAAGAAAGAAGTAAGAAAGAAGTAAGAAAGAAAGAAGAAAGAAGTAAGAAAGAAGTACGAAAGAAGTACAAAAGAAGTAAGAAAGAAGTAAGAAAGAAAGAAGTAAGAAAGAAATATAAAAGAAGTAAGAAAGAAAGAAGAAAGAAAGAAGAAAGAAAGAAGAAAGAAAGAAGTAAGAGAGAAGTAAGAAAGAAGTAAGAAAGAAAGAAGAAAGAAAGAAGAAAGAAAGAAGAAAAAAGAAGTTAGAAAGAAGTAAGAAAAAGTAAGAAAGAAGTAAGAAAGAAGTTAGAAAGAATTAAGAAAGAAGTAAGAAAGAAATAAGAACGAAAGAAGGAAGAAAGAAGTAATAAAGAAGTAAGAAAGAAAGAAGAAAAAAAGAAGAAAGAATGAAGTAAGAAAGAAGTAAGAAGTTAGAAAGAAGTAAGAAAGAAGTAAGAAAGAAGTAAGAAAGAAGTTAGAAAGAAGTAAGAAAGAAGTAAGAAAGAAGAAAGAAGTAAAAAAGAAGTAAGAAGGAATGAAGAAAGAAGTAAGAAAGAAGTAAGAAAGAAGTAAGAAAGAGGTAAGAAAGAAAGAAGTAAGGAAGAAGAAAGAAAGAAGAAAGAAAGAAGTAAGAAAGAAGTAAGAAATAAGTAAAATAGAGAGAAGTAAGAAAAAAGAAAGGAAGGAGAAAGAAAGAAGTAAGAAAGAAGTAAGAAAGAAGTAAGAAAGAATTTAGAAAGAAGTAAGAAAGAAGTAAGAAAGAAGTTAGAAAGAAGTAAGAAAGAAGAAAGAAAGATGTAAGAAAGAAGTTAGAAAGAACTAAGAAAGAAGTAAGAAAGAAGTAAAAAAGTAGTAAGAAAGAAGTAAGAAAGAAAGAAGTAAGAAAGAAAGAAGAAAGAAAGAAGAAAGAAAGAAGGTAAAAAGAAATAAGAAAGAAGAAAGTAAGAAGTAAGAAAGAAGTACGAAAGAATTAAGAAAGAAGTAAGAAAGAAAGAAGTAAGAAAGAAGTAAGAAAGAAGTAAGAAAGAAAGAAGAAAGAAAGAAGAAAGAAAGTAGAAAAAAGAAGTAAGAAAGAAGTAAGAAATAAGTAAGAAAGAAGTAAGAAAGAAGTAAGAAAGAAGTAAGAAAGAAGTAAGAAAGAGGTAAGAAAGAAAGAAGTAAGAAAGAAGAAAGAAAGAAGAAAGAAAGAAGTAAGAAAGAAGTAAGAAAGAAAGAAGAAAGAAAGAAGAAAGAAAGAAGAAAAAAGAAGTTAGAAAGAAGTAAGAAAGAAGTAAGAAAGAAGTAAGAAATAAGTAAGAAAGAAAGAAGTAAGAAAGAAGAAAGAAAGAAGTAAGAAAGAAGTAAGAAAGAAGTAAGAAAGAAGTAAGAAAGAAGAAAGAAAGAAGTAAGAAAGAAGAAAGAAAGAAGAAAGAAAGAAGTAAGAAAGAAGTAAGAAAGAAGTTAGAAAGAAGTATGAAAGAAGTAAAAAAGAAGAAAGAAAGAAGTAAGAAAGAAGTTAAAAAGAAGTAAGAAAGAAAGAAGTAAGAAAGAAGAAAGAAAGAAGAAAGAAAGAAGAAAGAAAGAAGTAAGAAAGAAGAAAGGAAGAAGTAAGAAAGAAGAAAGAAAGAAGAAAGAAAGAAGTAAGAAAGAAGTAAGAAAGAAGTAAGAAAGAAGAAAGAAAGAAGTAAGAAAGAAGAAAGAAAGAAGAAAGAAAGAAGTAAGAAAGAAATAAGAAAGAAGTTAGAAAGAAGTAAGAAAGAAGTAAAAATAAGAAAGAAAGAAGTAAGAAAGAAGTTAAAAAGAAGTAAGAAAGAAGTAAGAAAGAAAGAAGAAAGAAGTAAGAAAGAAGTAAGAAAGAAGAAAGAAAGAAGTAAGAAAGAAGAAAGAAAGAAGTAAGAAAGAAAGAAGAAAGAAAGAAGAAAGAAAGAAGAAAAAAGAAGTTAGAAAGAAGTAAGAAAGAAGTAAGAAAGAAGTAAGAAAGAAAGAAGAAAGAAAGAAGAAAGAAAGAAGAAAAAAGAAGTTAGAAAGAAGTAAGAAAGAAGTAAGAAAGAAGTAAGAAAGAAGTAAGAAAGAAGTAAGAAAGAAAGAAGAAAGAAAGAAGAAAGAAAGAAGAAAGAGAGAAGAAAGAGAGAAGAAAGAAAGAAGAAAGAAAGAAGTAAGAGAGAAGTAAGAAAGAAAGAAGAAAGAAAGAAGAAAGAAAGAAGAAAAAAGAAGTTAGAAAGAAGTAAGAAAGAAGTAAGAAAGAAGTAAGAAAGAAGTAAGAAAGAAGTAAGAAAGAAGTAAGAAGAAGTAAGAAAGAAAGAAGTAAGAAAGAAGAAAGAAAGAAGTAAGAAAGAAGAAAGAAAGAAGTAAGAAAAAAGAAGGAAAGAAGAAAGAAAGAAGTAAGAAAGATGTAAAAAAGAAGTAAGAAAGAAGTAAGAAAGAAGTAAGAAAGAAGTAAGAAAGAAAGAAGAAAGAAGTATGAAAGAATTACGAAGGAAGTAAGAAAGAAGTAAGAAAGAAAGAAGTAAGAAAGAAGTAAGAAAGAAGTAAGAAGGAAAGAAGTAAGAAAGAAGTAAGAAAGAAGTAAGAAAGAAGAAAAAAGAAGTTAGAAAGAAGTAAGAAAGAAGTAAGAAAGAAGTAAGAAAGAAGTAAGAAAGAAGTAAGAAAGAAAGAAAAAAGAAAGAAGAAAGAAAGAAGAAAGAGAGAAGAAAGAGAGAAGAAAGAAAGAAGAAAGAAAGAAGTAAGAGAGAAGTAAGAAAGAAAGAATAAAGAAAGAAGAAAGAAAGAAGAAAAAAGAAGATAGAAAGAAGTAAGAAAGAAGAAAGAAGTAAGAAAGAAGTAAGAAAGAAGTAAGAAGAAGTAAGAAAGAAAGAAGTAAGAAAGAAGAAAGAAAGAAGAAAGAAAGAAGTAAGAAAGAAGTAAGAAAGAAGTAAGAAAGAAGAAAGAAAGATGTAAGAAAGATGTAAAAAAGAAGTAAGAAAGAAGTAAGAAAGAAGTAAGAAAGAAGTAAGAAAGAAAGAAGAAAGAAGTAAGAAAGAAGCACAAAAGAAGTAAGAAAGATGTAAGAAAGAAAGAAGTAAGAAAGAAGTATGAAAGAAGTAAGAAAGAAAGAAGAAAGAAAGAAGAAAGAAAGAAGAAAGAAAGAAGTAAGAAAGAAGTAAGAAAGAAGAAAGAAAGAAGTAAGAAAGATGTAAGAAAGAAGTAAGAAAGAAGTAAGAAAGAAGTAAGAAAGAAAGAAGAAAGAAGTAAGAAAGAAGTACAAAAGAAGTAAGAAAGAAGTAAGAAAGAAAGAAGTAAGAAAGAAGTAAGAAAGAAGTATGAAAGAAGTAAGAAAGAAAGAAGAAAGAAAGAAGAAAGAAAGAAGAAAGAAAAAAGTTAGAAAGAAGTAAGAAAGAAGTAAGAAAGAAGTTAGAAAGAAGTAAGAAAGAAGTAAGAAAGAAGATATAAAGAAGTAACAAAGAAGTAAGAAATAAGAAAGAAAGAAAAAAGAAAGAAGTAAGAAAGAAGAAAGAAGAAAGAAAGTAGTAAGAAAGAACTAAGAAAGAAGTTAGAAAGAAGTAAGAAAGAAGTAAGAAAGAAGTAAGAAAGAAGTAAGAAAGAAGTAAGAATGAAGTAAGAAAGAAAGAAGAAAGAAAGAAGAAAGAAAGAAGAAAAAAGAAGTTAGAAAGAAGTAAGAAAGAAGTAAGAAAGAAGTAAGAAAGAAGTAAGAAAGAAGTAAGAAAGAAGTAAGAATGAAGTAAGAAGAAGTAAGAAAGAAAGAAGTAAGAAAGAAGAAAGAAAGAAGTAAGAAAGAAGAAAGAAAGAAGTAAGAAAAAAGAAGGAAAGAAGAAAGAAAGAAGTAAGAAAGATGTAAAAAAGAAGTAAGAAAGAAGTAAGAAATAAGTAAGAAAGAAAGAAGAAAGAAGTATGAAAGAATTACGAAGGAAGTAAGAAAGAAGTAAGAAAGAAAGAAGTAAGAAAGAAGTAAGAAAGAAGTAAGAAGGAAAGAAGTAAGAAAGAAGTAAGAAAGAAGTAAGAAAGAAGAAAAAAGAAGTTAGAAAGAAGTAAGAAAGAAGTAAGAAAGAAGTAAGAAAGAAGTAAGAAAGAAGTAAGAAAGAAAGAAAAAGAAAGAAGAAAGAAAGTAGAAAGAGAGAAGAAAGAGAGAAGAAAGAAAGAAGAAAGAAAGAAGTAAGAGAGAAGTAAGAAAGAAAGAAGAAAGAAGAAGAAAGAAAGAAGAAAAAAGAAGATAGAAAGAAGTAAGAAAGAAGAAAGAAGTAAGAAAGAAGTAAGAAAGAAGTAAGAAGAAGTAAGAAAGAAAGAAGTAAGAAAGAAGAAAGAAAGAAGAAAGAAAGAAGTAAGAAAGAAGTAAGAAAGAAGTAAGAAAGAAGAAAGAAAGAAGTAAGAAAGATGTAAAAAGAAGTAAGAAAGAAGTAAGAAAGAAGTAAGAAAGAAAGAAGAAAGAAGTAAGAAAGAAGTACAAAAGAAGGAAGAAAGATGTAAGAAAGAAAGAAGTAAGAAAGAAGTATGAAAGAAGTAAGAAAGAAAGAAGAAAGTAAGAAGAAAGAAAGAAGAAAGAAAGAAGTAAGAAAGAAGTAAGAAAGAAGTAAGAAAGAAGAAAGAAAGAAGTAAGAAAGATGTAAGAAAGAAGTAAGAAAGAAGTAAGAAAGAAGTAAGAAAGAAAGAAGAAAGAAGTAAGAAAGAAGTACAAAAGAAGTAAGAAAGAAGTAAGAAAGAAAGAAGTAAGAAAGAAGTAAGAAAGAAGTATGAAAGAAGTAAGAAAGAAAGAAGAAAGAAAGAAGAAAGAAAAAAGTTAGAAAGAAGTAAGAAAGAAGTAAGAAAGAAGTTAGAAAGAAGGAAGAAAGAAGTAAGAAAGAAGATATAAAGAAGTAACAAAGAAGTAAGAAATAAGAAAGAAAGAAAAAAGAAAGAAGTAAGAAAGAAGAAAGAAGAAAGAAAGTAGTAAGAAAGAACTAAGAAAGAAGTTAGAAAGAAGTAAGAAAGAAGTAAGAAAGAAGTAAGAAAGAAAGAAGAAAGAAAGAAGAAAAAAGAAGTTAGAAAGAAGAAAGAAAGAAGTAAGAAAGAAGTAAGAAAGAAGTAAGAAAGAAGAAAGAAAGAATTAAGAAAGAAGAAAGAAAGAAGTAAGAAAGATGTAAAAAAGAAGTAAGAAAGAAGTAAGAAAGAAGTAAGAAAGAAAGAAGAAAGAAGTAAGAAAGAAGTACGAAAGAAGTACAAAAGAAGTAAGAAAGAAGTAAGAAAGAAAGATGTAAGAAAGAAGAAAGAAAGAAGAAAGAAAGAAGTAAGAAAGAAGAAAGATAGAAGAAAGAAAGAAGAAAGAAAGAAATAAGAAAGATGTAAGAAAGAAGTATGAAAGAAGTAAGAGAGAAAGAAGAAAGAAAGAAGAAAGAAAGAAGAAAGGAAGAAGTTAGAAAGAAGTAAGAAAGACGTAAGAAAGAAGTTAGAAAGAAGTAAGAAAGAAGTAAAAAAGAATTAAGAAAGAAGAAAGAAAGAAGTAAGAAAGAAGAAAGAAAGAAGTAAGAAAGAAGAAAGAAAGAAGTAAGAAAGAAGTAAGAAAGAAGTTAGAAAGAAGTAAGAAAGAAAGAAGAAAGAAGTAAGAAAGAAGTAAGAAAGAACAAATAAAGAAGTAAGAAAGAAGAAAGAAAGAAATAAGAAAGAAGTAAGAAAGAAGTAAGAAAGAAGTAAGAAACAAAGAAGAAAGAAAGAAGAAAGAAAGAAGAAAAAAGAAGTTAGAAAGAAGTAAGAAAGAAGTAAGAAAGAAGTAAGAAAGAAGTAAGAAAGAAAGAAGTAAGAAAGAAGAAAGAAAGAAGTAAGAAAGTAGTAAGAAAGAAGTAAGAAAGAAGTAAGAAAGAAGAAAGAAAGAAGTAAGAAAGAAGAAAGAAAGAAGAAAGAAAGAAGTAAGAAAGAAGTAAGAAAGAAGTTAGAAAGAAGTAAGAAAGCAGTAAAAAAGAAGAAAGAAAGAAGTAAGAAAGAAGTTAAAAAGAAGTAAGAAAGAAGTAAGAAAGAAAGAAGTAAGAAAGAGGAAAGAAAGAAGAAAGAAAGAAGAAAGAAAGAGGAAAGAAAGAAGTAAGAAAGAAGAAAGGAAGTAGTAAGAAAGAAGAAAGAAAGAAGTAAGAAAGAAGTAAGAAATAAGTAATAAAGAAGTAAGAAAGAAGTTAGAAAGAAGTAAGAAAGAAGTAGGAAAGAAGTAAGAAAGAAGTAAGAAAGAAGTAAGAAAGAAAGAAGTAAGAAAGAAGAAAGAAAGAAGTAAGAAAGAAGTAAGAAAGAAGTAAAAAAGAAGAAAGAAAGAAGTAAGAAAGAAGTAAAAAAGAAGAAAGAAAGAAGCAAGAAAGAAGTAAGAAAGAAGAAAGAAAGAAGAAAGAAAGAAGTAAGAAAGAAGAAAGAAGTAATAAAGAAGTAAGAAAGAAAGAAGAAAGAAAGAAGAAAGAAAGAAGAAAAAAGAAGTTAGAAAGAAGTAAAAATAAGAAAGAAAGAAGTAAGAAAGAAGTAAGAAAGAAGTAAGAAAGAAGTAAGAAAGAAGAAAAAAGAAGTTAGAAAGAAGTAAGAAAGAATTAAGAAATAAGTAAGAAAGAAGTAAGAAAGAAGTAAGAAAGAAAGAAGAAAGAAAGAAGAAAGAAAGAAGAAAGAGAGAAGAAAGAGAGAAGAAAGAAAGAAGAAAGAAAGAAGTAAGAGAGAAGTAAGAAAGAAAGAAGAAAGAAAGAAGAAAGAAAGAAGAAAAAAGAAGTTAGAAAGAAGTAAGAAAGAAGTAAGAAAGAAGTAAGAAAGAAGTTAGAAAGAAGTAAGAAAGAAGTAAGAAAGAAGTTAGAAAGAAGTAAGAAAGAAGTAAGAAAGAAGTAAGAACGAAAGAAGGAAGAAAGAAGTAATAAAGAAGTAAGAAAGAAAGAAGAAAGAAAGAAGAAAGAAAGAAGTAAGAAAGAAGTAAGAAGTTAGAAAGAAGTAAGAAAGAAGTAAGAAAGAAGTAAGAAAGAAGTTAGAAAGAAGTAAGAAAGAAGTAAGAAAGAAGAAAGAAGTAAGAAAGAAGCTAGAAAGAATTTAGAAATAAAGAAAGAAGAAAACAAGAAGAAAGAAAGAAAGAAGTAAGAAAGAAATAAGAAAGAAGTAAGAAAGAAAGAAGAAAGAAGAAAGAAAGAAGAAAGAGAGAAGAAAGAGAGAAGAAAGAAAGAATAAAGTAAGAAGTTAGAAAGAAGTAAGAAAGAAGAAAGAAGTAAAAAAGAAGTAAGAAGGAATGAAGAAAGAAGTAAGAAATAGGTAAGAAAGTAGTAAGAAAGAAGTAAGAAAGAAAGAAGAAAGAGAGAAGAAAGAAAGAAGTAAGAAAGAAGTAAGAAAGAAGTAAGAAAGAAAGAAGAAAGAAGTAAGTAAGAAGTAAGAAAGAAGTAAGAAAGAAGTAAGAAAGAAGTAAGAAAGAAGTAGGAAGAAAGAAGTAAGAAAGAAGTACGAAAGAAGTAAGAAAGAAAGAAGTAAGAAAGAAGTAAGAAAGAAAGAAGAAAGAAAGAAGAAAGAAAGAAGAAAAAAGAAGTTAGAAAGAAGTAAGAAAGAAGTAAGCAAGAAGTAAGAAAGAAGTAAGAAAGAAGTAAGAAAGAAGTAAGAAAGAAAGAAGTAAGAAAGAAGAAAGAAAGAAGAAAGAAAGAAGTAAGAAAGAAGTAAGAAAGAAGAAAGAAGAAAGAAAGAATTTAGAGAGAAGAAAGAAAGAAGTAAGAATGATGTAAGAAAGAAGTAAGAAAGAAGTAAGAAAGAAGTAAGAAAGAAGTAAGAAAGAAGTAAGAAAGAAGTAAGAAAGAAGTAAGAAAGAAAGATGTAAGAAAGAAGAAAGAAAGAAGAAAGAAAGAAGTAAGAAAGAAGTAAGAAAGAAGTAAGAAAGAAGAAAGATAGAAGAAAGAAAGAAGAAAGAAAGAAATAAGAAAGATGTAAGAAAGAAGTATGAAAGAAGTAAGACAGAAAGAAGAAAGAAAGAAGAAAGAAAGAAGAAAGAAAGAAGTTAGAAAGAAGTAAGAAAGACGTAAGAAAGAAGTTAGAAAGAAGTAAGAAAGAAGTAAAAAAGAATTAAGAAAGAAGAAAGAAAGAAGTAAGAAAGAAGAAAGAAAGAAGTAAGAAAGAAGAAAGAAAGAAGTAAGAAAGAAGTAAGAAAGAAGTTAGAAAGAAGTAAGAAAGAAGTAAGAAAGAAGTAAGAAAGAAAGAAGAAAGAAAGAAGAAAGAAAGAAGAAAAAAGAAGTTAGAAAGAAGTAAGAAAGAAGTAAGAAAGAAGTAAGAAAGAAAGAAGTAAGAAAGAAGAAAGAAAGAAGTAAGAAAGTAGTAAGAAAGAAGTAAGAAAGAAGTAAGAAAGAAGAAAGAAAGAAGTAAGAAAGAAGAAAGAAAGAAGAAAGAAAGAAGTAAGAAAGAAGTAAGAAAGAAGTTAGAAAGAAGTAAGAAAGAAGTAAAAAAGAAGAAAGAAAGAAGTAAGAAAGAAGTTAAAAAGAAGTAAGAAAGAAGTAAGAAAGAAAGAAGTAAGAAAGAGGAAAGAAAGAAGAAAGAAAGAAGAAAGAAAGAGGAAAGAAAGAAGTAAGAAAGAAGAAAGGAAGTAGTAAGAAAGAAGAAAGAAAGAAGTAAGAAAGAAGTAAGAAAGAAGTAATAAAGAAGTAAGAAAGAAGTTAGAAAGAAGTAAGAAAGAAGTAAGAAAGAAGTAAGAAAGAAGTAAGAAAGAAGTAAGAAAGAAAGAAGTAAGAAAGAAGAAAGAAAGAAGTAAGAAAGAAGTAAGAAAGAAGTAAAAAAGAAGAAAGAAAGAAGTAAGAAAGAAGTAAAAAAGAAGAAAGAAAGAAGCAAGAAAGAAGTAAGAAAGAAGAAAGAAAGAAGAAAGAAAGAAGTAAGAAAGAAGAAAGAAGTAAGAAAGAAGTAAGAAAGAAAGAAGAAAGAAAGAAGAAAGAAAGAAGAAAAAAGAAGTTAGAAAGAAGTAAAAATAAGAAAGAAAGAAGTAAGAAAGAAGTAAGAAAGAAGTAAGAAAGAAGTAAGAAAGAAGAAAAAAGAAGTTAGAAAGAAGTAAGAAAGAATTAAGAAAGAAGTAAGAAAGAAGTAAGAAAGAAAGAAGTAAGAAAGAAGAAAGAAAGAAGAAAGAAAGAAGAAAGAAAGAAGAAAGAGAGAAGAAAGAAAGAAGAAAGAAAGAAGTAAGAGAGAAGTAAGAAAGAAAGAAGAAAGAAAGAAGAAAGAAAGAAGAAAAAAGAAGTTAGAAAGAAGTAAGAAAGAAGTAAGAAAGAAGTAAGAAAGAAGTAAGAAAGAAGTAAGAAAGAAGTAAGAAGAAGTAAGAAAGAAAGAAGTAAGAAAGAAGAAAGAAAGAAGAAAGAAAGAAAGAAGAAAGAAAGAAGAAGGAAAGAAGAAAGAAAGAAGTAAGAAAGAAGTACGAAAGAAGTAAGAAAGAAGAAAGAAAGAAGTAAGAAAGATGTAAGAAAGAAGTAAGAAAGAAGATATAAAGAAGTAACAAAGAAGTAAGAAATAAGAAAGAAAGAAAAAAGAAAGAAGTAAGAAAGAAGAAAGAAGAAAGAAAGTAGTAAGAAAGAACTAAGAAAGAAGTTAGAAAGAAGTAAGAAAGAAGTAAGTAAGAAGTAAGAAAGAAGTAAGAAAGAAGTAAGAAAGAAGTAAGAAAGAAGTTAGAAAGAAGTAAGAAAGAAGTAAGAAAGAAGTTAGAAAGAAGTAGAAAGAAGTAAAAAAGTAAGAAAGAAGTAAGAAAGAAAGAAGAAAGAAAGAAGAAAGAAAGAAGTAAGAAAGAAGTAAGAAAGAAGTAAGAAAGAAGTTAGAAAGAAGTAAGAAAGAAGTAAAAAAGAAGTAAGAAAGAAGTAAGAAAGAAAGAAGAAAGAAAGAAGAAAGAAAGAAGTAAGAAAGAAGTAAGAAAGCAGTAAGAAAGAAAGAAGTAAGAAAAAAGAAAGAAAGGTGAAAGAAAGAAGTAAGAAAGTAGTAAGAAAGAAGTAAGAAAGAAGTAAGAAAGAAGTTAGAAAGAAGTAAGAAAGAAGTAAGAAAGAAGTTAGAATGAAGTAAGAAAGAAGTAAAAAAAAGTAAGAAAGAAGTAAGAAAGAAAGAAGAAAGAAGTAAGAAAGAAGTAAGAAAGAAGTAAGAAAGAAAGAAGAAAGAAAGAAGAAAGAAAGAAGGTAAAAAGAAGTAAGAAAGAAGAAAGAAAGAAGTAAGAAAGAAGTACGAAAGAATTAAGAAAGAAGTAAGAAAGAAAGAAGAAAGAAGTAAGAAAGAAGTAAGAAAGAAAGAAGAAAGAAAGAAGAAAGAAAGTAGAAAAAAGAAGTAAGAAAGAAGTAAGAAATAAGTACGAAAGAAGTAAGAAAGAAGTAAGAAAGAAGTAAGAAAGAAGTAAGAAAGAGGTAAGAAAGAAAGAAGTAAGAAAGAAGAAAGAAAGAAGAAAGAAAGAAGTAAGAAAGAAGTAAGAAAGAAGTAAGAAAGAAGTTAGAAAGAAGTAAGAAAGAAGTAAGAAAGAAGTAAGAAAGAAGTAAGAAAGAAGTTAGAAAGAAGTAACAAAGAAGTTAGAAAGAAGTAAGAAAGAAGTAAGAAAGAAGTAAGAAAGAAGTAAGAAAGAAGAAATAAAGAAGTAAGAAAGAAGTAAGAAAGAAGAAAGAAAGAATTAAGAAAGAAGAAAGAAAGAAGTAAGAAAGAAGTAAGAAAGAAGTAAGAAAGAAGTAAGAAAGAAGTAAGAAAGACAGAAGTAAGAAAGAAGTAAGAAATATGTAAGAAAGAAGTAAGAAAGAAAGAAGAAAGAAAGAAGAAAGAGAGAAGAAAGAGAGAAGAAAGAAAGAAGAAAGAAAGAAGTAAGAGAGAAGTAAGAAAGAAGTAAGAAAGAAAGAAGTAAGAAAGAAGAAAGAAAGAAGAAAGAAAGAAGTAAGAAAGAAGTAAGAAAGAAGTAAGAAAGAAGAAAGAAAGAATTAAGAAAGAAGAAAAAAAGAAGTAAGAAAGATGTAAAAAAGAAGTAAGAAAGAAGTAAGAAAGAAAGAAGAAAGAAGTAAGAAAGAAGTACGAAAGAAGTAAAAAAGAAGTAAGAAAGAAAGAAGTAAGAAAGAAGTATGAAAGAAGTAAGAAAGAAAGAAGAAAGAAAAAAGAAAGAAGAAAGAAAGAAGTAAGAAATAAGTAAGAAAGAAGTAAGAAAGAAGTTAGGAAGAAGTAAGAAAGAAGTAAGAAAGAAGTTAGAAAGAAGTAAGAAAGAAGTAAGAAAGAAGTAAGAAATAAGTAAGAAAGAAGTAAGAAAGAATGAAGTAGGAAAGAAGAAAGAAAGAAGTAAGAAAGAAGTAAGGAAGAAGTAAGAAAGAATTAAGAAAGAAGAAAGAAAGAAGTAAGAAAGAAGAAAGAAAGAAGAAAGAAAGAAGTAAGAAAGAAGTAAGAGAGAAGTAAGAAAGAAGTAAGAAATAAAGAAGAAAGAAGTAAGAAAGAAGTAAGAAAGAAGTAAGAAAGAAGTAAGAAAGAAGTAAGAAAGAAGTAAGAAAGAAGTAAGAAAGAAGTAAGAAAGAAAGAAGAAAGAAAGAATAAAGAAAGAAGAAAAAAGAAGTTAGAAAGAAGTAAGAAAGAAGTAAGAAAGAAGTAAGAAAGAAGTAAGAAAGAAGTAAGAAAGAAAGAAGAAAGAAAGAAGAAAGAAGGAAGAAAGAGAGAAGAAAGAGAGAAGAAAGAAAGAAAAAAGAAAGAAGTAAGAGAGAAGTAAGAAAGAAAGAAGAAAGAAAGAAGAAAGAAAGAAGAAAAAAGAAGTTAGAAGTAAGAAAGAAGTAAGAAAGAAGTAAGAAGAAGTAAGAAAGAAAGAAGTAAGAAAGAAGAAAGAAAGAAGAAAGAAAGAAGTAAGAAAGAAGTAAGAAAGAAGTAAGAAAGATGTAAAAAAGAAGTAAGAAAGAAGTAAGAAAGAAGTAAGAAAGAAGTACGAAAGAAGTAAGAAAGAAGTAAGAAAGAAATAAGTAGGAAAGAAGTATGAAAGAAGTAGGAAAGAAAGAAGAAAGAAAGAAGAAAGAAAGAAGAAAGAAAGTAGTTAGAAAGAAGTAAGAAAGAAGTAAGAAAGAAGTTAGGAAGAAGTAAGAAAGAAGTAAGAAAGAAGTAAGAATGAAGTAAGAAATAAGTAAGAAAGAAATAAGAAAGAATTAAGAAAGAAGTAAGAAAGAAGTAAGAAAGAAGTATGAAAGAACGAAGAAAGAAAGAAGAAAGAAGAAAGAAAGTAGTTAGAAAGAAGTAAGGAAGAACTAAGAAAGAAGTAAGAAATAAGTTAGAAAGAAGTAAGAAAGAAGTAAAAAAGAAGTAAGAAAGAAGTAAGAAAGAAGTTAAAAAGAAGTAAGAAAGAAGTAAGAAAGAAGTAAGAAAGAAGAAAGATAGAAGAAAGAAAGAAGAAAGAAAGAAATAAGAAAGATGTAAGAAAGAAGTATGAAAGAAGCAAGAGAGAAAGAAGAAAGAAAGAAGAAAGAAAGAAGAAAGAAAGAAGTTAGAAAGAAGTAAGAAAGACGTAAGAAAGAAGTTAGAAAGAAGTAAGAAAGAAGTAAAATGAATTAAGAAAGAAGAAAGAAAGAAGTAAGAAAGAAGAAAGAAAGAAGTAAGAAAGAAGTAAGAAAGAAGTTAGAAAGAAGTAAGAAAGAAAGAAAGAAGTAAGAAAGAAGTAAGAAAGAACAAATCAAGAAGTAAGATAAGAAAGAAAGAAGTAAGAAAGAAGTAAGAAAGAAGTAAGAAAGAAAGAAGAAATAAGTAAGAAAGAAAGAAGTAAGAAAGAAGAAAGAAAGAAGAAAGAAAGAAGTAAGAAAGAAGTAAGAAAGAAGTTAGAAAGAAAGAAGTAAGAAAGAGGAAAGAAAGAAGAAAGAAAGAAGAAAGAAAGAGGAAAGAAAGAAGTAAGAAAGAAGAAAGGAAGTAGTAAGAAAGAAGAAAGAAAGAAGTGAGAAAGAAGTAATAAAGAAGTAATAAAGAAGTAAGAAAGAAGTTAGAAAGAAGTAAGAAAGAAGTAAGAAAGAAGTAAGAAAGAAAGAAGTAAGAAAGAAGAAAGAAAGAAGTAAGAAAGAAGTAAGAAAGAAGTAAAAAAGAAGAAAGAAAGAAGTAAGAAAGAAGAAAGAAAGAAGAAAGAAAGAAGTATTAAAGAAGTAAGAAAGAAAGAAGAAAGAAAGAAGAAAGAAAGAAGAAAGAAAGAAGTAAGAAAGAAGTAAGAAAGAAGTAAGAAAGAAGAAAGAAGTAAGAAAGAAGTAAGAAAGAAAGAAGAAAGAAAGAAGAAAGAAAGAAGAAAAAAGAAGTTAGAAAGAAGTAAAAATAAGAAAGAAAGAAGTAAGAAAGAAGTAAGAAAGAAGTTAGAAAGAAGTAAGAAAGAAGTAAGAAAGAAGTAAGAAAGAAGTAAGAAAGAAGTTAGAAAGAAGTAACAAAGAAGTTAGAAAGAAGTAAGAAAGAAGTAAGAAAGAAGTAAGAAAGAAGTAAGAAAGAAGAAATAAAGAAGTAAGAAAGAAGTAAGAAAGAAGAAAGAAAGAATTAAGAAAGAAGAAAGAAAGAAGTAAGAAAGAAGTAAGAAAGAAGTAAGAAAGAAGTAAGAAAGAAGTAAGAAAGACAGAAGTAAGAAAGAAGTAAGAAATATGTAAGAAAGAAGTAAGAAAGAAAGAAGAAAGAAAGAAGAAAGAGAGAAGAAAGAGAGAAGAAAGAAAGAAGAAAGAAAGAAGTAAGAGAGAAGTAAGAAAGAAGTAAGAAAGAAAGAAGTAAGAAAGAAGAAAGAAAGAAGAAAGAAAGAAGTAAGAAAGAAGTAAGAAAGAAGTAAGAAAGAAGAAAGAAAGAATTAAGAAAGAAGAAAAAAAGAAGTAAGAAAGATGTAAAAAAGAAGTAAGAAAGAAGTAAGAAAGAAAGAAGAAAGAAGTAAGAAAGAAGTACGAAAGAAGTAAAAAAGAAGTAAGAAAGAAAGAAGTAAGAAAGAAGTATGAAAGAAGTAAGAAAGAAAGAAGAAAGAAAAAAGAAAGAAGAAAGAAAGAAGTAAGAAATAAGTAAGAAAGAAGTAAGAAAGAAGTTAGGAAGAAGTAAGAAAGAAGTAAGAAAGAAGTTAGAAAGAAGTAAGAAAGAAGTAAGAAAGAAGTAAGAAATAAGTAAGAAAGAAGTAAGAAAGAATGAAGTAGGAAAGAAGAAAGAAAGAAGTAAGAAAGAAGTAAGGAAGAAGTAAGAAAGAATTAAGAAAGAAGAAAGAAAGAAGTAAGAAAGAAGAAAGAAAGAAGAAAGAAAGAAGTAAGAAAGAAGTAAGAGAGAAGTAAGAAAGAAGTAAGAAATAAAGAAGAAAGAAGTAAGAAAGAAGTAAGAAAGAAGTAAGAAAGAAGTAAGAAAGAAGTAAGAAAGAAGTAAGAAAGAAGTAAGAAAGAAGTAAGAAAGAAAGAAGAAAGAAAGAATAAAGAAAGAAGAAAAAAGAAGTTAGAAAGAAGTAAGAAAGAAGTAAGAAAGAAGTAAGAAAGAAGTAAGAAAGAAGTAAGAAAGAAAGAAGAAAGAAAGAAGAAAGAAGGAAGAAAGAGAGAAGAAAGAGAGAAGAAAGAAAGAAAAAAGAAAGAAGTAAGAGAGAAGTAAGAAAGAAAGAAGAAAGAAAGAAGAAAGAAAGAAGAAAAAAGAAGTTAGAAGTAAGAAAGAAGTAAGAAAGAAGTAAGAAGAAGTAAGAAAGAAAGAAGTAAGAAAGAAGAAAGAAAGAAGAAAGAAAGAAGTAAGAAAGAAGTAAGAAAGAAGTAAGAAAGATGTAAAAAAGAAGTAAGAAAGAAGTAAGAAAGAAGTAAGAAAGAAGTACGAAAGAAGTAAGAAAGAAGTAAGAAAGAAATAAGTAGGAAAGAAGTATGAAAGAAGTAGGAAAGAAAGAAGAAAGAAAGAAGAAAGAAAGAAGAAAGAAAGTAGTTAGAAAGAAGTAAGAAAGAAGTAAGAAAGAAGTTAGGAAGAAGTAAGAAAGAAGTAAGAAAGAAGTAAGAATGAAGTAAGAAATAAGTAAGAAAGAAATAAGAAAGAATTAAGAAAGAAGTAAGAAAGAAGTAAGAAAGAAGTATGAAAGAACGAAGAAAGAAAGAAGAAAGAAGAAAGAAAGTAGTTAGAAAGAAGTAAGGAAGAACTAAGAAAGAAGTAAGAAATAAGTTAGAAAGAAGTAAGAAAGAAGTAAAAAAGAAGTAAGAAAGAAGTAAGAAAGAAGTTAAAAAGAAGTAAGAAAGAAGTAAGAAAGAAGTAAGAAAGAAGAAAGATAGAAGAAAGAAAGAAGAAAGAAAGAAATAAGAAAGATGTAAGAAAGAAGTATGAAAGAAGCAAGAGAGAAAGAAGAAAGAAAGAAGAAAGAAAGAAGAAAGAAAGAAGTTAGAAAGAAGTAAGAAAGACGTAAGAAAGAAGTTAGAAAGAAGTAAGAAAGAAGTAAAATGAATTAAGAAAGAAGAAAGAAAGAAGTAAGAAAGAAGAAAGAAAGAAGTAAGAAAGAAGTAAGAAAGAAGTTAGAAAGAAGTAAGAAAGAAAGAAAGAAGTAAGAAAGAAGTAAGAAAGAACAAATCAAGAAGTAAGATAAGAAAGAAAGAAGTAAGAAAGAAGTAAGAAAGAAGTAAGAAAGAAAGAAGAAATAAGTAAGAAAGAAAGAAGTAAGAAAGAAGAAAGAAAGAAGAAAGAAAGAAGTAAGAAAGAAGTAAGAAAGAAGTTAGAAAGAAAGAAGTAAGAAAGAGGAAAGAAAGAAGAAAGAAAGAAGAAAGAAAGAGGAAAGAAAGAAGTAAGAAAGAAGAAAGGAAGTAGTAAGAAAGAAGAAAGAAAGAAGTGAGAAAGAAGTAATAAAGAAGTAATAAAGAAGTAAGAAAGAAGTTAGAAAGAAGTAAGAAAGAAGTAAGAAAGAAGTAAGAAAGAAAGAAGTAAGAAAGAAGAAAGAAAGAAGTAAGAAAGAAGTAAGAAAGAAGTAAAAAAGAAGAAAGAAAGAAGTAAGAAAGAAGAAAGAAAGAAGAAAGAAAGAAGTATTAAAGAAGTAAGAAAGAAAGAAGAAAGAAAGAAGAAAGAAAGAAGAAAGAAAGAAGTAAGAAAGAAGTAAGAAAGAAGTAAGAAAGAAGAAAGAAGTAAGAAAGAAGTAAGAAAGAAAGAAGAAAGAAAGAAGAAAGAAAGAAGAAAAAAGAAGTTAGAAAGAAGTAAAAATAAGAAAGAAAGAAGTAAGAAAGAAGTAAGAAAGAAGTAAGAAAGAAGAAAAAAGAAGTTAGAAAGAAGTAAGAAAGAAGTAAGAAAGAAGTAAGAAAGAAGTAAGAAAGAAGTAAGAAAGAAGTAAGAAAGAAGTAAGAAAGAAGTAAGAAAGAAGATAGAAAGAAGTAAGAAAGAAGTAAAAAAAAGTAAGAAAGAAGTAAGAAAGAAAGAAGAAAGAAAGAAGAAAGCAAGAAGTAAGAAAGAAGTAAGAAAGAAGTAAGAAAGAAGTTAGAAAGAAGTAAGAAAGAAGTAAAAAAGAAGTAAGAAAGAAGTAAAAAAGAAAGAAGAAAGAAAGAAGAAAGAAAGAAGTAAGAAAGAAGTAAGAAAGCAGTAAGAAAGAAAGAAGTAAGAAAAAAGAAAGAGAGGTGAAAGAAAGAAGTAAGAAAGTAGTAAGAAATAAGTAAGAAAGAAGTAAGAAAGAAAGAAGTAAGAAAGAAGTTAGAAAGAAGTAAGAAAGAAGTAAGAAAGAAGTTAGAATGAAGTAAGAAAAAAGTAAGAAAGAAGTAAGAAAGAAGTAAGAAAGAAAGAAGAAAGAAAGAAGAAAGAAAGAAGAAAGAAAAGAAAGAAAGAAGTAAGAAAGAAGTAAGAAAGATGTAAGAAAGAAGTTAAAAAGAAGTAAGAAAGAAGTAAGAAAGAAGTTAGAAAGAAGTAAGAAAGAAGTTAGAAAGAAGTAAGAAAGAAGTAAAAAGTAGTAAGAAAGAAGTAAGAAAGAAAGAAGTAAGAAAGAAAGAAGAAAGAAAGAAGAAAAAAGAAGGTAGAAAGAAGTAAGAAAGAAGAAAGAAAGAAGTAAGAAAGAAGAGAGAAAGAAAGAAGAAAGAAGTAAGAAAGAATTAAGAAAGAAGAAAGAAAGAAGTAAGAAAGAAGTACTAAAGAAGTAAGAAAGAAGTAAGAAAGAAAGAAGTAAGAAAGAAGTAAGAAAGAGGTAAGAAAGAAAGAAGTAAGAAAGAAGAAAGAAAGAAGAAAGAAAGAAGTAAGAAAGAAGTAAGAAAGAAGTAAAATAGAAAGAAGTAAGAAAAAAGAAAGAAAGGAGAAAGAAAGAAGTAAGAAAGAAGTAAGAAAGAAGTAAGAAAGAAGTTAGAAAGAAGTAAGAAAGAAAGAAGTAAGAAAGAAGTAAGAAAGAAGTAAGAAAGAAAGAAGAAAGAAAGAAGAAAGAAAGTAGAAAAAAGAAGTAAGAAATAAGTACGAAAGAAGTAAGAAAGAAGTAAGAAAGAAGTAAGAAAGAAGTAAGAAAGAGGTAAGAAAGAAAGAAGTAAGAAAGAAGAAAGAAAGAAGAAAGAAAGAAGTAAGAAAGAAGTAAGAAAGAAGTAAAAAAGAAAGAAGTAAGAAAAAAGAAAGAAAGGAGAAAGAAAGAAGTAAGAAAGAAGAAATAAAGAAGTAAGAAAGAAGTAAGAAAGAAGAAAGAAAGAATTAAGAAAGAAGAAAGAAAGAAGTAAGAAAGAAGTAAGAAAGAAGTAAGAAAGAAGTAAGAAAGAAGTAAGAAAGAAGTAAGAAAGAAGTAAGAAAGAAGTTAGAGAGAAGTAAGAAAGAAGTAACAAAGAAGTTAGAAAGAAGTAAGAAAGAAGTAAAAAAGAAGTAAGAAAGAAGTAAGAAAGAAAGAAGTAAGAAAGAAGTAAGAAATATGTAAGAAAGAAGTAAGAAAGAAAGAAGAAAGAAAGAAGAAAGAGAGAAGAAAGAGAGAAGAAAGAAAGAAGAAAGAAAGAAGTAAGAGAGAAGTAAGAAAGAAGAAAGAAAGAAGAAAGAAAGAAGTAAGAAAGAAGTAAGAAAGAAGTAAGAAAGAATAAAGAAAGAATTAAGAAAGAAGAAAGAAAGAAGTAAGAAAGATGTAAAAAAGAAGTAAGAAAGAAGTAAGAAAGAAGTAAGAAAGAAAGAAGAAAGAAGTAAGAAAGATGTACGAAAGAAGTAAAAAAGAAGTAAGAAAGAAAGAAGTAAGAAAGAAGTATGAAAGAAGTAAGAAAGAAAGAAGAAAGAAAAAGGAAAGAAAGAAGAAAGAAAGAAGTAAGAAAGAAGTAAGAAAGAAGTACGAAAGAAGTTAGGAAGAAGTAAGAAAGAAGTAAGAAAGAAGTTAGAAAGAAGTAAGAAAGAAGTAAGAAAGAAGTAAGAAAGAAGTAAGAAAGAAGTAAGAAAGAAGTAAGAAAGAAGTAAGAAAGAAGTATGAAAGAAGTAGGAAAGAAAGAAGAAAGAAAGAAGAAAGAAAGAAGAAAGAAAATAGTTAGAAAGAAGTAAGAAAGAAGTAAGAAAGAAGTTAGGAAGAAGTAAGAAAGAAGTAAGAAAGAAGTAAGAATGAAGTAAGAAATAAGTAAGAAAGAAATAAGAAAGAAGTAAGAAAGAAGTAAGAAAGAAGTAAGAAAGAAGTAAGAAAGAAGTAAGAAAGAACGAAGAAAGAAAGAAGAAAGAAGAAAGAAAGTAGTTAGAAAGAAGCAAGAAAGAAGTAAGAAAGAAGTAAGAAAGAAGTTAGAAGTAAGAAAGAAGTAAAAAAGAAGTAAGAAAGAAGTAAGAAAGAAGTTAAAAAGAAGTAAGAAAGAAGTAAGAAAGAAAGAAGAAGGAAGTAAGAAAGAAGTAAGAAATAAGAAAGAAAGAAGTAAGAAAGAAGAAAGAAAGAAGTAAGAAAGAAGTAAGAAAGAAGTAAGAAAGAAAGAAGAAAGAAAGAAGAAAGAAAGAAGAAAAAAGAAGTTAGACAGAAGTAAGAAAGAAGAAAGAAAGAAGTAAGAAAGAAGTAAGAGAGAAGTAAGAAAGAAGTAAGAAAGAAGTAAGAAAGAAGTAAGAAAGAAAGAAGAAAGAAAGAAGAAAGAAAGAAGAAATAGAGAGGAAAGAGAGAAGAAAGAAAGAAGAAAGAAAGAAGTAAGAAAGAAGTAAGAAAGAAGTAAGAAAGAAGAAAGAAAGAATTACAAAAGAAGAAAGAAAGAAGTAAGAAAGATGTAAAAAAGAAGTAAGAAAGAAGTAAGAAAGAAGTAAAAAAGAAGTAAGAAAGAAAGAAGAAAGAAAGAAGTAAGAAAGAAGTATGAAAGAAGTAAGAAAGAAAGAAGAAAGAAAAAAGAAAGAATGAAGAAAGAAAGAAGTTAGAAAGAAGTAAGAAAGAAGTAAGAAAGTAAGAAGAAAGAAAGAAGAAAGAAAGAAGAAAAAAGAAGTTAGAAAGAAGTACGAAGGAAGTAAGAAAGAGGTAAGAAAGAAAGAAGTAAGAAAGAAGTATTAAAGAAGTAAGAAAGAAAGAAGAAAGAAAGAAGAAAGAAAGAAGAAAGAAAGAAGTAAGAAAGAAGTAAGAAAGAAGTAAGAAAGAAGAAAGAAAGAATTAAGAAAGAAGAAAGAAAGAAGTAAGAAAGATGTAAAAAAGAAGTAAGAAAGAAGTAAGAAAGAAGTAAAAAAGAAGTAAGAAAGAAAGAAGTAAGAAAAAGTATGAAATAAGTAAGAAAGAAAGAAGAAAGAAAAAAGAAAGAAAGAAGAAAGAAAGAAGTTAGAAAGAAGTAAGAAAGAAGTAAGAAAGAAGTTAGGAAGAAGTAAGAAAGAAGTAAGAAAGAAGTTAGAAGGAAGTAAGAAAGAAGTAGGAAATAAGTAAGAAAGAAGTAAGAAAGGAGTAAGAAAGAGGTAAGAAAGAAGTAAGAAAGAAGTAAGAAAGAAGTAAGAAAGTTAGAAGAAAGAAAGAAGAAAGAAAGAAGAAAAAAGAAGTTAGAAAGAAGTACGAAGGAAGTAAGAAAGAGGTAAGAAAGAAAGAAGTAAGAAAGAAGAAAGAAAGAAGTAAGAAAGAAGTAAGAAAGAAGTAAGAAAGAAGTAAGAAAGAAAGAAGAAAGAAAGAAGAAAGAAAGAAGTAAAAAGAAGTTAGAAAGAAGTAAGAAAGAAGAAAGAAAGAAGTAAGAAAGAAGTTAGAAAGAAGTAAGAAAGAAGTAAGAAAGAAAGAAGTAAGATAGAAGAAAGAAAGAAAGAAAGAAGTAAGAAAGAAGTAAGAAAGAAGTAAGAAAGAAGTTAGAAAAAAGTAAGAATGAAGTAACAAAGAAGTTAGAAAGAAGTAAGAAAGAAGTAAAAAAGAAGTAAGAAAGAAGTAAGAAAGAAAGAAGTAAGAAAGAAGTAAGAAAGAAGTAAGAAAGAAGTAAGAAAGAAAGAAGAAAGAAAGAAGAAAGAAAGAAGAAAGAGAGAAGAAAGAGAGAAGAAAGAAAGAAGAAAGAAGTAAGAAAGAGGTAAGAAAGAAGTAAGAAAGAAAGAAGTAAGAAAGAAGAAAGAAAGAAGAAAGAAAGAAGTAAGAAAGAAGTAAGAAAGATGTAAGAAAGAAGAAAGAAAGAATTAAGAAAGAAGAAAGAAAGACGTAAGAAAGATGTAAAAAAAGTAAGAAAGAAGTAAGAAAGAATTAAGAAAGAAGTAAGAAAGAATGAAGAAAGAAGTAAGAAAGAAGTACGAAAGAAGTAAAAAAGAAGAAAGAAAGAAAGAAGTAAGAAAGAAGTATGAAAGAAGTAAGAAAGAAAGAAGAAAGAAAGAAGAAAGAAAGAAAAAGAAAGAAGTTAGAAAGAAGTAAGAAAGAAGTAAGAAAGAAGTAAGAAAGAAGTAAGAAAGAAGTAAGAAAGAATGAAGTAGGAAAGAAGAAAGAAAGAAGTAAGAAAGAAGTAAGGAAGAAGTAAGAAAGAATTAAGAAAGAAGAAAGAAAGAAGTAAGAAAGAAGAAAGAAAGAAGAAAGGAAGAAGTAAGAAAGAAGTAAGAGAGAAGTAAGAATGAAGTAAGAAAGAAAGAAGAAAGAAGTAAGAAAGAAGTAAGAAAGAAGTAAGAAAGAAGTAAGAAAGAAGTAAGACAGAAGTAAGAAAGAAGTATGAAAGAAGTAGGAAAGAATGAAGAAAGAAAGAAGAAAGAAAGAAGAAAGAAAATAGTTAGAAAGAAGTAAGAAAGAAGTAAGAAAGAAGTTAGGAAGAAGTAAGAAAGAAGTAAGAAAGAAGTAAGAATGAAGTAAGAAATAAGTAAGAAAGAAATAAGAAAGAAGTAAGAAAGAAGTAAGAAAGAAGTAAGAAAGAAGTAAGAAAGAAGTAAGAAAGAAGTAAGAAAGAACGAAGAAAGAAAGAAGAAAGAAGAAAGAAAGTAGTTAGAAAGAAGCAAGAAAGAAGTAAGAAAGAAGTAAGAAAGAAGTTAGAAGTAAGAAAGAAGTAAAAAAGAAGTAAGAAAGAAGTAAGAAAGAAGTTAAAAAGAAGTAAGAAAGAAGTAAGAAAGAAAGAAGAAGGAAGTAAGAAAGAAGTAAGAAATAAGAAAGAAAGAAGTAAGAAAGAAGAAAGAAAGAAGTAAGAAAGAAGTAAGAAAGAAGTAAGAAAGAAAGAAGAAAGAAAGAAGAAAGAAAGAAGAAAAAAGAAGTTAGACAGAAGTAAGAAAGAAGAAAGAAAGAAGTAAGAAAGAAGTAAGAGAGAAGTAAGAAAGAAGTAAGAAAGAAGTAAGAAAGAAGTAAGAAAGAAAGAAGAAAGAAAGAAGAAAGAAAGAAGAAATAGAGAGGAAAGAGAGAAGAAAGAAAGAAGAAAGAAAGAAGTAAGAAAGAAGTAAGAAAGAAGTAAGAAAGAAGAAAGAAAGAATTACAAAAGAAGAAAGAAAGAAGTAAGAAAGATGTAAAAAAGAAGTAAGAAAGAAGTAAGAAAGAAGTAAAAAAGAAGTAAGAAAGAAAGAAGAAAGAAAGAAGTAAGAAAGAAGTATGAAAGAAGTAAGAAAGAAAGAAGAAAGAAAAAAGAAAGAATGAAGAAAGAAAGAAGTTAGAAAGAAGTAAGAAAGAAGTAAGAAAGTAAGAAGAAAGAAAGAAGAAAGAAAGAAGAAAAAAGAAGTTAGAAAGAAGTACGAAGGAAGTAAGAAAGAGGTAAGAAAGAAAGAAGTAAGAAAGAAGTATTAAAGAAGTAAGAAAGAAAGAAGAAAGAAAGAAGAAAGAAAGAAGAAAGAAAGAAGTAAGAAAGAAGTAAGAAAGAAGTAAGAAAGAAGAAAGAAAGAATTAAGAAAGAAGAAAGAAAGAAGTAAGAAAGATGTAAAAAAGAAGTAAGAAAGAAGTAAGAAAGAAGTAAGAAAGAAGAAAGAAAGAAAGAAGAAAGAAGTAAGAAAGAAGTAAGAAAGATGTAAAAAAGAAGTAAGAAAGAAGTAAGAAAGAAGTAAAAAAGAAGTAAGAAAGAAAGAAGTAAGAAAAAGTATGAAATAAGTAAGAAAGAAAGAAGAAAGAAAAAAGAAAGAAAGAAGAAAGAAAGAAGTTAGAAAGAAGTAAGAAAGAAGTAAGAAAGAAGTTAGGAAGAAGTAAGAAAGGAGTAAGAAAGAGGTAAGAAAGAAGTAAGAAAGAAGTAAGAAAGAAGTAAGAAAGTTAGAAGAAAGAAAGAAGAAAGAAAGAAGAAAAAAGAAGTTAGAAAGAAGTACGAAGGAAGTAAGAAAGAGGTAAGAAAGAAAGAAGTAAGAAAGAAGAATGAAAGAAGTAAGAAAGAAGTAAGAAAGAAGTAAGAAAGAAGTAAGAAAGAAAGAAGAAAGAAAGAAGAAAGAAAGAAGTAAAAAGAAGTTAGAAAGAAGTAAGAAAGAAGAAAGAAAGAAGTAAGAAAGAAGTTAGAAAGAAGTAAGAAAGAAGTAAGAAAGAAAGAAGTAAGATAGAAGAAAGAAAGAAAGAAAGAAGTAAGAAAGAAGTAAGAAAGAAGTAAGAAAGAAGTAAGAAAGAAGTTAGAAAAAAGTATAGAATGAAGTAACAAAGAAGTTAGAAAGAAGTAAGAAAGAAGTAAAAAAGAAGTAAGAAAGAAGTAAGAAAGAAAGAAGTAAGAAAGAAGTAAGAAAGAAGTAAGAAAGAAGTAAGAAAGAAAGAAGAAAGAAAGAAGAAAGAAAGAAGAAAGAGAGAAGAAAGAGAGAAGAAAGAAAGAAGAAAGAAGTAAGAGAGAAGTAAGAAAGAAGTAAGAAAGAAAGAAGTAAGAAAGAAGAAAGAAAGAAGAAAGAAAGAAGTAAGAAAGAAGTAAGAAAGATGTAAGAAAGAAGAAAGAAAGAATTAAGAAAGAAGAAAGAAAGACGTAAGAAAGATGTAAAAAAAGTAAGAAAGAAGTAAGAAAGAATTAAGAAAGAAGTAAGAAAGAATGAAGAAAGAAGTAAGAAAGAAGTACGAAAGAAGTAAAAAAGAAGAAAGAAAGAAAGAAGTAAGAAAGAAGTATGAAAGAAGTAAGAAAGAAAGAAGAAAGAAAGAAGAAAGAAAGAAAAAGAAAGAAGTTAGAAAGAAGTAAGAAAGAAGTAAGAAAGAAGTAAGAAAGAAGTAAGAAAGAAGTAAGAAAGAAAGAAGAAAGAAGTAAGAAAGAAGTAAGAAAGAAGAAAGAAAGAAGTAAGAAAGAAGTACTAAAGAAGTAAGAAAGAAGTAAGAAAGAAAGAAGTAAGAAAGAAGTAAGAAAGAGGTAAGAAAGAAAGAAGTAAGAAAGAAGAAAGAAAGAAGAAAGAAAGAAGTAAGAAAGAAGTAAGAAAGAAGTAAGAAAGAAGTAAGAAAGAAGTTAGGAAGAAGTAAGAAAGAAGTAAGAAAGAAGTTAGAAAGAAGTAAGAAAGAAGTAAGAAAGAAGTAAGAAAGAAGTAAGAAAGAAGTAAAAATAAGTAAGAAAGAAAGAAGTAAGAAAGAAGTATGAAAGAAGTAAGAAAGAAAGAAGAAAGAAAAAGGAAAGAAAGAAGAAAGAAAGAAGTAAGAAAGAAGTAAGAAAGAAGTAAGAAAGAAGTTAGGAAGAAGTAAGAAAGAAGTAAGAAAGAAGTTAGAAAGAAGTAAGAAAGAAGTAAAAAATAAGTAAGAAAGAAGTAAGAAAGAATGAAGTAGGAAAGAAGAAAGAAAGAAGTAAGAAAGAAGTAAGGAAGAAGTAAGAAAGAATTAAGAAAGAAGAAAGAAAGAAGTAAGAAAGAAGAAAGAAAGAAGAAAGAAAGAAGTAAGAAAGAAGTAAGAGAGAAGTAAGAATGAAGTAAGAAATAAGTAAGAAAGAAATAAGAAAGAAGTAAGAAAGAAGTAAGAAAGAAGTAAGAAAGAAGTAAGAAAGAAGTAAGAAAGAAGTAAGAAAGAAGTAAGAAAGAACGAAGAAAGAAAGAAGAAAGAAGAAAGAAAGTAGTTAGAAAGAAGCAAGAAAGAAGTAAGAAAGAAGTAAGAAAGAAGTTAGAAGTAAGAAAGAAGTAAAAAAGAAGTAAGAAAGAAGTAAGAAAGAAGTTAAAAAGAAGTAAGAAAGAAGTAAGAAAGAAAGAAGAAGGAAGTAAGAAAGAAGTAAGAAATAAGAAAGAAAGAAGTAAGAAAGAAGAAAGAAAGAAGTAAGAAAGAAGTAAGAAAGAAGTAAGAAAGAAAGAAAAAAGAAAGAAGAAAGAAAGAAGAAAAAAGAAGTTAGACAGAAGTAAGAAAGAAGAAAGAAAGAAGTAAGAGAGAAGTAAGAGAGAAGTAAGAAAGAAGTAAGAAAGAAGTAAGAAAGAAGTAAGAAAGAAAGAAGAAAGAAAGAAGAAATAGAGAAGAAAGAGAGAAGAAAGAAAGAAGAAAGAAAGAAGTAAGAAAGAAGTAAGAAAGAAGTAAGAAAGAAGAAAGAAAGAATTACAAAAGAAGAAAGAAAGAAGTAAGAAAGATGTAAAAAAGAAGTAAGAAAGAAGTAAGAAAGAAGTAAGAAAGAAAGAAGTAAGAAAGAAGTATGAAAGAAGTAAGAAAGAAAGAAGAAAGAAAAAAGAAAGAAAGAAGAAAGAAAGAAGTTAGAAAGAAGTAAGAAAGAAGTAAGAAAGTAAGAAGAAAGAAAGAAGAAAGAAAGAAGAAAAAAGAAGTTAGAAAGAAGTACGAAGGAAGTAAGAAAGAGGCAAGAAAGAAAGAAATAAGAAAGAAGTATTAAAGAAGTAAGAAAGAAAGAAGAAAGAAAGAAGAAAGAAAGAAGAAAGAAAGAAGTAAGAAAGATGTAAAAAAGAAGTAAGAAAGAAGTAAGAAAGAAGTAAGAAAGAAAGAAGAAAGAAAGAAGAAAGAAAGAAGAAAAAAGAAGTTAGAAAGAAGTAAGAAAAAGTAAGAAAGAAGTAAGAAAGAAGTTAGAAAGAAGTAAGAAAGAAGTAAGAAAGAAGTAAGAACGAAAGAAGGAAGAAAGAAGTAATAAAGAAGTAAGAAAGAAAGAAGAAAGAAAGAAGAAAGAAAGAAGTAAGAAAGAAGTAAGAAGTTAGAAAGAAGTAAGAAAGAAGTAAGAAAGAAGTAAGAAAGAAGTTAGAAAGAAGTAAGAAAGAAGTAAGAAAGAAGAAAGAAGTAAGAAAGAAGCTAGAAAGAATTTAGAAATAAAGAAAGAAGAAAACAAGAAGAAAGAAAGAAAGAAGTAAGAAAGAAATAAGAAAGAAGTAAGAAAGAAAGAAGAAAGAAGAAAGAAAGAAGAAAGAGAGAAGAAAGAGAGAAGAAAGAAAGAATAAAGTAAGAAGTTAGAAAGAAGTAAGAAAGAAGAAAGAAGTAAAAAAGAAGTAAGAAGGAATGAAGAAAGAAGTAAGAAAGAAGTAAGAAAGAAGTAAGAAAGAAGTAAGAAAGAAAGAAGAAAGAAGTAAGAAAGAAGTCAGAAAGAAGTAAGAAATAGGTAAGAAAGAAGTAAGAAAGAAGTAGGAAGAAAGAAGTAAGAAAGAAGTACGAAAGAAGTAAGAAAGAAAGAAGTAAGAAAGAAGTAAGAAAGAAAGAAGAAAGAAAGAAGAAAGAAAGAAGAAAAAAGAAGTTAGAAAGAAGTAAGAAAGAAGTAAGCAAGAAGTAAGAAAGAAGTAAGAAAGAAGTAAGAAAGAAGTAAGAAAGAAAGAAGTAAGAAAGAAGAAAGAAAGAAGAAAGAAAGAAGTAAGAAAGAAGTAAGAAAGAAGAAAGAAGAAAGAAAGAATTTAGAAAGAAGAAAGAAAGAAGTAAGAATGATGTAAGAAAGAAGTAAGAAAGAAGTAAGAAAGAAGTAAGAAAGAAGTAAGAAAGAAGTAAGAAAGAAGTAAGAAAGAAGTAAGAAAGAAAGATGTAAGAAAGAAGAAAGAAAGAAGAAAGAAAGAAGTAAGAAAGAAGTAAGAAAGAAGTAAGAAAGAAGAAAGATAGAAGAAAGAAAGAAGAAAGAAAGAAATAAGAAAGATGTAAGAAAGAAGTATGAAAGAAGAGAAAAGAAGAAAGAAAGAAGAAAGAAAGAAGAAAGAAAGAAGTTAGAAAGAAGTAAGAAAGACGTAAGAAAGAAGTTAGAAAGAAGTAAGAAAGAAGTAAAAAAGAATTAAGAAAGAAGAAAGAAAGAAGAAAGAAGAAAGAAAGAAGTAAGAAAGAAGAAAGAAAGAAGTAAGAAAGAAGTAAGAAAGAAGTTAGAAAGAAGTAAGAAAGAAAGAAGAAAGAAGTAAGAAAGAAGTAAGAAAGAACAAATAAAGAAGTAAGAAAGAAGAAAGAAAGAAGTAAGAAAGAAGTAAGAAAGAAGTAAGAAAGAAGTAAGAAAGAAAGAAGAAAGAAAGAAGAAAGAAAGAAGAAAAAAGAAGTTAGAAAGAAGTAAGAAAGAAGTAAGAAAGAAGTAAGAAAGAAGTAAGAAATAAGTAAGAAAGAAAGAAGTAAGAAAGAAGAAAGAAAGAAGTAAGAAAGTAGTAAGAAAGAAGTAAGAAAGAAGTAAGAAAGAAGAAAGAAAGAAGTAAGAAAGAAGAAAGAAAGAAGAAAGAAAGAAGTAAGAAAGAAGTAAGAAAGAAGTTATAAAGAAGTAAGAAAGAAGTAAAAAAGAAGAAAGAAAGAAGTAAGAAAGAAGTTAAAAAGAAGTAAGAAAGAAGTAAGAAAGAAAGAAGTAAGAAAGTGGAAAGAAAGAAGAAAGAAAGAAGAAAGAAAGAGGAAAGAAAGAAGTAAGAAAGAAGAAAGGAAGTAGTAAAAAGAAGAAAGAAAGAAGTAAGAAAGAAGTAAGAAAGAAGTAAGAAAGAAGTAAGAAAGAAGTTAGAAAGAAGTAAGAAAGAAGTAAGAAAGAAGTAAGAAAGAAGTAAGAAAGAAGTAAGAAAGAAAGAAGTAAGAAAGAAGAAAGAAAGAAGTAAGAAAGAAGTAAGAAAGAAGTAAAAAAGAAGAAAGAAAGAAGTAAGAAAGAAGTAAAAAAGAAGAAAGAAAGAAGCAAGAAAGAAGTAAGAAAGAAGAAAGAAAGAAGAAAGAAAGAAGTAAGAAAGAAGAAAGAAGTAAGAAAGAAGTAAGAAAGAAAGAAGAAAGAAAGAAGAAAGAAAGAAGAAAAAAGAAGTTAGAAAGAAGTAAAAATAAGAAAGAAAGAAGTAAGAAAGAAGTAAGAAAGAAGTAAGAAAGAAGTAAGAAAGAAGAAAAAAGAAGTTAGAAAGATGTAAGAAAGAATTAAGAAAGAAGTAAGAAAGAAGTAAGAAAGAAAGAAGTAAGAAAGAAGAAAGAAAGAAGAAAGAAAGAAGAAAGAGAGAAGAAAGAGAGAAGAAAGAAAGAAGAAAGAAAGAAGTAAGAGAGAAGTAAGAAAGAAAGAAGAAAGAAAGAAGAAAGAAAGAAGAAAAAAGAAGTTAGAAAGAAGTAAGAAAGAAGTAAGAAAGAAGTAAGAAAGAAGTAAGAAAGAAGTAAGAAAGAAGTAAGAAGAAGTAAGAAAGAAAGAAGTAAGAAAGAAGAAAGAAAGAAGAAAGAAAGAAAGAAGAAAGAAAGAAGAAGGAAAGAAGAAAGAAAGAAGTAAGAAAGAAGTAAGAAAGAAGTAAGAAAGAAGAAACAAAGAAGTAAGAAAGATGTAAGAAAGAAGTAAGAAAGAAGATATAAAGAAGTAACAAAGAAGTAAGAAACAAGAAAGAAAGAAAAGAGAAAGAAGTAAGAAAGAAGAAAGAAGAAAGAAAGTAGTAAGAAAGAACTAAGAAAGAAGTTAGAAAGAAGTAAGAAAGAAGTAAGTAAGAAGTAAGAAAGAAGTAAGAAAGAAGTAAGAAAGAAGTAAGAAAGAAGTTAGAAAGAAGTAAGAAAGAAGTAAGAAAGAAGTTAGAAAGAAGTAAGAAAGAAGTAAAAAAGTAAGAAAGAAGTAAGAAAGAAAGAAGAAAGAAAGAAGAAAGAAAGAAGTAAGAAAGAAGTAAGAAAGAAGTAAGAAAGAAGTTAGAAAGAAGTAAGAAAGAAGTAAAAAAGAAGTAAGAAAGAAGTAAGAAAGAAAGAAGAAAGAAAGATGAAAGAAAGAAGTAAGAAAGAAGTAAGAAAGCAGTAAGAAAGAAAGAAGTAAGAAAAAAGAAAGAAAGGTGAAAGAAAGAAGTAAGAAAGTAGTAAGAAAGAAGTAAGAAAGAAGTAAGAAAGAAGTTAGAAAGAAGTAAGAAAGAAGTAAGAAAGAAGTAAGAAAGAAGTAAGAAAGAGGTAAGAAAGAAAGAAGTAAGAAAGAAGAAAGAAAGAAGAAAGAAAGAAGTAAGAAAGAAGTAAGAAAGAAGTAAAAAAGAAAGAAGTAAGAAAAAAGAAAGAAAGGAGAAAGAAAGAAGTAAGAAAGAAGTAAGAAAGAAGTAAGAAAGAAGTTAGAAAGAAGTAAGAAAGAAGTAAGAAAGAAGTAAGAAAGAAGTTAGAAAGAAGTAAGAAAGAAGAAACAAAGAAGTTAGAAAGAAGTAAGAAAGAAGTAAGAAAGAAGTAAGAAAGAAGTAAGAAAGAAGAAATAAAGAAGTAAGAAAGAAGTAAGAAAGAAGAAAGAAAGAATTAAGAAAGAAGAAAGAAAGAAGTAAGAAAGAAGTAAGAAATAAGTAAGAAAGAAGTAAGAAAGAAGTAAGAAAGACAGAAGTAAGAAAGAAGTAAGAAATATGTAAGAAAGAAGTAAGAAAGAAAGAAGAAAGAAAGAAGAAAGAGAGAAGAAAGAGAGAAGAAAGAAAGAAGAAAGAAAGAAGTAAGAGAGAAGTAAGAAAGAAGTAAGAAAGAAAGAAGTAAGAAAGAAGAAAGAAAGAAGAAAGAAAGAAGTAAGAAAGAAGTAAGAAAGAAGTAAGAAAGAAGAAAGAAAGAATTAAGAAAGAAGAAAGAAAGAAGTAAGAAAGATGTAAAAAAGAAGTAAGAAAGAAGTAAGAAAGAAGTAAGAAAGAAAGAAGAAAGAAGTAAGAAAGAAGTACGAAAGAAGTAAAAAAGAAGTAAGAAAGAAAGAAGTAAGAAAGAAGTATGAAAGAAGTAAGAAAGAAAGAAGAAAGAAAAAAGAAAGAAAGAAGAAAGAAAGAAGTAAGAAAGAAGTAAGAAAGAAGTAAGAAAGAAGTTAGGAAGAAGTAAGAAAGAAGTAAGAAAGAAGTTAGAAAGAAGTAAGAAAGAAGTAAGAAATAAGTAAGAAAGAAGTAAGAAAGAATGAAGTAGGAAAGAAGAAAGAAAGAAGTAAGAAAGAAGTAAGGAAGAAGTAAGAAAGAATTAAGAAAGAAGAAAGAAAGAAGTAAGAAAGAAGAAAGAAAGAAGAAAGAAAGAAGTAAGAAAGAAGTAAGAGAGAAGTAAGAAAGAAGTAAGAAATAAAGAAGAAAGAAGTAAGAAAGAAGTAAGAAAGAAGTAAGAAAGAAGTAAGAAAGAAGTAAGAAAGAAGTAAGAAAGAAGTAAGAAAGAAAGAAGAAAGAAAGAAGAAAGAAAGAAGAAAAAAGAAGTTAGAAAGAAGTAAGAAAGAAGTAAGAAAGAAGTAAGAAAGAAGTAAGAAAGAAGTAAGAAAGAAAGAAGAAAGAAAGAAGAAAGAAGGAAGAAAGAGAGAAGAAAGAGAGAAGAAAGAAAGATGAAAGAAAGAAGTAAGAGAGAAGTAAGAAAGAAAGAAGAAAGAAAGAAGAAAGAAAGAAGAAAAAAGAAGTTAGAAGTAAGAAAGAAGTAAGAAAGAAGTAAGAAGAAGTAAGAAAGAAAGAAGTAAGAAAGAAGAAAGAAAGAAGAAAGAAAGAAGTAAGAAAGAAGTAAGAAAGAAGTAAGAAAGATGTAAAAAAGAAGTAAGAAAGAAGTAAGAAAGAAGTAAGAAAGAAGTAAGAAAGAAGTAAGAAAGAAGTAAGAAAGAAATAAGAAAGAAGTAAGAAAGAAGTACGAAAGAAGTAAAAAAGAAGTAAGAAAGAAAGTAGTAGGAAAGAAGTATGAAAGAAGTAGGAAAGAAAGAAGAAAGAAAGAAGAAAGAAAGAAGAAAGAAAGTAGTTAGAAAGAAGTAAGAAAGAAGTAAGAAAGAAGTTAGGAAGAAGTAAGAAAGAAGTAAGAAAGAAGTAAGAATGAAGTAAGAAATAAGTAAGAAAGAAATAAGAAAGAATTAAGAAAGAAGTAAGAAAGAAGTAAGAAAGAAGTAAGAAAGAAGTAAGAAAGAAGTATGAAAGAACGAAGAAAGAAAGAAGAAAGAAGAAAGAAAGTAGTTAGAAAGAAGTAAGAAAGAAGTAAGAAAGAAGTAAGAAAGAAGTTAGAAAGTAGTAAGAAAGAAGTAAAAAAGAAGTAAGAAAGAAGTAAGAAAGAAGTTAAAAAGAAGTAAGAAAGAAGTAAGAAAGAAGTAAGAAAGAAGAAAGATAGAAGAAAGAAAGAAGAAAGAAAGAAGTAAGAAAGAAGAAATCAAGAAGTAAGATAAGAAAGAAAGAAGTAAGAAAGAAGTAAGAAAGAAGTAAGAAAGAAGTAAGAAAGAAAGAAGAAATAAGTAAGAAAGAAAGAAGTAAGAAAGAAGAAAGAAAGAAGAAAGAAAGAAGTAAGAAAGAAGTAAGAAAGAAGTTAGAAAGAAGTAAGAAAGAAGTAAAAAAGAAGAAAGAAAGAAGTAAGAAAGAAGTTAAAAAGAAGTAAGAAAGAAGTAAGAAAGAAAGAAGTAAGAAAGAGGAAAGAAAGAAGAAAGAAAGAAGAAAGAAAGAGGAAAGAAAGAAGTAAGAAAGAAGAAAGGAAGTAGTAGGAAAGAAGAAAGAAAGAAGTAAGAAAGAAGAAAGAAAGAAGAAAGAAAGAAGTATTAAGGAAGTAAGAAAGAAAGAAGAAAGAAAGAAGAAAGAAAGAAGAAAGAAAGAAGTAAGAAAGAAGTAAGAAAGAAGTAAGAAAGAAGAAAGAAGTAAGAAAGAAGTAAGAAAGAAAGAAGAAAGAAAGAAGAAAGAAAGAAGAAAAAAGAAGTTAGAAAGAAGTAAAAATAAGAAAGAAAGAAGTAAGAAAGAAGTAAGAAAGAAGTAAGAAAGAAGAAAAAAGAAGTTAGAAAGAAGTAAGAAAGAAGTAAGAAAGAAGTAAGAAAGAAGTAAGAAAGAAGTAAGAAAGAAGTAAGAAAGAAGTAAGAAAGAAGTAATAAAGAAAGAAGAAAGAAAGAAGAAAGAAAGAAGAAAAAAGAAGTTAGAAAGAAGTAAGAAAGAAGTAAGAAAGAAGTAAGAAAGAAGTAAGAAAGAAGTAAGAAAGAAAGAAGAAAGAAAGAAGAAAGAAGGAAGAAAGAGAGAAGAAAGAGAGAAGAAAGAAAGATGAAAGAAAGAAGTAAGAGAGAAGTAAGAAAGAAAGAAGAAAGAAAGAAGAAAGAAAGAAGAAAAAAGAAGTTAGAAGTAAGAAAGAAGTAAGAAAGAAGTAAGAAGAAGTAAGAAAGAAAGAAGTAAGAAAGAAGAAAGAAAGAAGAAAGAAAGAAGTAAGAAAGAAGTAAGAAAGAAGTAAGAAAGATGTAAAAAAGAAGTAAGAAAGAAGTAAGAAAGAAGTAAGAAAGAAGTAAGAAAGAAGTAAGAAAGAAGTAAGAAAGAAATAAGAAAGAAGTAAGAAAGAAGTACGAAAGAAGTAAAAAAGAAGTAAGAAAGAAAGTAGTAGGAAAGAAGTATGAAAGAAGTAGGAAAGAAAGAAGAAAGAAAGAAGAAAGAAAGAAGAAAGAAAGTAGTTAGAAAGAAGTAAGAAAGAAGTAAGAAAGAACAAATCAAGAAGTAAGATAAGAAAGAAAGAAGTAAGAAAGAAGTAAGAAAGAAGTAAGAAAGAAGTAAGAAAGAAAGAAGAAATAAGTAAGAAAGAAAGAAGTAAGAAAGAAGAAAGAAAGAAGAAAGAAAGAAGTAAGAAAGAAGTAAGAAAGAAGTTAGAAAGAAGTAAGAAAGAAGTAAAAAAGAAGAAAGAAAGAAGTAAGAAAGAAGTTAAAAAGAAGTAAGAAAGAAGTAAGAAAGAAAGAAGTAAGAAAGAGGAAAGAAAGAAGAAAGAAAGAAGAAAGAAAGAGGAAAGAAAGAAGTAAGAAAGAAGAAAGGAAGTAGTAGGAAAGAAGAAAGAAAGAAGTAAGAAAGAAGAAAGAAAGAAGAAAGAAAGAAGTATTAAAGAAGTAAGAAAGAAAGAAGAAAGAAAGAAGAAAGAAAGAAGAAAGAAAGAAGTAAGAAAGAAGTAAGAAAGAAGTAAGAAAGAAGAAAGAAGTAAGAAAGAAGTAAGAAAGAAAGAAGAAAGAAAGAAGAAAGAAAGAAGAAAAAAGAAGTTAGAAAGAAGTAAAAATAAGAAAGAAAGAAGTAAGAAAGAAGTAAGAAAGAAGTAAGAAAGAAGAAAAAAGAAGTTAGAAAGAAGTAAGAAAGAAGTAAGAAAGAAGTAAGAAAGAAGTAAGAAAGAAGTAAGAAAGAAGTAAGAAAGAAGATAGAAAGAAGTAAGAAAGAAGTAAAAAAGAAGTAAGAAAGAAGTAAGAAAGAAAGAAGAAAGAAAGAAGAAAGCAAGAAGTAAGAAAGAAGTAAGAAAGAAGTAAGAAAGAAGTTAGAAAGAAGTAAGAAAGAAGTAAAAAAGAAGTAAGAAAGAAGTAAGAAAGAAAGAAGAAAGAAAGAAGAAAGAAAGAAGTAAGAAAGAAGTAAGAAAGCAGTAAGAAAGAAAGAAGTAATAAAAAAGAAAGAAAGGTGAAAGAAAGAAGTAAGAAAGTAGTAAGAAAGAAGTAAGAAAGAAGTAAGAAAGAAGTTAGAATGAAGTAAGAAAGAAGTAAAAAAAAGTAAGAAAGAAGTAAGAAAGAAAGAAGTAAGAAAGAAGTTAGAAAGAAGTAAGAAAGAAGTAAGAAAGAAGTTAGAATGAAGTAAGAAAGAAGTAAGAAAGAAGTAAGAAAGAAAGAAGAAAGAAAGAAGAAAGAAAGAAGTAAGAAATATGTAAGAAAGAAGTAAGAAAGAAAGAAGAAAGAAAGAAGAAAGAGAGAAGAAAGAGAGAAGAAAGAAAGAAGAAAGAAAGAAGTAAGAGAGAAGTAAGAAAGAAGTAAGAAAGAAAGAAGTAAGAAAGAAGAAAGAAAGAAGAAAGAAAGAAGTAAGAAAGAAGTAAGAAAGAAGTAAGAAAGAAGAAAGAAAGAATTAAGAAAGAAGAAAGAAAGAAGTAAGAAAGATGTAAAAAAGAATTAAGAAAGAAGTAACAAAGAAGTAAGAAAGAAAGAAGAAAGAAGTAAGAAAGAAGTACGAAAGAAGTAAAAAAGAAGTAAGAAAGAAAGAAGTAAGAAAGAAGTATGAAAGAAGTAAGAAAGAAAGAAGAAAGAAAAAAGAAAGAAAGAAGAAAGAAAGAAGTAAGAAAGAAGTAAGAAAGAAGTAAGAAAGAAGTTAGGAAGAAGTAAGAAAGAAGTAAGAAAGAAGTTAGAAAGAAGTAAGAAAGAAGTAAGAAAGAAGTAAGAAATAAGTAAGAAAGAAGTAAGAAAGAATGAAGTAGGAAAGAAGAAAGAAAGAAGTAAGAAAGAAGTAAGGAAGAAGTAAGAAAGAATTAAGAAAGAAGAAAGAAAGATGTAAGAAAGAAGAAAGAAAGAAGAAAGAAAGAAGTAAGAAAGAAGTAAGAGAGAAGTAAGAAAGAAGTAAGAAATAAAGAAGAAAGAAGTAAGAAAGAAGTAAGAAAGAAGTAAGAAAGAAGTAAGAAAGAAGTAAGAAAGAAGTAAGAAAGAAAGAAGAAAGAAAGAAGAAAGAAAGAAGAAAAAAGAAGTTAGAAAGAAGTAAGAAAGAAGTAAGAAAGAAGTAAGAAAGAAGTAAGAAAGAAGTAAGAAAGAAAGAAGAAAGAAAGAAGAAAGAAGGAAGAAAGAGAGAAGAAAGAGAGAAGAAAGAAAGATGAAAGAAAGAAGTAAGAGAGAAGTAAGAAAGAAAGAAGAAAGAAAGAAGAAAGAAAGAAGAAAAAAGAAGTTAGAAGTAAGAAAGAAGTAAGAAAGAAGTAAGAAGAAGTAAGAAAGAAAGAAGTAAGAAAGAAGAAAGAAAGAAGAAAGAAAGAAGTAAGAAAGAAGTAAGAAAGAAGTAAGAAAGATGTAAAAAGGAAGTAAGAAAGAAGTAAGAAAGAAGTAAGAAAGAAGTAAGAAAGAAGTAAGAAAGAAGTTAGAATGAAGTAAGAAAGAAGAAAGAAAGATGTAAGAAAGAAGTTAGAAAGAACTAAGAAAGAAGTAAGAAAGAAGTAAAAAAGTAGTAAGAAAGAAGTAAGAAAGAAAGAAGTAAGAAAGAAAGAAGAAAGAAAGAAGAAAGAAGAAGGTAAAAAGAAGTAAGAAAGAAGAAAGAAAGAAGTAAGAAAGAAGTACGAAAGAATTAAGAAAGAAGTAAGAAAGAAAGAAGTAAGAAAGAAGTAAGAAAGAAGTAAGAAAGAAAGAAGAAAGAAAGAAGAAAGAAAGTAGAAAAAAGAAGTAAGAAAGAAGTAAGAAATAAGTACGAAAGAAGTAAGAAAGAAGTAAGAAAGAAGTAAGAAAGAAGTAAGAAAGAGGTAAGAAAGAAAGAAGTAAGAAAGAAGAAAGAAAGAATTAAGAAAGATGAAAGAAAGAAGTAAGAAAGAAGTAAGAAAGAAGTAAGAAAGAAGTAAGAAAGAAGTAAGAAAGAAGTAAGAAAGACAGAAGTAAGAAAGAAGTAAGAAATATGTAAGAAAGAAGTAAGAAAGAAGTAAGAAAGAAGTTAGAAAGAAGTAAGAAAGAAGTAACAAAGAAGTTAGAAAGAAGTAAGAAAGAAGTAAGAAAGAAGTAAGAAAGAAGTAAGAAAGAAGAAATAAAGAAGTAAGAAAGAAGTAAGAAAGAAGAAAGAAAGAATTAAGAAAGAAGAAAGAAAGAAGTAAGAAAGAAGTAAGAAAGAAGTAAGAAAGAAGTAAGAAAGAAGTAAGAAAGACAGAAGTAAGAAAGAAGTAAGAAATATGTAAGAAAGAAGTAAGAAAGAAAGAAGAAAGAAAGAAGAAAGAGAGAAGAAAGAGAGAAGAAAGAAAGAAGAAAGAAAGAAGTAAGAGAGTAGTAAGAAAGAAGTAAGAAAGAAAGAAGTAAGAAAGAAGAAAGAAAGAAGAAAGAAAGAAGTAAGAAAGAAGTAAGAAAGATGTAAGAAAGAAGAAAGAAAGAATTAAGAAAGAAGAAAGAAAGAAGTAAGAAAGATGTAAAAAAGAAGTAAGAAAGAAGTAAGAAAGAAGTAAGAAAGAAAGAAGAAAGAAGTAAGAAAGAAGTACGAAAGAAGTAAAAAAGAAGTAAGAAAGAAAGAAGTAAGAAAGAAGTATGAAAGAAGTAAGAAAGAAAGAAGAAAGAAAAAAGAAAGAACGAAGAAAGAAAGAAGTAAGAAAGAAGTAAGAAAGAAGTAAGAAAGAAGTTAGGAAGAAGTAAGAAAGAAGTAAGAAAGAAGTTAGAAAGAAGTACGAAAGAAGTAAGAAAGAAGTAAGAAATAAGTAAGAAAGAAGTAAGAAAGAATGAAGTAGGAAAGAAGAAAGAAAGAAGTAAGAAAGAAGTAAGGAAGAAGTAAGAAAGAATTAAGAAAGAAGAAAGAAAGAAGTAAGAAAGAAGAAAGAAAGAAGAAAGAAAGAAGTAAGAAAGAAGTAAGAGAGAAGTAAGAAAGAAGTAAGAAATAAAGAAGAAAGAAGTAAGAAAGAAGTAAGAAAGAAGTAAGAAAGAAGTAAGAAAGAAGTAAGAAAGAAGTAAGAAAGAAAGAAGAAAGAAAGAAGAAAGAAAGAAGAAAAAAGAAGTTAGAAAGAAGTAAGAAAGAAGTAAGAAAGAAGTAAGAAAGAAGTAAGAAAGAAGTAAGAAAGAAAGAAGAAAGAAAGAAGAAAGAAGGAAGAAAGAGAGAAGAAAGAGAGAAGAAAGAAAGAAGAAAGAAAGAAGTAAGAGAGAAGTAAGAAAGAAAGAAGAAAGAAAGAAGAAAGAAAGAAGAAAAAAGAAGTTAGAAGTAAGAAAGAAGTAAGAAAGAAGTAAGAAGAAGTAAGAAAGAAAGAAGTAAGAAAGAAGAAAGAAAGAAGAAAGAAGTAAGAAAGAAGTAAGAAAGAAGTAAGAAAGATGTAAAAAAGAAGTAAGAAAGAAGTAAGAAAGAAGTAAGAAAGAAGTAAGAAAGAAGTAAGAAAGAAGTAAGAAAGAAATAAGAAAGAAGTAAGAAAGAAGTACGAAAGAAGTAAAAAAGAAGTAACAAAGAAAGAAGTAGGAAAGAAGTATGAAAGAAGTAGGAAAGAAAGAAGAAAGAAAGAAGAAAGAAAGAAGAAAGAAAGTAGTTAGAAAGAAGTAAGAAAGAAGTAAGAAAGAAGTTAGGAAGAAGTAAGAAAGAAGTAAGAAAGAAGTAAGAATGAAGTAAGAAATAAGTAAGAAAGAAATAAGAAAGAATTAAGAAAGAAGTAAGAAAGAAGTAAGAAAGAAGTAAGAAAGAAGTATGAAAGAACGAAGAAAGAAAGAAGAAAGAAGAAAGAAAGTAGTTAGAAATAAGTAAGAAAGAAGTAAGAAAGAATGAAGTAGGAAAGAAGAAAGAAAGAAGTAAGAAAGAAGTAAGGAAGAAGTAAGAAAGAATTAAGAAAGAAGAAAGAAAGAAGTAAGAAAGAAGAAAGAAAGAAGAAAGAAAGAAGTAAGAAAGAAGTAAGAGAGAAGTAAGAAAGAAGTAAGAAATAAAGAAGAAAGAAGTAAGAAAGAAGTAAGAAAGAAGTAAGAAAGAAGTAAGAAAGAAGTAAGAAAGAAGTAAGAAAGAAGTAAGAAAGAAAGAAGAAAGAAAGAAGAAAGAAAGAAGAAAAAAGAAGTTAGAAAGAAGTAAGAAAGAAGTAAGAAAGAAGTAAGAAAGAAGTAAGAAAGAAGTAAGAAAGAAAGAAGAAAGAAAGAAGAAAGAAGGAAGAAAGAGAGAAGAAAGAGAGAAGAAAGAAAGAAGAAAGAAAGAAGTAAGAGAGAAGTAAGAAAGAAAGAAGAAAGAAAGAAGAAAGAAAGAAGAAAAAAGAAGTTAGAAGTAAGAAAGAAGTAAGAAAGAAGTAAGAAGAAGTAAGAAAGAAAGAAGTAAGAAAGAAGAAAGAAAGAAGAAAGAAAGAAGTAAGAAAGAAGTAAGAAAGAAGTAAGAAAGATGTAAAAAAGAAGTAAGAAAGAAGTAAGAAAGAAGTAAGAAAGAAGTAAGAAAGAAGTAAGAAAGAAGTAAGAAAGAAGTAAGAAAGAAGTAAGAAAGAAGTACGAAAGAAGTAAAAAAGAAGTAAGAAAGAAAGAAGTAGGAAAGAAGTATGAAAGAAGTAGGAAAGAAAGAAGAAAGAAAGAAGAAAGAAAGAAGAAAGAAAGTAGTTAGAAAGAAGTAAGAAAGAAGTAAGAAAGAAGTTAGGAAGAAGTAAGAAAGAAGTAAGAAAGAAGTAAGAATGAAGTAAGAAATAAGTAAGAAAGAAATAAGAAAGAATTAAGAAAGAAGTAAGAAAGAAGTAAGAAAGAAGTAAGAAAGAAGTAAGAAATAAGTATGAAAGAACGAAGAAAGAAAGAAGAAAGAAGAAAGAAAGTAGTTAGAAAGAAGTAAGAAAGAAGTAAGAAAGAAGTAAGAAAGAAGTTAGAAAGAAGTAAGAAAGAAGTAAGAAAGAAGTAAGAAAGAAGAAAGATAGAAGAAAGAAAGAAGAAAGAAAGAAATAAGAAAGATGTAAGAAAGAAGTATGAAAGAAGCAAGAGAGAAAGAAGAGAGAAAGAAGAAAGAAAGAAGAAAGAAAGAAGTATTAAAGAAGTAAGAAAGAAAGAAGAAAGAAAGAAGAAAGAAAGAAGAAAGAAAGAAGTAAGAAAGAAGTAAGAAAGAAGTAAGAAAGAAGAAAGAAGTAAGAAAGAAGTAAGAAAGAAAGAAGAAAGAAAGAAGAAAGAAAGAAGAAAAAAGAAGTTAGAAAGAAGTAAAAATAAGAAAGAAAGAAGTAAGAAAGAAGTAAGAAAGAAGTAAGAAAGAAGAAAAAAGAAGTTAGAAAGAAGTAAGAAAGAAGTAAGAAAGAAGTAAGAAAGAAGTAAGAAAGAAGTAAGAAAGAAGTAAGAAAGAAGTAAGAAAGAAGTAAGAAAGAAGATAGAAAGAAGTAAGAAAGAAGTAAAAAAGAAGTAAGAAAGAAGTAAGAAAGAAAGAAGAAAGAAAGAAGAAAGGAAGAAGTAAGAAAGAAGTAAGAAAGAAGTAAGAAAGAAGTTAGAAAGAAGTAAGAAAGAAGTAAAAAAGAAGTAAGAAAGAAGTAAGAAAGAAAGAAGAAAGAAAGAAGAAAGAAAGAAGTAAGAAAGAAGTAAGAAAGCAGTAAGAAAGAAAGAAGTAAGAAAAAAGAAAGAAAGGTGAAAGAAAGAAGTAAGAAAGTAGTAAGAAAGAAGTAAGAAAGAAGTAAGAAAGAAGTTAGAATGAAGTAAGAAAGAAGTAAAAAAAAGTAAGAAAGAAGTAAGAAAGAAAGAAGTAAGAAAGAAGTTAGAAAGAAGTAAGAAAGAAGTAAGAAAGAAGTTAGAATGAAGTAAGAAAGAAGTAAGAAAGAAGTAAGAAAGAAAGAAGAAAGAAAGAAGAAAGAAAGAAGTTAGAAAGAAGTAAGAAAGAAGAAAGAAAGAAGTAAGAAAGAAGAAAGAAAAGAAAGAAAGAAGTAAGAAAGAAGTAAGAAAGATGTAAGAAAGAAGTTAGAAAGAAGTAAGAAAGAAGTAAGAAAGAAGTTAGAAAGAAGTAAGAAAGAAGTTAGAAAGAAGTAAGAAAGAAGTAAAAAGTAGTAAGAAAGAAGTAAGAAAGAAAGAAGTAAGAAAGAAAGAAGAAAGAAAGAAGAAAAAAGAAGGTAGAAAGAAGTAAGAAAGAAGAAAGAAAGAAGTAAGAAAGAAGAGAGAAAGAAAGAAGAAAGAAGTAAGAAAGAAGTAAGAAAGAAGAAAGAAAGAAGTAAGAAAGAAGTACTAAAGAAGTAAGAAAGAAGTAAGAATGAAAGAAGTAAGAAAGAAGTAAGAAAGAGGTAAGAAAGAAAGAAGTAAGAAAGAAGAAAGAAAGAAGAAAGAAAGAAGTAAGAAAGAAGTAAGAAAGAAGTAAAATAGAAAGAAGTAAGAAAAAAGAAAGAAAGGAGAAAGAAAGAAGTAAGAAAGAAGTAAGAAAGAAGTAAGAAAGAAGTTAGAAAGAAGTAAGAAAGAAGTAAGAAAGAAGTTAGAATGAAGTAAGAAAGAAGAAAGAAAGATGTAAGAAAGAAGTTAGAAAGAACTAAGAAAGAAGTAAGAAAGAAGTAAAAAAGTAGTAAGAAAGAAGTAAGAAAGAAAGAAGTAAGAAAGAAAGAAGAAAGAAAGAAGAAAGAAGAAGGTAAAAAGAAGTAAGAAAGAAGAAAGAAAGAAGTAAGAAAGAAGTACGAAAGAATTAAGAAAGAAGTAAGAAAGAAAGAAGTAAGAAAGAAGTAAGAAAGAAGTAAGAAAGAAAGAAGAAAGAAAGTAGAAAAAAGAAGTAAGAAAGAAGTAAGAAATAAGTACGAAAGAAGTAAGAAAGAAGTAAGAAAGAAGTAAGAAAGAGGTAAGAAAGAAAGAAGTAAGAAAGAAGAAAGAAAGAATTAAGAAAGATGAAAGAAAGAAGTAAGAAAGAAGTAAGAAAGAAGTAAGAAAGAAGTAAGAAAGAAGTAAGAAAGAAGTAAGAAAGACAGAAGTAAGAAAGAAGTAAGAAATATGTAAGAAAGAAGTAAGAAAGAAGTAAGAAAGAAGTTAGAAAGAAGTAAGAAAGAAGTAACAAAGAAGGTAGAAAGAAGTAAGAAAGAAGTAAGAAAGAAGTAAGAAAGAAGTAAGAAAGAAGAAATAAAGAAGTAAGAAAGAAGTAAGAAAGAAGAAAGAAAGAATTAAGAAAGAAGAAAGAAAGAAGTAAGAAAGAAGTAAGAAAGAAGTAAGAAAGAAGTAAGAAAGAAGTAAGAAAGACAGAAGTAAGAAAGAAGTAAGAAATATGTAAGAAAGAAGTAAGAAAGAAAGAAGAAAGAAAGAAGAAAGAGAGAAGAAAGAGAGAAGAAAGAAAGAAGAAAGAAAGAAGTAAGAGAGTAGTAAGAAAGAAGTAAGAAAGAAAGAAGTAAGAAAGAAGAAAGAAAGAAGAAAGAAAGAAGTAAGAAAGAAGTAAGAAAGAAGTAAGAAAGAAGAAAGAAAGAATTAAGAAAGAAGAAAGAAAGAAGTAAGAAAGATGTAAAAAAGAAGTAAGAAAGAAGTAAGAAAGAAGTAAGAAAGAAAGAAGAAAGAAGTAAGAAAGAAGTACGAAAGAAGTAAAAAAGAAGTAAGAAAGAAAGAAGTAAGAAAGAAGTATGAAAGAAGTAAGAAAGAAAGAAGAAAGAAAAAAGAAAGAACGAAGAAAGAAAGAAGTAAGAAAGAAGTAAGAAAGAAGTAAGAAAGAAGTTAGGAAGAAGTAAGAAAGAAGTAAGAAAGAAGTTAGAAAGAAGTACGAAAGAAGTAAGAAAGAAGTAAGAAATAAGTAAGAAAGAAGTAAGAAAGAATGAAGTAGGAAAGAAGAAAGAAAGAAGTAAGAAAGAAGTAAGGAAGAAGTAAGAAAGAATTAAGAAAGAAGAAAGAAAGAAGTAAGAAAGAAGAAAGAAAGAAGAAAGAAAGAAGTAAGAAAGAAGTAAGAGAGAAGTAAGAAAGAAGTAAGAAATAAAGAAGAAAGAAGTAAGAAAGAAGTAAGAAAGAAGTAAGAAAGAAGTAAGAAAGAAGTAAGAAAGAAGTAAGAAAGAAAGAAGAAAGAAAGAAGAAAGAAAGAAGAAAAAAGAAGTTAGAAAGAAGTAAGAAAGAAGTAAGAAAGAAGTAAGAAAGAAGTAAGAAAGAAGTAAGAAAGAAAGAAGAAAGAAAGAAGAAAGAAGGAAGAAAGAGAGAAGAAAGAGAGAAGAAAGAAAGAAGAAAGAAAGAAGTAAGAGAGAAGTAAGAAAGAAAGAAGAAAGAAAGAAGAAAGAAAGAAGAAAAAAGAAGTTAGAAGTAAGAAAGAAGTAAGAAAGAAGTAAGAAGAAGTAAGAAAGAAAGAAGTAAGAAAGAAGAAAGAAAGAAGAAAGAAAGAAGTAAGAAAGAAGTAAGAAAGAAGTAAGAAAGATGTAAAAAAGAAGTAAGAAAGAAGTAAGAAAGAAGTAAGAAAGAAGTAAGAAAGAAGTAAGAAAGAAGTAAGAAAGAAATAAGAAAGAAGTAAGAAAGAAGTACGAAAGAAGTAAAAAAGAAGTAACAAAGAAAGAAGTAGGAAAGAAGTATGAAAGAAGTAGGAAAGAAAGAAGAAAGAAAGAAGAAAGAAAGAAGAAAGAAAGTAGTTAGAAAGAAGTAAGAAAGAAGTAAGAAAGAAGTTAGGAAGAAGTAAGAAAGAAGTAAGAAAGAAGTAGGAATGAAGTAAGAAATAAGTAAGAAAGAAATAAGAAAGAATTAAGAAAGAAGTAAGAAAGAAGTAAGAAAGAAGTAAGAAAGAAGTAAGAAAGAAGTATGAAAGAACGAAGAAAGAAAGAAGAAAGAAGAAAGAAAGTAGTTAGAAATAAGTAAGAAAGAAGTAAGAAAGAAGTAAGAAAGAATGAAGTAGGAAAGAAGAAAGAAAGAAGTAAGAAAGAAGTAAGGAAGAAGTAAGAAAGAATTAAGAAAGAAGAAAGAAAGAAGTAAGAAAGAAGAAAGAAAGAAGAAAGAAAGAAGTAAGAAAGAAGTAAGAGAGAAGTAAGAAAGAAGTAAGAAATAAAGAAGAAAGAAGTAAGAAAGAAGTAAGAAAGAAGTAAGAAAGAAGTAAGAAAGAAGTAAGAAAGAAGTAAGAAAGAAGTAAGAAAGAAAGAAGAAAGAAAGAAGAAAGAAAGAAGAAAAAAGAAGTTAGAAAGAAGTAAGAAAGAAGTAAGAAAGAAGTAAGAAAGAAGTAAGAAAGAAGTAAGAAAGAAAGAAGAAAGAAAGAAGAAAGAAGGAAGAAAGAGAGAAGAAAGAGAGAAGAAAGAAAGAAGAAAGAAAGAAGTAAGAGAGAAGTAAGAAAGAAAGAAGAAAGAAAGAAGAAAGAAAGAAGAAAAAAGAAGTTAGAAGTAAGAAAGAAGTAAGAAAGAAGTAAGAAGAAGTAAGAAAGAAAGAAGTAAGAAAGAAGAAAGAAAGAAGAAAGAAAGAAGTAAGAAAGAAGTAAGAAAGAAGTAAGAAAGATGTAAAAAAGAAGTAAGAAAGAAGTAAGAAAGAAGTAAGAAAGAAGTAAGAAAGAAGTAAGAAAGAAGTAAGAAAGAAATAAGAAAGAAGTAAGAAAGAAGTACGAAAGAAGTAAAAAAGAAGTAAGAAAGAAAGAAGTAGGAAAGAAGTATGAAAGAAGTAGGAAAGAAAGAAGAAAGAAAGAAGAAAGAAAGAAGAAAGAAAGTAGTTAGAAAGAAGTAAGAAAGAAGTAAGAAAGAAGTTAGGAAGAAGTAAGAAAGAAGTAAGAAAGAAGTAAGAATGAAGTAAGAAATAAGTAAGAAAGAAATAAGAAAGAATTAAGAAAGAAGTAAGAAAGAAGTAAGAAAGAAGTAAGAAAGAAGTAAGAAAGAAGTATGAAAGAACGAAGAAAGAAAGAAGAAAGAAGAAAGAAAGTAGTTAGAAAGAAGTAAGAAAGAAGTAAGAAAGAAGTAAGAAAGAAGTTAGAAAGAAGTAAGAAAGAAGTAAGAAAGAAGTAAGAAAGAAGAAAGATAGAAGAAAGAAAGAAGAAAGAAAGAAATAAGAAAGATGTAAGAAAGAAGTATGAAAGAAGCAAGAGAGAAAGAAGAGAGAAAGAAGAAAGAAAGAAGAAAGAAAGAAGTTAGAAAGAAGTAAGAAAGACGTAAGAAAGAAGTTAGAAAGAAGTAAGAAAGAAGTAAAAAAGAATTAAGAAAGAAGAAAGAAAGAAGTAAGAAAGAAGAAAGAAAGAAGTAAGAAAGAAGTAAGAAAGAAGTTAGAAAGAAGTAAGAAAGAAAGAAAGAAGTAAGAAAGAAGTAAGAAAGAACAAATCAAGAAGTAAGATAAGAAAGAAAGAAGTAAGAAAGAAGTAAGAAAGAAGTAAGAAAGAAGTAAGAAAGAAAGAAGAAATAAGTAAGAAAGAAAGAAGTAAGAAAGAAGAAAGAAAGAAGAAAGAAAGTAGTAAGAAAGAAGTAAGAAAGAAGTTAGAAAGAAGTAAGAAAGAAGTAAAAAAGAAGAAAGAAAGAAGTAAGAAAGAAGTTAAAAAGAAGTAAGAAAGAAGTAAGAAAGAAAGAAGTAAGAAAGAGGAAAGAAAGAAGAAAGAAAGAAGAAAGAAAGAGGAAAGAAAGAAGTAAGAAAGAAGAAAGGAAGTAGTAAGAAAGAAGAAAGAAAGAAGTAAGAAAGAAGAAAGAAAGAAGAAAGAAAGAAGTATTAAAGAAGTAAGAAAGAAAGAAGAAAGAAAGAAGAAAGAAAGAAGAAAGAAAGAAGTAAGAAAGAAGTAAGAAAGAAGTAAGAAAGAAGAAAGAAGTAAGAAAGAAGTAAGAAAGAAAGAAGAAAGAAAGAAGAAAAAAGAAGTTAGAAAGAAGTAAAAATAAGAAAGAAAGAAGTAAGAAAGAAGTAAGAAAGAAGTAAGAAAGAAGAAAAAAGAAGTTAGAAAGAAGTAAGAAAGAAGTAAGAAAGAAGTAAGAAAGAAGTAAGAAAGAAGTAAGAAAGAAGTAAGAAAGAAGTAAGAAAAAGTAAGAAAGAAGTAAGAAAGAAGATAGAAAGAAGTAAGAAAGAAGTAAAAAAGAAGTAAGAAAGAAGTAAGAAAGATAGAAGAAAGAAAGAAAAAAGCAAGAAGTAAGAAAGAAGTAAGAAAGAAGTAAGAAAGAAGTTAGAAAGAACTAAGAAAGAAGTAAAAATAAGTAAGAAAGAAGTAAGAAAGAAAGAAGAAAGAAAGAAGAAAGAAAGAAGTAAGAAAGAAGTAAGAAAGCAGTAAGAAAGAAAGAAGTAAGAAAAAAGAAAGAAAGGTGAAAGAAAGAAGTAAGAAAGTAGTAAGAAAGAAGTAAGAAAGAAGTAAGAAAGAAGTTAGAATGAAGTAAGAAAGAAGTAAAAAAAAGTAAGAAAGAAGTAAGAAAGAAAGAAGTAAGAAAGAAGTTAGAAAGAAGTAAGAAAGAAGTAAGAAAGAAGTTAGAATGAAGTAAGAAAGAAGTAAGAAAGAAGTAAGAAAGAAAGAAGAAAGAAAGAAGAAAGAAAGAAGTTAGAAAGAAGTAAGAAAGAAGAAAGAAAGAAGTAAGAAAGAAGAAAGAAAAGGAAGAAAGAAAGAAGTAAGAAAGAAGTAAGAAAGATGTAAGAAAGAAGTTAGAAAGAAGTAAGAAAGAAGTAAGAAAGAAGTTAGAAAGAAGTAAGAAAGAAGTTAGAAAGAAGTAAGAAAGAAGTAAAAAGTAGTAAGAAAGAAGTAAGAAAGAAAGAAGTAAGAAAGAAAGAAGAAAGAAAGAAGAAAAAAGAAGGTAGAAAGAAGTAAGAAAGAAGAAAGAAAGAAGTAAGAAAGAAGAGAGAAAGAAAGAAGAAAGAAGTAAGAAAGAAGTAAGAAAGAAGAAAGAAAGAAGTAAGAAAGAAGTACTAAAGAAGTAAGAAAGAAGTAAGAAAGAAAGAAGTAAGAAAGAGGTAAGAAAGAAAGAAGTAAGAAAGAAGAAAGAAAGAAGAAAGAAAGAAGTAAGAAAGAAGTAAGAAAGAAGTAAAATAGAAAGAAGTAAGAAAAAAAAAGAAAGGAGAAAGAAAGAAGTAAGAAAGAAGTAAGAAAGAAGTAAGAAAGAAGTAAGAAAGAAGTTAGAAAGAAGTAAGAAAGAAGTAAGAAAGAAGTTAGAGTGAAGTAAGAAAGAAGTTAGAGTGAAGTAAGAAAGAAGAAAGAAAGATGTAAGAAAGAAGTAAGAAAGAAGTAAAAAAGTAGTAAGAAAGAAGTAAGAAAGAAAGAAGTAAGAAAGAAAGAAGAAAGAAAGAAGAAAGAAAGAAGGTAAAAAGAAGTAAGAAAGAAGAAAGAAAGAAGTAAGAAAGAAGTACGAAAGAATTAAGAAAGAAGTAAGAAAGAAAGAAGTAAGAAAGAAGTAAGAAAGAAGTAAGAAAGAAAGAAGAAAGAAAGAAGAAAGAAAGTAGAAAAAAGAAGTAAGAAATAAGTACGAAAGAAGTAAGAAAGAAGTAAGAAAGAAGTAAGAAAGAAGTAAGAAAGAGGTAAGAAAGAAAGAAGTAAGAAAGAAGAAAGAAAGAAGAAAGAAAGAAGTAAGAAAGAAGTAAGAAAGAAGTAAAAAGAAAGAAGTAAGAAAAAAGAAAGAAAGGAGAAAGAAAGAAGTAAGAAAGAAGTAAGAAAGAAGTAAGAAAGAAGTAAGAAAGAAGTAAGAAAGAAGTAAGAAAGAAGTAAGAAAGAAGTAAGAAAGAAGTTAGAGAGAAGTAAGAAAGAAGTAACAAAGAAGTTAGAAAGAAGTAAGAAAGAAGTAAAAAAGAAGTAAGAAAGAAGTAAGAAAGAAAGAAGTAAGAAAGAAGTAAGAAATATGTAAGAAAGAAGTAAGAAAGAAAGAAGAAAGAAAGAAGAAAGAGAGAAGAAAGAGAGAAGAAAGAAAGAAGAAAGAAAGAAGTAAGAGAGAAGTAAGAAAGAAGAAAGAAAGAAGAAAGAAAGAAGTAAGAAACAAGTAAGAAAGAAGTAAGAAAGAATAAAGAAAGAATTAAGAAAGAAGAAAGAAAGAAGTAAGAAAGATGTAAAAAAGAAGTAAGAAAGAAGTAAGAAAGAAGTAAGAAAGAAAGAAGAAAGAAGTAAGAAAGATGTACGAAAGAAGTAAAAAAGAAGTAAGAAAGAAAGAAGTAAGAAAGAAGTATGAAAGAAGTAAGAAAGAAAGAAGAAAGAAAAAGGAAAGAAAGAAGAAAGAAAGAAGTAAGAAAGAAGTAAGAAAGAAGTACGAAAGAAGTTAGGAAGAAGTAAGAAAGAAGTAAGAAAGAAGTTAGAAAGAAGTAAGAAAGAAGTAAAAAATAAGTAAGAAAGAAGTAAGAAAGAAGTAAGAAAGAATGAAGTAGGAAAGAAGAAAGAAAGAAGTAAGAAAGAAGTAAGGAAGAAGTAAGAAAGAATTAAGAAAGAAGAAAGAAAGAAGTAAGAAAGAAGAAAGAAAGAAGAAAGAAAGAAGTAAGAAAGAAGTAAGAGAGAAGTAAGAATGAAGTAAGAAAGAAAGAAGAAAGAAGTAAGAAACAAGTAAGAAAGAAGTAAGAAAGAAGTAAGAAAGAAGTAAGAAAGAAGTAAGAAAGAAGTAAGAAAGAAGTAAGAAAGACGTATGAAAGAAGTAGGAAAGAAAGAAGAAAGAAAGAAGAAAGAAAATAGTTAGAAAGAAGTAAGAAAGAAGTAAGAAAGAAGTTAGGAAGAAGTAAGAAAGAGGTAAGAAAGAAGTAAGAATGAAGTAAGAAATAAGTAAGAAAGAAATAAGAAAGAAGTAAGAAAGAAGTAAGAAAGAAGTAAGAAAGAAGTAAGAAAGAAGTAAGAAAGAAGTAAGAAAGAACGAAGAAAGAAAGAAGAAAGAAGAAAGAAAGTAGTTAGAAAGAAGCAAGAAAGAAGTAAGAAAGAAGTAAGAAAGAAGTTAGAAGTAAGAAAGAAGTAAAAAAGAAGTAAGAAAGAAGTAAGAAAGAAGTTAAAAAGAAGTAAGAAAGAAGTAAGAAAGAAAGAAGAAGGAAGTAAGAAAGAAGTAAGAAATAAGAAAGAAAGAAGTAAGAAAGAAGAAAGAAAGAAGTAAGAAAGAAGTAAGAAAGAAGTAAGAAAGAAGTAAGAAAGAAGTAAGAAAGAAGTAAGAAAGAAGTAAGAAAGAAATAAGAAAGAAGTAAGAAAGAAGTACGAAAGAAGTAAAAAAGAAGTAAGAAAGAAAGAAGTAGGAAAGAAGTATGAAAGAAGTAGGAAAGAAAGAAGAAAGAAAGGAGAAAGAAAGAAGAAAGAAAGTAGTTACAAAGAAGTAAGAAAGAAGTAAGAAAGAAGTTAGGAAGAAGTAAGAAAGAAGTAAGAAAGAAGTAAGAATGAAGTAAGAAATAAGTAAGAAAGAAATAAGAAAGAATTAAGAAAGAAGTAAGAAAGAAGTAAGAAAGAAGTAAGAAAGAAGTAAGAAAGAAGTATGAAAGAACGAAGAAAGAAAGAAGAAAGAAGAAAGAAAGTAGTTAGAAAGAAGTAAGAAAGAAGTAAGAAAGAAGTAAGAAAGAAGTTAGAAAGAAGTAAGAAAGAAGTAAAAAAGAAGTAAGAAAGAAGTAAGAAAGAAGTTAAAAAGAAGTAAGAAAGAAGTAAGAAAGAAGTAAGAAAGAAGAAAGATAGAAGAAAGAAAGAAGAAAGAAAGAAATAAGAAAGATGTAAGAAAGAAGTATGAAAGAAGCAAGAGAGAAAGAAGAAAGAAAGAAGAAAGAAAGAAGAAAGAAAGAAGTTAGAAAGAAGTAAGAAAGACGTAAGAAAGAAGTTAGAAAGAAGTAAGAAAGAAGTAAGAAAGAAGTTAGAATGAAGTAAGAAAGAAGAAAGAAAGATGTAAGAAAGAAGTTAGAAAGAACTAAGAAAGAAGTAAGAAAGAAGTAAAAAAGTAGTAAGAAAGAAGTAAGAAAGAAAGAAGTAAGAAAGAAAGAAGAAAGAAAGAAGAAAGAAGAAGGTAAAAAGAAGTAAGAAAGAAGAAAGAAAGAAGTAAGAAAGAAGTACGAAAGAATTAAGAAAGAAGTAAGAAAGAAAGAAGTAAGAAAGAAGTAAGAAAGAAGTAAGAAAGAAAGAAGAAAGAAAGAAGAAAGAAAGTAGAAAAAAGAAGTAAGAAAGAAGTAAGAAATAAGTACGAAAGAAGTAAGAAAGAAGTAAGAAAGAAGTAAGAAAGAGGTAAGAAAGAAAGAAGTAAGAAAGAAGAAAGAAAGAATTAAGAAAGATGAAAGAAAGAAGTAAGAAAGAAGTAAGAAAGAAGTAAGAAAGAAGTAAGAAAGAAGTAAGAAAGAAGTAAGAAAGACAGAAGTAAGAAAGAAGTAAGAAATATGTAAGAAAGAAGTAAGAAAGAAGTATGAAAGAAGTTAGAAAGAAGTAAGAAAGAAGTAACAAAGAAGTTAGAAAGAAGTAAGAAAGAAGTAAGAAAGAAGTAAGAAAGAAGTAAGAAAGAAGAAATAAAGAAGTAAGAAAGAAGTAAGAAAGAAGAAAGAAAGAATTAAGAAAGAAGAAAGAAAGAAGTAAGAAAGAAGTAAGAAAGAAGTAAGAAAGAAGTAAGAAAGAAGTAAGAAAGACAGAAGTAAGAAAGAAGTAAGAAATATGTAAGAAAGAAGTAAGAAAGAAAGAAGAAAGAAAGAAGAAAGAGAGAAGAAAGAGAGAAGAAAGAAAGAAGAAAGAAAGAAGTAAGAGAGTAGTAAGAAAGAAGTAAGAAAGAAAGAAGTAAGAAAGAAGAAAGAAAGAAGTAAGAAAGATGTAAAAAAGAAGTAAGAAAGAAGTAAGAAAGAAGTAAGAAAGAAAGAAGAAAGAAGTAAGAAAGAAGTACGAAAGAAGTAAAAAAGAAGTAAGAAAGAAAGAAGTAAGAAAGAAGTATGAAAGAAGTAAGAAAGAAAGAAGAAAGAAAAAAGAAAGAACGAAGAAAGAAAGAAGTAAGAAAGAAGTAAGAAAGAAGTAAGAAAGAAGTTAGGAAGAAGTAAGAAAGAAGTAAGAAAGAAGTTAGAAAGAAGTACGAAAGAAGTAAGAAAGAAGTAAGAAATAAGTAAGAAAGAAGTAAGAAAGAATGAAGTAGGAAAGAAGAAAGAAAGAAGTAAGAAAGAAGTAAGGAAGAAGTAAGAAAGAATTAAGAAAGAAGAAAGAAAGAAGTAAGAAAGAAGTAAGAAAGAAGTAAGAAAGAAGTAAGAAAGAAGTAAGAAAGAAAGAAGAAAGAAAGAAGAAAGAAAGAAGAAAAAAGAAGTTAGAAAGAAGTAAGAAAGAAGTAAGAAAGAAGTAAGAAAGAAGTAAGAAAGAAGTAAGAAAGAAGTAAGAAAGATGTAAAAAAGAAGTAAGAAAGAAGTAAGAAAGAAGTAAGAAAGAAGTAAGAAAGAAGTAAGAAAGAAGTAAGAAAGAAGTAAGAAAGAAATAAGAAAGAAGTAAGAAAGAAGTACGAAAGAAGTAAAAAAGAAGTAACAAAGAAAGAAGTAGGAAAGAAGTATGAAAGAAGTAGGAAAGAAAGAAGAAAGAAAGAAGAAAGAAAGAAGAAAGAAAGTAGTTAGAAAGAAGTAAGAAAGAAGTAAGAAAGAAGTTAGGAAGAAGTAAGAAAGAAGTAAGAAAGAAGTAGGAATGAAGTAAGAAATAAGTAAGAAAGAAATAAGAAAGAATTAAGAAAGAAGTAAGAAAGAAGTAAGAAAGAAGTAAGAAAGAAGTAAGAAAGAAGTATGAAAGAACGAAGAAAGAAAGAAGAAAGAAGAAAGAAAGTAGTTAGAAATAAGTAAGAAAGAAGTAAGAAAGAAGTAAGAAAGAATGAAGTAGGAAAGAAGAAAGAAAGAAGTAAGAAAGAAGTAAGGAAGAAGTAAGAAAGAATTAAGAAAGAAGAAAGAAAGAAGTAAGAAAGAAGAAAGAAAGAAGAAAGAAAGAAGTAAGAAAGAAGTAAGAGAGAAGTAAGAAAGAAGTAAGAAATAAAGAAGAAAGAAGTAAGAAAGAAGTAAGAAAGAAGTAAGAAAGAAGTAAGAAAGAAGTAAGAAAGAAGTAAGAAAGAAGTAAGAAAGAAAGAAGAAAGAAAGAAGAAAGAAAGAAGAAAAAAGAAGTTAGAAGTAAGAAAGAAGTAAGAAAGAAGTAAGAAAGAAGTAAGAAAGAAGTAAGAAAGAAAGAAGAAAGAAAGAAGAAAGAAGGAAGAAAGAGAGAAGAAAGAGAGAAGAAAGAAAGAAGAAAGAAAGAAGTAAGAGAGAAGTAAGAAAGAAAGAAGAAAGAAAGAAGAAAGAAAGAAGAAAAAAGAAGTTAGAAGTAAGAAAGAAGTAAGAAAGAAGTAAGAAGAAGTAAGAAAGAAAGAAGTAAGAAAGAAGAAAGAAAGAAGAAAGAAAGAAGTAAGAAAGAAGTAAGAAAGAAGTAAGAAAGATGTAAAAAAGAAGTAAGAAAGAAGTAAGAAAGAAGTAAGAAAGAAGTAAGAAAGAAGTAAGAAAGAAGTAAGAAAGAAATAAGAAAGAAGTAAGAAAGAAGTACGAAAGAAGTAAAAAAGAAGTAAGAAAGAAAGAAGTAGGAAAGAAGTATGAAAGAAGTAGGAAAGAAAGAAGAAAGAAAGAAGAAAGAAAGAAGAAAGAAAGTAGTTAGAAAGAAGTAAGAAAGAAGTAAGAAAGAAGTTAGGAAGAAGTAAGAAAGAAGTAAGAAAGAAGTAAGAATGAAGTAAGAAATAAGTAAGAAAGAAATAAGAAAGAATTAAGAAAGAAGTAAGAAAGAAGTAAGAAAGAAGTAAGAAAGAAGTAAGAAAGAAGTATGAAAGAACGAAGAAAGAAAGAAGAAAGAAGAAAGAAAGTAGTTAGAAAGAAGTAAGAAAGAAGTAAGAAAGAAGTAAGAAAGAAGTTAGAAAGAAGTAAGAAAGAAGTAAGAAAGAAGTAAGAAAGAAGAAAGATAGAAGAAAGAAAGAAGAAAGAAAGAAATAAGAAAGATGTAAGAAAGAAGTATGAAAGAAGCAAGAGAGAAAGAAGAGAGAAAGAAGAAAGAAAGAAGAAAGAAAGAAGTTAGAAAAAAGTAAGAAAGACGTAAGAAAGAAGTTAGAAAGAAGTAAGAAAGAAGTAAAAAAGAATTAAGAAAGAAGAAAGAAAGAAGTAAGAAAGAAGAAAGAAAGAAGTAAGAAAGAAGTAAGAAAGAAGTTAGAAAGAAGTAAGAAAGAAAGAAAGAAGTAAGAAAGAAGTAAGAAAGAACAAATCAAGAAGTAAGATAAGAAAGAAAGAAGTAAGAAAGAAGTAAGAAAGAAGTAAGAAAGAAGTAAGAAAGAAAGAAGAAATAAGTAAGAAAGAAAGAAGTAAGAAAGAAGAAAGAAAGAAGAAAGAAAGAAGTAAGAAAGAAGTAAGAAAGAAGTTAGAAAGAAGTAAGAAAGAAGTAAAAAAGAAGAAAGAAAGAAGTAAGAAAGAAGTTAAAAAGAAGTAAGAAAGAAGTAAGAAAGAAAGAAGTAAGAAAGAGGAAAGAAAGAAGAAAGAAAGAAGAAAGAAAGAGGAAAGAAAGAAGTAAGAAAGAAGAAAGGAAGTAGTAAGAAAGAAGAAAGAAAGAAGTAAGAAAGAAGAAAGAAAGAAGAAAGAAAGAAGTATTAAAGAAGTAAGAAAGAAAGAAGAAAGAAAGAAGAAAGAAAGAAGAAAGAAAGAAGTAAGAAAGAAGTAAGAAAGAAGTAAGAAAGAAGAAAGAAGTAAGAAAGAAGTAAGAAAGAAAGAAGAAAGAAAGAAGAAAAAAGAAGTTAGAAAGAAGTAAAAATAAGAAAGAAAGAAGTAAGAAAGAAGTAAGAAAGAAGTAAGAAAGAAGAAAAAAGAAGTTAGAAAGAAGTAAGAAAGAAGTAAGAAAGAAGTAAGAAAGAAGTAAGAAAGAAGTAAGAAAGAAGTAAGAAAGAAGTAAGAAAAAGTAAGAAAGAAGTAAGAAAGAAGATAGAAAGAAGTAAGAAAGAAGTAAAAAAGAAGTAAGAAAGAAGTAAGAAAGAAAGAAGAAAGAAAGAAAAAAGCAAGAAGTAAGAAAGAAGTAAGAAAGAAGTAAGAAAGAAGTTAGAAAGAAGTAAGAAAGAAGTAAAAATAAGTAAGAAAGAAGTAAGAAAGAAAGAAGAAAGAAAGAAGAAAGAAAGAAGTAAGAAAGAAGTAAGAAAGCAGTAAGAAAGAAAGAAGTAAGAAAAAGAAAGAAAGGTGAAAGAAAGAAGTAAGAAAGTAGTAAGAAAGAAGTAAGAAAGAAGTAAGAAAGAAGTTAGAATGAAGTAAGAAAGAAGTAAAAAAAAGTAAGAAAGAAGTAAGAAAGAAAGAAGTAAGAAAGAAGTTAGAAAGAAGTAAGAAAGAAGTAAGAAAGAAGTTAGAATGAAGTAAGAAAGAAGTAAGAAAGAAGTAAGAAAGAAAGAAGAAAGAAAGAAGAAAGAAAGAAGTTAGAAAGAAGTAAGAAAGAAGAAAGAAAGAAGTAAGAAAGAAGAAAGAAAAGGAAGAAAGAAAGAAGTAAGAAAGAAGTAAGAAAGATGTAAGAAAGAAGTTAGAAAGAAGTAAGAAAGAAGTAAGAAAGAAGTTAGAAAGAAGTAAGAAAGAAGTTAGAAAGAAGTAAGAAAGAAGTAAAAAGTAGTAAGAAAGAAGTAAGAAAGAAAGAAGTAAGAAAGAAAGAAGAAAGAAAGAAGAAAAAGAAGGTAGAAAGAAGTAAGAAAGAAGAAAGAAAGAAGTAAGAAAGGAGAGAGAAAGAAAGAAGAAAGAAGTAAGAAAGAAGTAAGAAAGAAGAAGAAAGAAGTAAGAAAGAAGTACTAAAGAAGTAAGAAAGAAGTAAGAAAGAAAGAAGTAAGAAAGAGGTAAGAAAGAAAGAAGTAAGAAAGAAGAAAGAAAGAAGAAAGAAAGAAGTAAGAAAGAAGTAAGAAAGAAGTAAAATAGAAAGAAGTAAGAAAAAAAAAGAAAGGAGAAAGAAAGAAGTAAGAAAGAAGTAAGAAAGAAGTAAGAAAGAAGTTAGAAAGAAGTAAGAAAGAAGTAAGAAAGAAGTTAGAGTGAAGTAAGAAAGAAGAAAGAAAGATGTAAGAAAGAAGTTAGAAAGAACTAAGAAAGAAGTAAGAAAGAAGTAAAAAAGTAGTAAGAAAGAAGTAAGAAAGAAAGAAGTAAGAAAGAAAGAAGAAAGAAAGAAGAAAGAAAGAAGGTAAAAAGAAGTAAGAAAGAAGAAAGAAAGAAGTAAGAAAGAAGTACGAAAGAATTAAGAAAGAAGTAAGAAAGAAAGAAGTAAGAAAGAAGTAAGAAAGAAGTAAGAAAGAAAGAAGAAAGAAAGAAGAAAGAAAGTAGAAAAAAGAAGTAAGAAATAAGTACGAAAGAAGTAAGAAAGAAGTAAGAAAGAAGTAAGAAAGAAGTAAGAAAGAGGTAAGAAAGAAAGAAGTAAGAAAGAAGAAAGAAAGAAGAAAGAAAGAAGTAAGAAAGAAGTAAGAAAGAAGTAAAAAAGAAAGAAGTAAGAAAAAAGAAAGAAAGGAGAAAGAAAGAAGTAAGAAAGAAGTAAGAAAGAAGTAAGAAAGAAGTAAGAAAGAAGTAAGAAAGAAGTAAGAAAGAAGTAAGAAAGAAGTAAGAAAGAAGTTAGAGAGAAGTAAGAAAGAAGTAACAAAGAAGTTAGAAAGAAGTAAGAAAGAAGTAAAAAAGAAGTAAGAAAGAAGTAAGAAAGAAAGAAGTAAGAAAGAAGTAAGAAATATGTAAGAAAGAAGTAAGAAAGAAAGAAGAAAGAAAGAAGAAAGAGAGAAGAAAGAGAGAAGAAAGAAAGAAGAAAGAAAGAAGTAAGAGAGAAGTAAGAAAGAAGAAAGAAAGAAGAAAGAAAGAAGTAAGAAACAAGTAAGAAAGAAGTAAGAAAGAATAAAGAAAGAATTAAGAAAGAAGAAAGAAAGAAGTAAGAAAGATGTAAAAAAGAAGTAAGAAAGAAGTAAGAAAGAAGTAAGAAAGAAAGAAGAAAGAAGTAAGAAAGATGTACGAAAGAAGTAAAAAAGAAGTAAGAAAGAAAGAAGTAAGAAAGAAGTATGAAAGAAGTAAGAAAGAAAGAAGAAAGAAAAAGGAAAGAAAGAAGAAAGAAAGAAGTAAGAAAGAAGTAAGAAAGAAGTACGAAAGAAGTTAGGAAGAAGTAAGAAAGAAGTAAGAAAGAAGTTAGAAAGAAGTAAGAAAGAAGTAAAAAATAAGTAAGAAAGAAGTAAGAAAGAAGTAAGAAAGAATGAAGTAGGAAAGAAGAAAGAAAGAAGTAAGAAAGAAGTAAGGAAGAAGTAAGAAAGAATTAAGAAAGAAGTAAGAAAGAAGTAAGAAAGAAGTAAGAAAGAAGTATGAAAGAACGAAGAAAGAAAGAAGAAAGAAGAAAGAAAGTAGTTAGAAATAAGTAAGAAAGAAGTAAGAAAGAAGTAAGAAAGAATGAAGTAGGAAAGAAGAAAGAAAGAAGTAAGAAAGAAGTAAGGAAGAAGTAAGAAAGAATTAAGAAAGAAGAAAGAAAGAAGTAAGAAAGAAGAAAGAAAGAAGAAAGAAAGAAGTAAGAAAGAAGTAAGAGAGAAGTAAGAAAGAAGTAAGAAATAAAGAAGAAAGAAGTAAGAAAGAAGTAAGAAAGAAGTAAGAAAGAAGTAAGAAAGAAGTAAGAAAGAAGTAAGAAAGAAGTAAGAAAGAAAGAAGAAAGAAAGAAGAAAGAAAGAAGAAAAAAGAAGTTAGAAAGAAGTAAGAAAGAAGTAAGAAAGAAGTAAGAAAGAAGTAAGAAAGAAGTAAGAAAGAAAGAAGAAAGAAGAAGAAAGAAGGAAGAAAGAGAGAAGAAAGAGAGAAGAAAGAAAGAAGAAAGAAAGAAGTAAGAGAGAAGTAAGAAAGAAAGAAGAAAGAAAGAAGAAAGAAAGAAGAAAAAAGAAGTTAGAAGTAAGAAAGAAGTAAGAAAGAAGTAAGAAGAAGTAAGAAAGAAAGAAGTAAGAAAGAAGAAAGAAAGAAGAAAGAAAGAAGTAAGAAAGAAGTAAGAAAGAAGTAAGAAAGATGTAAAAAAGAAGTAAGAAAGAAGTAAGAAAGAAGTAAGAAAGAAGTAAGAAAGAAGTAAGAAAGAAATAAGAAAGAAGTAAGAAAGAAGTACGAAAGAAGTAAAAAAGAAGTAAGAAAGAAAGAAGTAGGAAAGAAGTATGAAAGAAGTAGGAAAGAAAGAAGAAAGAAAGAAGAAAGAAAGAAGAAAGAAAGTAGTTAGAAAGAAGTAAGAAAGAAGTAAGAAAAGAAGTTAGGAAGAAGTAAAGAAAGAAGTAAGAAAGAAGTAAGAATGAAGTAAGAAATAAGTAAGAAAGAAATAAGAAAGAATTAAGAAAGAAGTAAGAAAGAAGTAAGAAAGAAGTAAGAAAGAAGTAAGAAAGAAGTATGAAAGAACGAAGAAAGAAAGAAGAAAGAAGAAAGAAAGTAGTTAGAAAGAAGTAAGAAAGAAGTAAGAAAGAAGTAAGAAAGAAGTTAGAAAGAAGTAAGAAAGAAGTAAGAAAGAAGTAAGAAAGAAGAAAGATAGAAGAAAGAAAGAAGAAAGAAAGAAATAAGAAAGATGTAAGAAAGAAGTATGAAAGAAGCAAGAGAGAAAGAAGAGAGAAAGAAGAAAGAAAGAAGAAAGAAAGAAGTTAGAAAGAAGTAAGAAAGACGTAAGAAAGAAGTTAGAAAGAAGTAAGAAAGAAGTAAAAAAGAATTAAGAAAGAAGAAAGAAAGAAGTAAGAAAGAAGAAAGAAAGAAGTAAGAAAGAAGTAAGAAAGAAGTTAGAAAGAAGTAAGAAAGAAAGAAAGAAGTAAGAAAGAAGTAAGAAAGAACAAATCAAGAAGTAAGATAAGAAAGAAAGAAGTAAGAAAGAAGTAAGAAAGAAGTAAGAAAGAAGTAAGAAAGAAAGAAGAAATAAGTAAGAAAGAAAGAAGTAAGAAAGAAGAAAGAAAGAAGAAAGAAAGAAGTAAGAAAGAAGTAAGAAAGAAGTTAGAAAGAAGTAAGAAAGAAGTAAAAAAGAAGAAAGAAAGAAGTAAGAAAGAAGTTAAAAAGAAGTAAGAAAGAAGTAAGAAAGAAAGAAGTAAGAAAGAGGAAAGAAAGAAGAAAGAAAGAAGAAAGAAAGAGGAAAGAAAGAAGTAAGAAAGAAGAAAGGAAGTAGTAAGAAAGAAGAAAGAAAGAAGTAAGAAAGAAGAAAGAAAGAAGAAAGAAAGAAGTATTAAAGAAGTAAGAAAGAAAGAAGAAAGAAAGAAGAAAGAAAGAAGAAAGAAAGAAGTAAGAAAGAAGTAAGAAAGAAGTAAGAAAGAAGAAAGAAGTAAGAAAGAAGTAAGAAAGAAAGAAGAAAGAAAGAAGAAAAAAGAAGTTAGAAAGAAGTAAAAATAAGAAAGAAAGAAGTAAGAAAGAAGTAAGAAAGAAGTAAGAAAGAAGAAAAAAGAAGTTAGAAAGAAGTAAGAAAGAAGTAAGAAAGAAGTAAGAAAGAAGTAAGAAAGAAGTAAGAAAGAAGTAAGAAAGAAGTAAGAAAAAGTAAGAAAGAAGTAAGAAAGAAGATAGAAAGAAGTAAGAAAGAAGTAAAAAAGAAGTAAGAAAGAAGTAAGAAAGAAAGAAGAAAGAAAGAAAAAAGCAAGAAGTAAGAAAGAAGTAAGAAAGAAGTAAGAAGAAGTTAGAAAGAAGTAAGAAAGAAGTAAAAATAAGTAAGAAAGAAGTAAGAAAGAAAGAAGAAAGAAAGAAGAAAGAAAGAAGTAAGAAAGAAGTAAGAAAGCAGTAAGAAAGAAGAAGTAAGAAAAAAGAAAGAAAGGTGAAAGAAAGAAGTAAGAAAGTAGTAAGAAAGAAGTAAGAAAGAAGTAAGAAAGAAGTTAGAATGAAGTAAGAAAGAAGTAAAAAAAAGTAAGAAAGAAGTAAGAAAGAAAGAAGTAAGAAAGAAGTTAGAAAGAAGTAAGAAAGAAGTAAGAAAGAAGTTAGAATGAAGTAAGAAAGAAGTAAGAAAGAAGTAAGAAAGAAAGAAGAAAGAAAGAAGAAAGAAAGAAGTTAGAAAGAAGTAAGAAAGAAGAAAGAAAGAAGTAAGAAAGAAGAAAGAAAAGGAAGAAAGAAAGAAGTAAGAAAGAAGTAAGAAAGATGTAAGAAAGAAGTTAGAAAGAAGTAAGAAAGAAGTAAGAAAGAAGTTAGAAAGAAGTAAGAAAGAAGTTAGAAAGAAGTAAGAAAGAAGTAAAAAGTAGTAAGAAAGAAGTAAGAAAGAAAGAAGTAAGAAAGAAAGAAGAAAGAAAGAAGAAAAAGAAGGTAGAAAGAAGTAAGAAAGAAGAAAGAAAGAAGTAAGAAAGAAGAGAGAAAGAAAGAAGAAAGAAGTAAGAAAGAAGTAAGAAAGAAGAAAGAAAGAAGTAAGAAAGAAGTACTAAAGAAGTAAGAAAGAAGTAAGAAAGAAAGAAGTAAGAAAGAGGTAAGAAAGAAAGAAGTAAGAAAGAAGAAAGAAAGAAGAAAGAAAGAAGTAAGAAAGAAGTAAGAAAGAAGTAAAATAGAAAGAAGTAAGAAAAAAAAAGAAAGGAGAAAGAAAGAAGTAAGAAAGAAGTAAGAAAGAAGTAAGAAAGAAGTTAGAAAGAAGTAAGAAAGAAGTAAGAAAGAAGTTAGAGTGAAGTAAGAAAGAAGAAAGAAAGATGTAAGAAAGAAGTTAGAAAGAACTAAGAAAGAAGTAAGAAAGAAGTAAAAAAGTAGTAAGAAAGAAGTAAGAAAGAAAGAAGTAAGAAAGAAAGAAGAAAGAAAGAAGAAAGAAAGAAGGTAAAAAGAAGTAAGAAAGAAGAAAGAAAGAAGTAAGAAAGAAGTACGAAAGAATTAAGAAAGAAGTAAGAAAGAAAGAAGTAAGAAAGAAGTAAGAAAGAAGTAAGAAAGAAAGAAGAAAGAAAGAAGAAAGAAAGTAGAAAAAAGAAGTAAGAAATAAGTACGAAAGAAGTAAGAGAAAGAAGTAAGAAAGAAGTAAGAAGAAGTAAGAAAGAGGTAAGAAAGAAAGAAGTAAGAAAGAAGAAAGAAAGAAGAAAGAAAGAAGTAAGAAAGAAGTAAGAAAGAAGTAAAAAAGAAAGAAGTAAGAAAAAAGAAAGAAAGGAGAAAGAAAGAAGTAAGAAAGAAGTAAGAAAGAAGTAAGAAAGAAGTAAGAAAGAAGTAAGAAAGAAGTAAGAAAGAAGTAAGAAAGAAGTAAGAAAGAAGTTAGAGAGAAGTAAGAAAGAAGTAACAAAGAAGTTAGAAAGAAGTAAGAAAGAAGTAAAAAAGAAGTAAGAAAGAAGTAAGAAAGAAAGAAGTAAGAAAGAAGTAAGAAATATGTAAGAAAAGAAGTAAGAAAGAAAGAAGAAAGAAAGAAGAAAGAGAGAAGAAAGAGAGAAGAAAGTAAGAAGAAAGAAAGAAGTAAGAGAGAAGTAAGAAAGAAGAAAGAAAGAAGAAAGAAAGAAGTAAGAAACAAGTAAGAAAGAAGTAAGAAAGAATAAAGAAAGAATTAAGAAAGAAGAAAGAAAGAAGTAAGAAAGATGTAAAAAAAGAAGTAAGAAAGAAGTAAGAAAGAAGTAAGAAAGAAAGAAGAAAGAAGTAAGAAAGATGTACGAAAGAAGTAAAAAAGAAGTAAGAAAGAAAGAAGTAAGAAAGAAGTATGAAAGAAGTAAGAAAGAAAGAAGAAAGAAAAAGGAAAGAAAGAAGAAAGAAAGAAGTAAGAAAGAAGTAAGAAAGAAGTACGAAAGAAGTTAGGAAGAAGTAAGAAAGAAGTAAGAAAGAAGTTAGAAAGAAGTAAGAAAGAAGTAAAAAATAAGTAAGAAAGAAGTAAGAAAGAAGTAAGAAAGAATGAAGTAGGAAAGAAGAAAGAAAGAAGTAAGAAAGAAGTAAGGAAGAAGTAAGAAAGAATTAAGAAAGAAGAAAGAAAGAAGTAAGAAAGAAGAAAGAAAGAAGAAAGAAAGAAGTAAGAAAGAAGTAAGAGAGAAGTAAGAATGAAGTAAGAAAGAAAGAAGAAAGAAGTAAGAAACAAGTAAGAAAGAAGTAAGAAAGAAGTAAGAAAGAAGTAAGAAAGAAGTAAGAAAGAAGTAAGAAAGAAGTAAGAAAGAAGTATGAAAGAAGTAGGAAAGAAAGAAGAAAGAAAGAAGAAAGAAAATAGTTAGAAAGAAGTAAGAAAGAAGTAAGAAAGAAGTTAGGAAGAAGTAAGAAAGAGGTAAGAAAGAAGTAGAATGAAGTAAGAAATAAGTAAGAAAGAAATAAGAAAGAAGTAAGAAAGAAGTAAGAAAGAAGTAAGAAAGAAGTAAGAAAGAAGTAAGAAAGAAGTAAGAAAGAACGAAGAAAGAAAGAAGAAAGAAGAAAGAAAAGTAGTTAGAAAGAAGCAAGAAAGAAGTAAGAAAGAAGTAAGAAAGAAGTTAGAAGTAAGAAAGAAGTAAAAAAGAAGTAAGAAAGAAGTAAGAAAGAAGTTAAAAAGAAGTAAGAAAGAAGTAAGAAAGAAAGAAGAAGGAAGTAAGAAAGAAGTAAGAAATAAGAAAGAAAGAAGTAAGAAAGATGAAAGAAATAAGTAAGAAAGAAGTAAGAAAGAAGTAAGAAAGAAGTAAGAAAGAAGTAAGAAAGAAGTAAGAAAGAAGTAAGAAAGAAATAAGAAAGAAGTAAGAAAGAAGTACGAAAGAAGTAAAAAAGAAGTAAGAAAGAAAGAAGTAGGAAAGAAGTATGAAAGAAGTAGGAAAGAAAGAAGAAAGAAAGAAGAAAGAAAGAAGAAAGAAAGTAGTTACAAAGAAGTAAGAAAGAAGTAAGAAAGAAGTTAGGAAGAAGTAAGAAAGAAGTAAGAAAGAAGTAAGAATGAAGTAAGAAATAAGTAAGAAAGAAATAAGAAAGAATTAAGAAAGAAGTAAGAAAGAAGTAAGAAAGAAGTAAGAAAGAAGTAAGAAAGAAGTATGAAAGAACGAAGAAAGAAAGAAGAAAGAAGAAAGAAAGTAGTTAGAAAGAAGTAAGAAAGAAGTAAGAAAGAAGTAAGAAAGAAGTTAGAAAGAAGTAAGAAAGAAGTAAAAAAGAAGTAAGAAAGAAGTAAGAAAGAAGTTAAAAAGAAGTAAGAAAGAAGTAAGAAAGAAGTAAGAAAGAAGAAAGATAGAAGAAAGAAAGAAGAAAGAAAGAAATAAGAAAGATGTAAGAAAGAAGTATGAAAGAAGCAAGAGAGAAAGAAGAAAGAAAGAAGAAAGAAAGAAGAAAGAAAGAAGTTAGAAAGAAGTAAGAAAGACGTAAGAAAGAAGTTAGAAAGAAGTAAGAAAGAAGTAAAAAAGAATTAAGAAAGAAGAAAGAAAGAAATAAGAAAGAAGAAAGAAAGAAGTAAGAAAGAAGTAAGAAAGAAGTTAGAAAGAAGTAAGAAAGAAAGAAAGAAGTAAGAAAGAAGTAAGAAAGAACAAATCAAGAAGTAAGATAAGAAAGAAAGAAGTAAGAAAGAAGTAAGAAAGAAGTAAGAAAGAAGTAAGAAAGAAGTAAGAAAGAAAGAAGAAATAAGTAAGAAAGAAAGAAGTAAGAAAGAAGAAAGAAAGAAGAAAGAAAGAAGTAAGAAAGAAGTAAGAAAGAAGTTAGAAAGAAGTAAGAAAGAAGTAAAAAAGAAGAAAGAAAGAAGTAAGAAAGAAGTTAAAAAGAAGTAAGAAAGAAGTAAGAAAGAAAGAAGTAAGAAAGAGGAAAGAAGAAGAAAGAAAGAAGAAAGAAAGAGGAAAGAAAGAAGTAAGAAAGAAGAAAGGAAGTAGTAAGAAAGAAGAAAGAAAGAAGTAAGAAAGAAGAAAGAAAGAAGAAAGAAAGAAGTATTAAAGAAGTAAGAAAGAAAGAAGAAAGAAAGAAGAAAGAAAGAAGAAAGAAAGAAGTAAGAAAGAAGTAAGAAAGAAGTAAGAAAGAAGAAAGAAGTAAGAAAGAAGTAAGAAAGAAAGAAGAAAGAAAGAAGAAAGAAAGAAGAAAAAAGAAGTTAGAAAGAAGTAAAAATAAGAAAGAAAGAAGTAAGAAAAGAAGTAAGAAAGAAGTAAGAAAGAAGAAAAAAGAAGTTAGAAAGAAGTAAGAAAGAAGTAAGAAAGAAGTAAGAAAGAAGTAAGAAAGAAGTAAGAAAGAAGTAAGAAAGAAGTAAGAAAAAGTAAGAAAGAAGTAAGAAAGAAGATAGAAAGAAGTAAGAAAGAAGTAAAAAAGAAGTAAGAAAGAAGTAAGAAAGAAAGAAGAAAGAAAGAAGAAAGCAAGAAGTAAGAAAGAAGTAAGAAAGAAGTAAGAAAGAAGTTAGAAAGAAGTAAGAAAGAAGTAAAAATAAGTAAGAAAGAAGTAAGAAAGAAAGAAGAAAGAAAGAAGAAAGAAAGAAGTAAGAAAGAAGTAAGAAAGCAGTAAGAAAGAAAGAAGTAAGAAAAAAGAAAGAAAGGTGAAAGAAAGAAGTAAGAAAGTAGTAAGAAAGAAGTAAGAAAGAAGTAAGAAAGAAGTTAGAATGAAGTAAGAAAGAAGTAAAAAAAAGTAAGAAAGAAGTAAGAAAGAAAGAAGTAGAAAGAAGTTAGAAAGAAGTAAGAAAGAAGTAAGAAGAAGTTAGAATGAAGTAAGAAAGAAGTAAGAAAGAAGTAAGAAAGAAAGAAGAAAGAAAGAAGAAAGAAAGAAGTTAGAAAGAAGTAGAAAGAAGAAAGAAAGAAGTAAGAAAGAAGAAAGAAAAGAAAGAAAGAAAGAAGTAAGAAAGAAGTAAGAAAGATGTAGAAAGAAGTTAGAAAGAAGTAAGAAAGAAGTAAGAAAGAAGTTAGAAAGAAGTAAGAAAGAAGTTAGAAAGAAGTAAGAAAGAAGTAAAAAGTAGTAAGAAAGAAGTAAGAAAGAAAGAAGTAAGAAAGAAAGAAGAAAGAAAGAAGAAAAAAGAAGGTAGAAAGAAGTAAGAAAGAAGAAAGAAAGAAGTAAGAAAGAAGAGAGAAAGAAAGAAGAAAGAAGTAAGAAAGAAAGTAAGAAAGAAGAAAGAAAGAAGTAAGAAAAGAAGTACTAAAGAAGTAAGAAAGAAGTAAGAAAGAAAGAAGTAAGAAAGAAGTAAGAAAGAGGTAAGAAAGAAAGAAGTAAGAAAGAAGAAAGAAAGAAGAAAGAAAGAAGTAAGAAAGAAGTAAGAAAGAAGTAAAATAGAAAGAAGTAAGAAAAAAGAAAGAAAGGAGAAAGAAAGGAAGTAAGAAAGAAGTAAGAAAGAAGTAAGAAAGAAGTTAGAAAGAAGTAAGAAAGAAGTTAGAATGAAGTAAGAAAGAAGAAAGAAAGATGTAAGAAAGAAGTTAGAAAGAACTAAGAAAGAAGTAAGAAAGAAGTAAAAAAGTAGTAAGAAAGGAAGTAAGAAAGAAAGAAGTAAGAAAGAAAGAAGAAAGAAAGAAGAAAGAAAGAAGGTAAAAAGAAGTAAGAAAGAAGAAAGAAAGAAGTAAGAAAGAAGTACGAAAGAATTAAGAAAGAAGTAAGAAAGAAAGAAGTAAGAAAGAAGTAAGAAAGAAGTAAGAAAGAAAGAAGAAAGAAAGAAGAAAGAAAGTAGAAAAAAGAAGTAAGAAATAAGTACGAAAGAAGTAAGAAAGAAGTAAGGAAAGAAGTAAGAAAGAAGTAAGAAAGAGGTAAGAAAGAAAGAAGTAAGAAAGAAGAAAGAAAGAAGAAAGAAAGAAGTAAGAAAGAAGTAAGAAAGAAGTAAAAAAGAAAGAAGTAAGAAAAAAGAAAGAAAGGAGAAAGAAAGAAGTAAGAAAGAAGAAATAAAGAAGTAAGAAAGAAGTAAGAAAGAAGAAAGAAAGAATTAAGAAAGAAGAAAGAAAGAAGTAAGAAAGAAGTAAGAAAGAAGTAAGAAAGAAGTAAGAAAGAAGTAAGAAAGAAGTAAGAAAGAAGTAAGAAAGAAGTTAGAGAGAAGTAAGAAAGAAGTAACAAAGAAGTTAGAAAGAAGTAAGAAAGAAGTAAAAAAGTAAGAAAGAAGTAAGAAAGAAAGAAGTAAGAAAGAAGTAAGAAATATGTAAGAAAGAAGTAAGAAAGAAAGAAGAAAGAAAGAAGAAAGAGAGAAGAAAGAGAGAAGAAAGAAAGAAGAAAGAAAGAAGTAAGAGAGAAGTAAGAAAGAAGAAAGAAAGAAGAAAGAAAGAAGTAAGAAAGAAGTAAGAAAGAAGTAAGAAAGAATAAAGAAAGAATTAAGAAAGAAGAAAGAAAGAAGTAAGAAAGATGTAAAAAAGAAGTAAGAAAGAAGTAAGAAAGAAGTAAGAAAGAAAGAAGAAAGAAGTAAGAAAGATGTACGAAAGAAGTAAAAAAGAAGTAAGAAAGAAAGAAGTAAGAAAGAAGTATGAAAGAAGTAAGAAAGAAAGAAGAAGAAAAAGGAAAGAAAGAAGAAAGAAAGAAGTAAGAAAGAAGTAAGAAAGAAGTACGAAAGAAGTTAGGAAGAAGTAAGAAAGAAGTAGAAAGAAGTTAGAAAGAAGTAAGAAAGAAGTAAAAAATAAGTAAGAAAGAAGTAAGAAAGAAGTAAGAAAGAATGAAGTAGGAAAGAAGAAAGAAAGAAGTAAGAAAGAAGTAAGGAAGAAGTAAGAAAGAATTAAGAAAGAAGAAAGAAAGAAGTAGAAAGAAGAAAGAAAGAAGAAAGAAAGAAGTAAGAAAGAAGTAAGAGAGAAGTAAGAATGAAGTAAGAAAGAAAGAAGAAAGAAGTAAGAAACAAGTAAGAAAGAAGTAAGAAAGAAGTAAGAAAGAAGTAAGAAAGAAGTAAGAAAGAAGTAAGAAAGAAGTATGAAAGAAGTAGGAAAGAAAGAAGAAAGAAAGAAGAAAGAAAGAAGAAAGAAAATAGTTAGAAAGAAGTAAGAAAGAAGTAAGAAAGAAGTTAGGAAGAAGTAAGAAAGAAGTAAGAAAGAAGTAAGAATGAAGTAAGAAATAAGTAAGAAAGAAATAAGAAAGAAGTAAGAAAGAAGTAAGAAGAAGTAAGAAAGAAGTAAGAAAGAAGTAAGAAAGAAGTAAGAAAGAACGAAGAAAGAAAGAAGAAAGAAGAAAGAAAGTAGTTAGAAAGAAGCAAGAAAGAAGTAAGAAAGAAGTAAGAAAGAAGTTAGAAGTAAGAAAGAAGTAAAAAGAAGTAAGAAAGAAGTAAGAAAGAAGTTAAAAAGAAGTAAGAAAGAAGTAAGAAAGAAAGAAGAAGGAAGTAAGAAAGAAGTAAGAAATAAGAAAGAAAGAAGTAAGAAAGAAGAAAGAAAGAAGTAAGAAAGAAGTAAGAAAGAAGTAAGAAAGAAAGAAGAAAGAAAGAAGAAAGAAAGAAGAAAAAAGAAGTTAGACAGAAGTAAGAAAGAAGAAAGAAAGAAGTAAGAAAGAGGTAAGAGAGAAGTAAGAAAGAAGTAAGAAAGAAGTAAGAAAGAAGTAAGAAAGAAAGAAGAAAGAAAGAAGAAAGAAAGAAGAAATAGAGAAGAAAGAGAGAAGAAAGAAAGAAGAAAGAAAGAAGTAAGAAAGAAGTAAGAAAGAAGTAAGAAAGAAGAAAGAAAGAATTACAAAAGAAGAAAGAAAGAAGTAAGAAAGATGTAAAAAAGAAGTAAGAAAGAAGTAAGAAAGAAGTAAAAAAGAAGTAAGAAAGAAAGAAGTAAGAAAGAAGTATGAAAGAAGTAAGAAAGAAAGAAGAAAGAAAAAAGAAAGAAAGAAGAAAGAAAGAAGTTAGAAAGAAGTAAGGAAGAAGTAAGAAAGTAAGAAGAAAGAAAGAAGAAAGAAAGAAGAAAAAAGAAGTTAGAAAGAAGTACGAAGGAAGTAAGAAAGAGGTAAGAAAGAAAGAAGTAAGAAAGAAGTATTAAAGAAGTAAGAAAGAAAGAAGAAAGAAAGAAGAAAGAAAGAAGAAAGAAAGAAGTAAGAAAGAAGTAAGAAAGAAGTAAGAAAGAAGAAAGAAAGAATTAAGAAAGAAGAAAGAAAGAAGTAAGAAAGATGTAAAAAAGAAGTAAGAAAGAAGTAAGAAAGAAGTAAGAAAGAAGTAAGAAAGAAAGAAGAAAGAAGTAAGAAAGAAGTACGAAAGAAGTAAAAAAGAAGTAAGAAAGAAAGAAGTAAGAAAAAGTATGAAATAAGTAAGAAAGAAAGAAGAAAGAAAAAAGAAAGAAAGAAGAAAGAAAGAAGTTAGAAAGAAGTAAGAAAGAAGTAAGAAAGAAGTTAGGAAGAAGTAAGAAAGAAGTAAGAAAGAAGTTAGAAAGAAGTAAGAAAGAAGTAAGAAATAAGTAAGAAAGAAGTAAGAAAGGAGTAAGAAAGAGGTAAGAAAGAAGTAAGAAAGAAGTAAGATAGAAGTAAGAAAGTTAGAAGAAAGAAAGAAGAAAGAAAGAAGAAAAAAGAAGTTTGAAAGAAGTACGAAGGAAGTAAGAAAGAGGTAAGAAAGAAAGAAGTAAGAAAGAAGAAAGAAAGAAGTAAGAAAGAAGTAAGAAAGAAGTAAGAAAGAAGTAAGAAAGAAAGAAGAAAGAAAGAAGAAAGAAAGAAGTAAAAAGAAGTTAGAAAGAAGTAAGAAAGAAGAAAGAAAGAAGTAAGAAAGAAGTTAGAAAGAAGTAAGAAAGAAGTAAGAAAGAAAGAAGTAAGATAGAAGAAAGAAAGAAAGAAAGAAGTAAGAAAGAAGTAAGAAAGAAGTAAGAAAGAAGTAAGAAAGAAGTTAGAAAAAAGTAAGAATGAAGTAACAAAGAAGTTAGAAAGAAGTAAGAAAGAAGTAAAAAAGAAGTAAGAAAGAAGTAAGAAAGAAAGAAGTAAGAAAGAAGTAAGAAAGAAGTAAGAAAGAAGTAAGAAAGAAAGAAGAAAGAAAGAAGAAAGAAAGAAGAAAGAGAGAAGAAAGAGAGAAGAAAGAAAGAAGAAAGAAGTAAGAGAGAAGTAAGAAAGAAGTAAGAAAGAAAGAAGTAAGAAAGAAGAAAGAAAGAAGAAAGAAAGAATTAAGAAAGAAGTAAGAAAGAATGAAGAAAGAAGTAAGAAAGAAGTACGAAAGAAGTAAAAAAGAAGAAAGAAAGAAAGAAGTAAGAAAGAAGTATGAAAGAAGTAAGAAAGAAAGAAGAAAGAAAGAAGAAAGAAAGAAGAAAGAAAGAAGTTAGAAAGAAGTAAGAAAGAAGTAAGAAAGAAGTAAGAAAGAAGTAAGAAAGAAGTAAGAAAGAAAGAAGAAAGAAGTAAGAAAGAAGTAAGAAAGAAGAAAGAAAGAAGTAAGAAAGAAGTACTAAAGAAGTAAGAAAGAAGTAAGAAAGAAAGAAGTAAGAAAGAAGTAAGAAAGAGGTAAGAAAGAAAGAAGTAAGAAAGAAGAAAGAAAGAAGAAAGAAAGAAGTAAGAAAGAAGTAAGAAAGAAGTAAGAAAGAAGTAAGAAAGAAGTTAGGAAGAAGTAAGAAAGAAGTAAGAAAGAAGGTAGAAAGAAGTAAGAAAGAAGTAAGAAAGAAGTAAGAAAGAAGTAAGAAAGAAGTAAAAAAGAAGTAAGAAAGAAAGAAGTAAGAAAGAAGTATGAAAGAAGTAAGAAAGAAAGTAGAAAGAAAAAGGAAAGAAAGAAGAAAGAAAGAAGTAAGAAAGAAGTAAGAAAGAAGTAAGAAAGAAGTTAGGAAGAAGTAAGAAAGAAGTAAGAAAGAAGTTAGAAAGAAGTAAGAAAGAAGTAAAAAATAAGTAAGAAAGAAGTAAGAAAGAAGTAAGAAAGAATGAAGTAGGAAAGAAGAAAGAAAGAAGTAAGAAAGAAGTAAGGAAGAAGTAAGAAAGAATTAAGAAAGAAGAAAGAAAGAAGTAAGAAAGAAGAATGAAAGAAGAAAGAAAGAAGTAAGAAAGAAGTAAGAGAGAAGTAAGAATGAAGTAAGAAAGAAAGAAGAAAGAAGTAAGAAAGAAGTAAGAAAGAAGTAAGAAAGAAGTAAGAAAGAAGTAAGAAAGAAGTAAGAAAGAAGAAAGAAAGAAGTATGAAAGAAGTAGGAAAGAAAGAAGAAAGAAAGAAGAAAGAGAGAAGAAAGAAAATAGTTAGAAAGAAGTAAGAAAGAAGTAAGAAAGAAGTTAGGAAGAAGTAAGAAAGAAGTAAGAAAGAAGTAAGAATGAAGTAAGAAATAAGTAAGAAAGAAATAAGAAAGAAGTAAGAAAGAAGTAAGAAAGAAGTAAGAAAGAAGTAAGAAAGAAGTAAGAAAGAAGTAAGAAAGAACGAAGAAAGAAAGAAGAAAGAAGAAAGAAAGTAGTTAGAAAGAAGCAAGAAAGAAGTAAGAAAGAAGTAAGAAAGAAGTTAAAAAGAAGTAAGAAAGAAGTAAGAAAGAAAGAAGAAAGAAGTAAGAAAGAAGTAAGAAATAAGAAAGAAAGAAGTAAGAAAGAAGAAAGAAAGAAGTAAGAAAGAAGTAAGAAAGAAGTAAGAAAGAAAGAAGAAAGAAAGAAGAAAGAAAGAAGAAAAAAGAAGTTAGACAGAAGTAAGAAAGAAGAAAGAAAGAAGTAAGAAAGAAGTAAGAGAGAAGTAAGAAAGAAGTAAGAAAGAAGTAAGAAAGAAGTAAGAAAGAAAGAAGAAAGAAAGAAGAAATAGAGAAGAAAGAGAGAAGAAAGAAAGAAGAAAGAAAGAAGTAAGAAAGAAGTAAGAAAGAAGTAAGAAAGAAGAAAGAAAGAATTACAAAAGAAGAAAGAAAGAAGTAAGAAAGATGTAAAAAAGAAGTAAGAAAGAAGTAAGAAAGAAGTAAGAAAGAAGTAAAAAAGAAGTAAGAAAGAAAGAAGTAAGAAAGAAGTATGAAAGAAGTAAGAAAGAAAGAAGAAAGAAAAAAGAAAGAAAGAAGAAAGAAAGAAGTTAGAAAGAAGTAAGAAAGAAGTAAGAAAGAAGAAAGAAAGAATTAAGAAAGAAGAAAGAAAGAAGTAAGAAAGATGTAAAAAAGAAGTAAGAAAGAAGTAAGAAAGAAGTAAGAAAGAAGTAAGAAAGAAAGAAGAAAGAAGTAAGAAAGAAGTACGAAAGAAGTAAAAAAGAAGTAAGAAAGAAAGAAGTAAGAAAAAGTATGAAATAAGTAAGAAAGAAAGAAGAAAGAAAAAAGAAAGAAAGAAGAAAGAAAGAAGTTAGAAAGAAGTAAGAAAGAAGTAAGAAAGAAGTTAGGAAGAAGTAAGAAAGAAGTTAGAAAGAAGTTAGAAAGAAGTAAGAAAGAAGTAAGAAATAAGTAAGAAAGAAGTAAGAAAGGAGTAAGAAAGAGGTAAGAAAGAAGTAAGAAAGAAGTAAGAAAGAAGTAAGAAAGTTAGAAGAAAGAAAGAAGAAAGAAAGAAGAAAAAAGAAGTTAGAAAGAAGTACGAAGGAAGTAAGAAAGAGGTAAGAAAGAAAGAAGTAAGAAAGAAGAAAGAAAGAAGTAAGAAAGAAGTAAGAAAGAAGTAAGAAAGAAGTAAGAAAGAAAGAAGAAAGAAAGAAGAAAGAAAGAAGTAAAAAGAAGTTAGAAAGAAGTAAGAAAGAAGAAAGAAAGAAGTAAGAAAGAAGTTAGAAAGAAGTAAGAAAGAAGTAAGAAAGAAAGAAGTAAGATAGAAGAAAGAAAGAAAGAAAGAAGTAAGAAAGAAGTAAGAAAGAAGTAAGAAAGAAGTAAGAAAGAAGTTAGAAAAAAGTAAGAATGAAGTAACAAAGAAGTTTAGAAAGTAGTAAGAAAGAAGTAAAAAAGAAGTAAGAAAGAAGTAAGAAAGAAAGAAGTAAGAAAGAAGTAAGAAAGAAGTAAGAAAGAAGTAAGAAAGAAAGAAGAAAGAAAGAAGAAAGAAAGAAGAAAGAGAGAAGAAAGAGAGAAGAAAGAAAGAAGAAAGAAGTAAGAGAGAAGTAAAAAAGAAGTAAGAAAGAAAGAAGTAAGAAAGAAGAAAGAAAGAAGAAAGAAAGAAGTAAGAAAGAAGTAAGAAAGAAGTAAGAAAGGAGAAAGAAAGAATTAAGAAAGAAGAAAGAAAGACGTAAGAAAGATGTAAAAAAAGTAAGAAAGAATTAAGAAAGAAGTAAGAAAGAATGAAGAAAGAAGTAAGAAAGAAGTACGAAAGAAGTAAAAAAGAAGAAAGAAAGAAAGAAGTAAGAAAGAAGTATGAAAGAAGTAAGAAAGAAAGAAGAAAGAAAGAAGAAAGAAAGAAGAAAGAAAGAAGTTAGAAAGAAGTAAGAAAGAAGTAAGAAAGAAGTAAGAAAGAAGTTAGGAAGAAGTAAGAAAGAAGTAAGAAAGAAGTTAGAAAGAAGTAAGAAAGAAGTAAGAAATAAGTAAGAAAGAAGTAAGAAAGAAGTAAGAAAGAATGAAGTAAGAAAGAAGAAAGAAAGAAGTAAGAAAGAAGTAAGGAAGAAGTAAGAAAGAAGTAAGAAAGAAGTAAGAGAGAAGTAAGAAAGAAGTAAGAAAGAAAGAAGAAAGAAGTAAGAAAGAAGTAAGAAAGAAGTAAGAAAGAAGTAAGAAAGAAGTAAGAAAGAATAAGAAAGAAAGAAGTAAGAAAGAAGAAAGAAAGAAGAAAAAATAAGTTAGAAAGAAGTAAGAAAGAAGTAAGAAAGAAGTAAGAAAGAATTAAAGAAGAAAGAAAGAAGTAAGAAAGATGTAAGAAAGAAGTAAGAAAGAAGTAAGAAAGAAGTAAGAAAGAAGTAAGAAAGAAGTAAGAAAGAAGTAAGAAAGAAGTTAGGGAGAAGTAAGAAAGAAGTAAGAAAGAAGTTAGAAAGAAGTAAGAAAGAAGTAAGAAAGAAAGAAGTAAGATAGAAGTATGAAAGAAGTAAGAAAGAAAGAAGAAAGAGAGAAGGTTTTTTTTGGTTTGTTAGTTGTTTTGAGAAGTAGAAAGAAGTAAGAAAAGAAGTAAGAAAGAAGTTAGGAAGAAGTAGAAGAATAAGAAGAAGTTAGAAGAAGTAAGAAAGAAGTAAAGAAATAAGTATGAAGAAGTAGAAAGAAGTAATAAAGGAGTAAGAAAGAAGTAAGAAAGAAAGAAGTAAGAAAGAAGTAAGAAAGAAAGAAGTAAGAAAGAAGAAAGAAAGAAGAAAAAAGAAGTTAGAAAGAAGTAAGAAAGAAGTAAGAAAGGAGTAAGAAAGAATTAAGAAAGAAGTAAAAAGAAGTTAGAAAGAAGTAAGAAAGAAGTAAGAAAGAAGTAAGAAAGAAGTAAGAAAGAATTAAGAAAGAAAGAAGAAAGAAAGAAGAAAGAAAGAAGAAAGAGAGAAGAAAGAGAGAAGAAAGAAAGAAGAAAGAAAGAAGTAAGAGAGAAGTAAGAAAGAAAGAAGAAAGAAAGAAGAAAGAAAGAAGAAAAAAGAAGTTAGAAAGAAGTAAGAAAGAAGTAAGAAAGAAGTAAGAAAGAAGTAAGAAAGAAGTAAGAAGAAGTAAGAAAGAAAGAAGTAAGAAAGAAGTAAGAAAGAGAGAAGAAAGAAAGAAGTAAGAAAAAAGTAAGAAAGAAGAAAGAAAGAATTAAGAAAGAAGAAAGAAAGAAGTAAGAAAGATGTAAGAAAGAAGTAAGAAAGAAGTAAGAAAGAAGTAAGAAAGAAAGAAGAAAGAAGTAAGAAAGAAGTACGAAAGAAGTAAGAAAGAAGTAAGAAAGAAGTAAGAAAGAAGTAAGAAAGAAGTAAGAAAGAAAGAAGAAAGGAAGAAGAAAGAAAGAAGAAAGAGAGAAGAAAGAGAGAAGAAAGAAAGAAGAAAGAAAGAAGTAAGAGAGAAGTAAGAAAGAAAGAAGAAAGAAAGAAGAAAGAAAGAAGAAAAAAGAAGTTAGAAGTAAGAAAGAAGTAAGAAAGAAGTAAGAAAGAAGTAAGAAAGAAGTAAGAAGAAGTAAGAAAGAAAGAAGTAAGAAAGAAGAAAGAAAGAAGAAAGAAAGAAGTAAGAAAGAAGTAAGAAAGAAGAAAGAAAGAAGTAAGAAGAAGTAAGAAAGAAAGAAGTAAGAAAGAAGTAAGAAAGAAGTAAGAAAGAGGTAAGAAAGAATGAAGTAAGAAAGAAGAAAGAAAGAAGTAAGAAATACGTAAGAAAGAAGTAAGAAAGAAGTAATAAAGGAGTAAGAAAGAAGTAAGAAAGAAGTAAGAAAGAAGTAAGAAAGAAAGAAGTAAGAAAGAAGAAAGAAAGAAGAAAAAAGAAGTTAGAAAGAAGTAAGAAAGAAGTAAGAAAGGAGTAAGAAAGAATTAAGAAAGAAGTAAAAAGAAGTTAGAAAGAAGTAAGAAAGAAGTAAGAAAGAAGTAAGAAAGAAGTAAGAAAGAAGTAAGAAAGAAAGAAGAAAGAAAGAAGAAAGAAAGAAGAAAGAGAGAAGAAAGAGAGAAGAAAGAAAGAAGAAAGAAAGAAGTAAGAGAGAAGTAAGAAAGAAAGAAGAAAGAAAGAAGAAAGAAAGAAGAAAAAAGAAGTTAGAAAGAAGTAAGAAAGAAGTAAGAAAGAAGTAAGAAAGAAGTAAGAAAGAAGTAAGAAGAAGTAAGAAAGAAAGAAGTAAGAAAGAAGTAAGAAAGAAAGAAGAAAGAAAGAAGAAAGAAAGAAGTAAGAAAAAAGTAAGAAAGAAGAAAGAAAGAATTAAGAAAGAAGAAAGAAAGAAGTAAGAAAGATGTAAGAAAGAAGTAAGAAAGAAGTAAGAAAGAAGTAAGAAAGAAAGAAGAAAGAAGTAAGAAAGAAGTACGAAAGAAGTAAGAAAGAAGTAAGAAAGAAGTAAGAAAGAAGTAAGAAAGAAGTAAGAAAGAAAGAAGAAAGGAAGAAGAAAGAAAGAAGAAAGAGAGAAGAAAGAGAGAAGAAAGAAAGAAGAAAGAAAGAAGTAAGAGAGAAGTAAGAAAGAAAGAAGAAAGAAAGAAGAAAGAAAGAAGAAAAAAGAAGTTAGAAGTAAGAAAGAAGTAAGAAAGAAGTAAGAAAGAAGTAAGAAAGAAGTAAGAAGAAGTAAGAAAGAAAGAAGTAAGAAAGAAGAAAGAAAGAAGAAAGAAAGAAGTAAGAAAGAAGTAAGAAAGAAGAAAGAAAGAAGTAAGAAGAAGTAAGAAAGAAAGAAGTAAGAAAGAAGTAAGAAAGAAGTAAGAAAGAGGTAAGAAAGAATGAAGTAAGAAAGAAGAAAGAAAGAAGAAAGAAAGAAGTAAGAAAGAAGTAAGAAAGAAGTAAGAAAGAAAGAAGTAAGAAAAAAGAAAGAAAGGTGAAAGAAAGAAGTAAGAAAGAAGTAAGAAAGAAGTAAGAAAGAAAGAAGAAAGAAAGAAGAAAGAAAGAAGAAAAAAGAAGTTAGACAGAAGTAAAAAAGAAGAAAGAAAGAAGTAAGAAAGAAGTAAGAAAGAAAGAAGAAATAGAGAAGAAAGAGAGAAGAAAGAAAGAAGAAAGAAAGAAGTAAGAAAGAAGTAAGAAAGAAGTAAGAAAGAAGAAAGAAAGAAATACAAAAGAAGAAAGAAAGAAGTAAGAAAGATGTAAAAAAGAAGTAAGAAAGAAGTAAGAAAGAAGTAAGAAAGAAGTAAGAAAGAAAGAAGAAAGAAGTAAGAAAGAAGTACGAAAGAAGTAAAAAAGAAGTAAGAAAGAAAGAAGAAAGAAAAAAGAAAGAAAGAAGAAAGAAAGAAGTTAGAAAGAAGTTAGGAAGAAGTAAGAAAGAAGTAAGAAAGAAGTTAGAAAGAAGTAAGAAAGAAGTAAGAAATAAGTAAGAAAGAAGTAAGAAAGGAGTAAGAAAGAGGTAAGAAAGAAATAAGAAATAAGTAAGAAAGAAGTAAGAAAGTAAGAAGAAAGAAAGAAGAAAGAAAGAAGAAAAAAGAAGTTAGAAAGAAGTACGAAGGAAGTAAGAAAGAGGTAAGAAAGAAAGAAGTAAGAAAGAAGAAAGAAAGAAGTAAGAAAGAAGTAAGAAAGAAGTAAGAAAGAAGTAAGAAAGAAAGAAGAAAGAAAGAAGAAAGAAAGAAGAAAAAAGAAGTTAGAAAGAAGTAAGAAAGAAGAAAGAAAGAAGTAAGAAAGAAGTAAAATGAAGTAAGAAAGAAGTAAGAAAGAAGTAAGAAAGAGGTAAGAAAGAAAGAAGTAAGAAAGAAGAAAGAAAGAAGAAAGAATGAAGTAAGAAAGAAGTAAGAAAGAAGTAAAATAGAAAGAAGTAAGAAAAAAGAAAGAAAGGAGAAAGAAAGAAGTAAGAAAGAAGTAAGAAAGAAGTAAGAAAGAAGTTAGAAAGAAGTAAGAAAGAAGTAAGAAAGAAGTAAGAAAGAAGTTAGAAAGAAGAAATAAAGAAGTAAGAAAGAAGTAAGAAAGAAGAAAAAAAGAATTAAGAAAGAAGAAAGAAAGAAGTAAGAAAGAAGTAAGAAAGAAGTAAGAAAGAAGTAACAGAGAAGTAAGAAAGAAGTAAGAAAGAAGTTAGAAAGAAGTAAGAAAGAAGTAACAAAGAAGTTAGAAAGAAGTAAGAAAGAAGTAAAAAAGAAGTAAGAAAGAAGTAAGAAAGAAAGAAGTAAGAAAGAAGTAAGAAAGAAGTAAGAAAGAAGTACGAAAGAAAGTAGAAAGAAAGAAGAAAGAAAGAAGAAAGAGAGAAGAAAGAGAGAAGAAAGAAAGAAGAAAGAAAGAAGTAAGAGAGAAGTAAGAAAGAAGTAAGAAAGAAAGAAGTAAGAAAGAAGAAAGAAAGAAAAAAGAAAGAAGTAAGAAAGAAGTAAGAAAGAAGTAAAAAGAAGTAAGAAAGAAAGAAGTAAGAAAGAAGTATGAAAGAAGTAAGAAAGAAAGAAGAAAGAAAAAAGAAAGAAAGAAGAAAGAAAGAAGTTAGAAAGAAGTAAGAAAGAAGTAAGAAAGAAGTAAGAAAGAAGTTAGGAAGAAGTAAGAAAGAAGTAAGAAAGAAGTTAGAAAGAAGTAATAAAGAAGTAAGAAATAAGTAAGAAAGAAGTAAGAAAGAAGTAAGAAAGAATGAAGTAGGAAAGAAGAAAGAAAGAAGTAAGAAAGAAGTAAGGAAGAAGTAAGAAAGAATTAAGAAAGAAGTAAGAAAGAAGAAAGAAAGAAGAAAGAAAGAATTAAGAAAGAAGAAAGAGAGAAGAAAGAGAGAAGAAAGAAAGAAGAAAGAAAGAAGTAAGAGAGAAGTAAGAAAGAAAGAAGTAAGAAAGAAGAAAGAAAGAAGAAAGAAAGAAGTAAGAAAGAAGTAAGAAAGAAGAAAGAAAGAATTAAGAAAGAAGAAAGAAAGAAGTAAGAAAGATGTAAAAAAGAAGTAAGAAAGAAAGAAGAAAGAAAGAAGAAAGAAATAAGAAAGAAAGAAGTAAGAAAGAAGTAAGAAAGAAGTAAGAAAGAAGTAAGAAAGAAAGAAGAAAGAAAGAAGAAAGAAAGAAGAAAAAAGAAGTTACAAAGAAGTAAGAAAAAGTAAGAAAGAAGTAAGAAAGAAGTTAGAAAGAAGTAAGAAAGAAGTAAGAAAGAAGTAAGAACGAAAGAAGTAAGAAAGAAGTAAGAAGTTAGAAAGAAGTAAGAAAGAAGTAAGAAAGAAGTAAGAAAGAAGTTAGAAAGAAGTAAGAAAGAAGTAAGAAAGAAGAAAGAAGTAAGAAAGAAGCTAGAAAGAATTTAGAAATAAGAAAGAAAGAAGAAAACAAGAAGAAAGAAAGAAAGAAGTAAGAAAGAAGTAAGAAAGAAGTAAGAAAGAAAGAAGAAAGAAAGAAGAAAGAAAGAAGAAAGAGAGAAGAAAGAGAGAAGAAAGAAAGAATAAAGTAAGAAGTTAGAAAGAAGTAAGAAAGAAGAAAGAAGTAAAAAAGAAGTAAGAAGGAATGAAGAAAGAAGTAAGAAAGAAGTAAGAAAGAAGTAAGAAAGAAAGAAGAAAGAAGTAAGAAAGAAGTCAGAAAGAAGTAAGAAATAGGTAAGAAAGAAGTAAGAAAGAAGTAAGAAAGAAAGAAGAAAGAAAGAAGAAAGAAAGAAGTAAGAAACAAGTAAGAAAGAAGTAAGAAAGAAAGAAGAAAGAAGTAAGTAAGAAGTAAGAAAGAAGTAAGAAAGAAGTAAGAAAGAAGTAAGAAAGAAGTAGGAAGAAAGAAGTAAGAAAGAAGTACGAAAGAAGTAAGAAAGAAAGAAGTAAGAAAGAAGTAAGAAAGAAAGAAGAAAGAAAGAAGAAAGAAAGAAGAAAAAAGAAGTTAGAAAGAAGTAAGAAAGAAGTAAGCAAGAAGTAAGAAAGAAGTAAGAAAGAAGTAAGAAAGAAGTAAGAAAGAAAGAAGTAAGAAAGAAGAAAGAAAGAAGAAAGAAAGAAGTAAGAAAGAAGTAAGAAAGAAGAAAGAAGAAAGAAAGAATTTAGAAAGAAGAAAGAAAGAAGTAAGAATGATGTAAGAAAGAAGTAAGAAAGAAGTAAGAAAGAAGTAAGAAAGAAGTAAGAAAGAAGTAAGAAAGAAGTAAGAAAGAAAGATGTAAGAAAGAAGAAAGAAAGAAGAAAGAAAGAAGTAAGAAAGAAGTAAGAAAGAAGTAAGAAAGAAGAAAGATAGAAGAAAGAAAGAAGAAAGAAAGAAATAAGAAAGATGTAAGAAAGAAGTATGAAAGAAGTAAGAGAGAAAGAAGAAAGAAAGAAGAAAGAAAGAAGAAAGAAAGAAGTTAGAAAGAAGTAAGAAAGACGTAAGAAAGAAGTTAGAAAGAAGTAAGAAAGAAGTAAAAAAGAATTAAGAAAGAAGAAAGAAAGAAGTAAGAAAGAAGAAAGAAAGAAGTAAGAGAAGAAAGAAAGAAGTAAGAAAGAAGTAAGAAAGAAGTTAGAAAGAAGTAAGAAAGAAAGAAGAAAGAAGTAAGAAAGAAGTAAGAAAGAACAAATAAAGAAGTAAGAAAGAAGAAAGAAAGAAGTAAGAAAGAAGTAAGAAAGAAGTAAGAAAGAAGTAAAAAAGAAAGAAGTAAGAAAAAAGAAAGAAAGGAGAAAGAAAGAAGTAAGAAAGAAGTAAGAAAGAAGTAAGAAAGAAGTTAGAAAGAAGTAAGAGAGAAGTAAGAAAGAAGTAAGAAAGAAGTTAGAAAGAAGTAAGAAAGAAGTAACAAAGAAGTTAGAAAGCAGTAAGAAAGAAGTAAGAAAGAAGTAAGAAAGAAGTAAGAAAGAAGAAATAAAGAAGTAAGAAAGAAGTAAGAAAGAAGAAAGAAAGAATTAAGAAAGAAGAAAGAAAGAAGTAAGAAAGAAGTAAGAAAGAAGTAAGAAAGAAGTAAGAAAGAAGTAAGAAAGAAGTAAGAAAGAAGTAAGAAAGAAGTTAGAGAGAAGTAAGAAAGAAGTAACAAAGAAGTTAGAAAGAAGTAAGAAAGAAGTAAAAAAGAAGTAAGAAAGAAGTAAGAAAGAAAGAAGTAAGAAAGAAGTAAGAAATATGTAAGAAAGAAGTAAGAAAGAAAGAAGAAAGAAAGAAGAAAGAGAGAAGAAAGAGAGAAGAAAGAAAGAAGAAAGAAAGAAGTAAGAGAGAAGTAAGAAAGAAGTAAGAAAGAATGAAGTAAGAAAGAAGAAAGAAAGAAGAGAGAAAGAAGTAAGAAAGAAGTAAGAAAGAAGTAAGAATGATGTAAAAAAGAAGTAAGAAAGAAGTAAGGAAGAAGTAAGAAAGAAAGAAGAAAGAAGTAAGAAAGAAGTACGAAAGAAGTAAAAAAGAAGTAAGAAAGAAAGAAGTAAGAAAGAAGTATGAAAGAAGTAAGAATGAAAGAAGAAAGAAAAAAGAAAGAAAGAAGAAAGAAAGAAGGAAGAAAGAAGTAAGAAAGAAGTAAGAAAGAAGTTAGGAAGAAGTAAGAAAGAAGTAAGAAAGAAGTTAGAAAGAAGTAAGAAAGAAGTAAGAAATAAGTAAGAAAGAAGTAAGAAAGAAGTAAGAAAGAATGAAGTAGGAAAGAAGAAAGAAAGAAGTAAGAAAGAAGTAAGGAAGAAGTAAGAAAGAATTAAGAAAGAAGAAAGAAAGAAGTAAGAAAGAAGAAAGAAAGAAGAAAGAAAGAAGTAAGAAAGAAGTAAGAGAGAAGTAAGAAAGAAGTAAGAAAGAAAGAAGAAAGAAGTAAGAAAGAAGTAAGAAAGAAGTAAGAAAGAAGTAAGAAAGAAGTAAGAAAGAAGTAAGAAAGAAGTAAGAAAGAAGTAAGAAAGAAGTAAGAAAGAAGTAAGAAAGAAAGAAGAAAGAAAGAAGAAAGAAAGAAGAAAGAAAGAAGAAAAAAGAAGTTAGAAGTAAGAAAGAAGTAAGAAAGAAGTAAGAAGAAGTAAGAAAGAAGTAAGAAAGAAGAAAGAAAGAAGAAAGAAAGAAGTAAGAAAGAAGTAAGAAAGAAGTAAGAAATATGTAAAAAAGAAGTAAGAAAGAAGTAAGAAAGAAGTAAGAAAGAAGTAAGAAAGAAATAAGAAAGAAGTAAGAAAGAAGTACGAAAGAAGTAAAAAAGAAGTAAGAAAGAAAGAAGTAAGAAAGAAGTATGAAAGAAGTAGGAAAGAAAGAAGAAAGAAAGAAGAAAGAAAGAAGAAAGAAAGTAGTTAGAAAGAAGTAAGAAAGAAGTAAGAAAGAAGTTAGGAAGAAGTAAGAAAGAAGTAAGAAAGAAGTAAGAATGAAGTAAGAAATAAGTAAGAAAGAGATAAGAAAGAAGTAAGAAAGAAGTAAGAAAGAAGTTAGAAAGAATTAAGAAAGAAGTAAGAAAGAACGAAGAAAGAAAGAAGAAAGAAGAAAGAAAGTAGTTAGAAAGAAGTAAGAAAGAAGTAAGAAAGAAGTAAGAAAGAAGTTAGAAAGAAGTAAGAAAGAAGTAAAAAAGAAGTAAGAAAGAAGTAAGAAAGAAGTAAGAAAGAAAGAAGAAGGAAGTAAGAAAGAAGTAAGAAATAAGAAAGAAAGAAGTAAGAAAGAAGAAAGAAAGAAGTAAGAAAGAAGTAAGAAAGAAAGAAGAAAGAAAGAAGAAAGAAAGAAGAAAAAAGAAGTTAGACAGAAGTAAGAAAGAAGAAAGAAAGAAGTAAGAAAGAAGTAAGAAAGAAGTAAGAAAGAAGTAAGAAAGAAAGAAGAAAGAAAGAAGAAAGAAAGAAGAAATAGAGAAGAAAGAGAGAAGAAAGTAAGAAGAAAGAAAGAAGTAAGAAAGAAGTAAGAAAGAAGTAAGAAAGAAGAAAGAAAGAATTACAAAAGAAAGAAAGAAGTAAGAAAGATGTAAAAAAGAGGTAAGAAAGAAGTAAGAAAGAAGTAAGAAATAAGTAAGAAAGAAAGAAGAAAGAAGTAAGAAAGAAGTACGAAAGAAGTAAAAAAGAAGTAAGTTAGAAAGAAGTAAGAAAGAAGTATGAAAGAAGTAAGAAAGAAGTAAGAAAGAAGTTAGGAAGAAGTAAGAAAGAAGTAAGAAAGAAGTTAGAAAGAAGTAAGAAAGAAGTAAGAAATAAGTAAGAAAGAAGCAAGAAACTAGTAAGAAAGAGGTAAGAAAGAAATAAGAAATAAGTAAGAAAGAAGTAAGAAAGTAAGAAGAAAGAAAGAAGAAAGAAAGAAGAAAAAAGAAGTTAGAAAGAAGTACGAAGGAAGTAAGAAAGAGGTAAGAAAGAAAGAAGTAAGAAAGAAGAAAGAAAGAAGTAAGAAAGAAGTAAGAAAGAAGTAAGAAAGAAGTAAGAAAGAAAGAAGAAAGAAAGAAGAAAGAAAGAAGAAAAAAAGAAGTTAGAAAGAAGTAAGAAAGAAGAAAGAAAGAAGTAAGAAAGATGTAAAATGAAGTAAGAAAGAAGTAAGAAAGAAGTAAGAAAGAAGTAAGAAAGAAAGAAGAAAGAAGTAAGAAAGAAGTACGGAAGAAGTAAAAAAGAAGTAAGAAAGAAAGAAGTAAGAAAGAAGTATGAAATAAGTAAGAAAGAAAGAAGAAAGAAAAAAGAAAGAAAGAAGAAAGAAAGAAGTTAGAAAGAAGTAAGAAAGAAGTAAGAAAGAAGTTAGGAAGAAGTAAGAAAGAAGTAAGAAAGAAGTTAGAAAGAAGTAAGAAAGAAGTAAGATATAAGTAAGAAAGAAGTAAGAAAGGAGTAAGAAAGAGGTAAGAAAGAAGTAAGAAAGAAGTAAGAAAGAAGTAAGAAAGTTAGAAGAAAGAAAGAAGAAAGAAAGAAGAAAAAAGAAGTTAGAAAGAAGTACGAAGGAAGTAAGAAAGAGGTAAGAAAGAAAGAAGTAAGAAAGAAGAAAGAAAGAAGTAAGAAAGAAGTAAGAAAGAAGTAAGAAAGAAGTAAGAAAGAAAGAAGAAAGAAAGAAGAAAGAAAGAAGTAAAAGAAGTTAGAAAGAAGTAAGAAAGAAGAAAGAAAGAAGTAAGAAAGAAGTAAGAAAGAAGTAAGAAAGAAGTAAGAAAGAAAGAAGTAAGATAGAAGAAAGAAAGAAAGAAAGAAGTAAGAAAGAAGTAAGAAAGAAATAAGAAAGAAGTAAGAAAGAAGTTAGAAAAAAGTAAGAATGAAGTAACAAAGAAGTGAGAAAGAAGGAAGAAAGAAGGAAAAAAGAAGTAAGAAAGAAGTAAGAAAGAAAGAAGTAAGAAAGAAGTAAGAAAGAAGTAAGAAAGAAGTAAGAAGAAGTAAGAAAGAAAGAAGTAAGAAAGAAGTAAGAAAGAAAGAAGAAAGAAAGAAGAAAGAAAGAAGTAAGAAAAAAGTAAGAAAGAAGAAAGAAAGAAGAAAGAAGAAAGAAAGAAGTAAGAAAGATGTAAGAAAGAAGTAAGAAAGAAGTAAGAAAGAAAGAAGAAAGAAGTAAGAAAGAAGTACAAAAGAAGTAAGAAAGAAGTAAGAAAGAAAGAAGTAAGAAAGAAGTATGAAAGAAGTAAGAAAGAAAGAAGAAAGAAAGAAGAAAGAAAGAAGAAAGAAGAAAGTTAGAAAGAAGTAAGAAAGAAGAAAGAAGTTAGAAAGAAGTCAGAAAGAAGTAAGAAAGAAGATAGAAAGAAGTAACATAGAAGTAAGAAATAAGAAAGAAAGAAAAAAGAAAAAAGTAAGAAAGAAGAAAGTAGAAAGAAAGAAGTAAGAAAGAACTAAGAAAGAAGTTAGAAAGAAGAAAGAAAGAAGTAAGAAAGAAGTAAGAAAGAAGTAAGAAAGAAGTAAAAAAGAAGTAAGAAAGAAGTAAGAAAGAAAGAAGAAAGAAAGAAGAAAGAAAGAAGAAAAAAGAAGTTAGAAAGAAGTAAGAAAGAAGTAAGAAAGAAGTAAGAAATAAGTAAGAAAGAAGTAAGAAAGAAGTTAGAAAGAAGTAAAAAAGAAGTAAGAAAGAAGTAAGAAAGAAAGAAGAAAGAAAGAAGAAAGAAAGAAGAAAAAAGAAGTTAGAAAGAAGTAAGAAAGAAGTAAGAAAGAAGTAAAAAAGAAGTAAGAAAGAAGTAAGAAAGAAAGAAGAAAGAAAGAAGAAAGAAAGAAGAAAAAAGAAGTTAGAAAGAAGCAAGAAAGAAGTAAGAAAGAAGTAAGAAATAAGTAAGAAAGAAGTAAGAAAGAAGTAAGAAAGAAGTAAGAAAGAGGTAAGAAAGAAAGAAGTAAGAAAGAAGAAAGAAAGAAGAGAGAAAGAAGTAAGAAAGAAGTAAGAAAGAAAGAAGTAAGAAAAAAGAAAGAAAGGTGAAAGAAAGAAGTAAGAAAGAAGTAAGAAAAAAGTAAGAAAGAAGTAAGAAAGAAGTAAGAAAGAAGATAGAAAGAAGTAAGAAAGAAGTAAGAAATAAGTTAGAATGAAGTAAGAAAGAAGTATAAAAGAAGTAAGAAAGAAGTAAGAAAGAAAGAAGTAAGAAAGAAGTAAGAAAGAAGTAAGAAATAAAGAAGAAAGAAAGAAGAAAGAAAGAAGTTAGAAAGAAGTAAGAAAGAAGAAAGAAAGAAGTAAGAAAGAAGAAAGAAAGAAGAAAGAAAGAAGGTAGAAAGAAGTAAGAAAGAAGAAAGAAAGAAGTAAGAAAGAAGAGAGAAAGAAGTAAGAAAGAAGTAAGAAAGAAGTAAGAAAGAAAGAAGAAAGAAAGAAGAAAGAAAGTAGAAAAAAGACGTAAGAAAGAAAGAAGTAAGAAAGAAAGAAGAAAGAAAGAAGAAAGAAAGAAGGTAGAAAGAAGTAAGAAAGAAGAAAGAAAGAAGTAAGAAAGAAGAGAGAAAGAAGTAAGAAAGAAGTAAGAAAGAAAGAAGTAAGAAAAAAGAAAGAAAGAAGTTAGAAAGAAGTAAGAAAGAAGAAAGAAAGAAGTGAGAAATAAGAAAGAAAGAAGAAAGAAAGAAGTAAGAAAGAAGTAAGAAAGAAGTAAGAAAGAAGTAAGAAAGAAGTAAGAAAGAAGTAAGAAAGAAGAATGAAAGAATTAAGAAAGAAGAAAGAAAGAAGAAAGAAGTAAGAAAGAAGTAAGAAAGAAGTAAAAAGAAGTAAGAAAGAAGTTAGAAAAAAGTAAGAAAGAAGTAACAAAGAAGTTAGAAAGAAGTAAGAAAGAAGTAAAAAAGAAGTAAGAAAGAAGTAAGAAAGAAAGAAGTAAGAAAGAAGTAAGAAAGAAGTAAGAAAGAAACAAGAAAGAAAGAAGAAAGAGAGAAGAAAGAGAGAAGTGACAAAGAAGTTAGAAAGAAGTAAGAAAGAAGTAAAAAAGAAGTAAGAAAGAAGTAAGAAAGAAGAAAGAAAGAAGTAAGAAAGAAGTTAGAATGAAGTAAGAAAGAAGAAAGAAAGATGTAAGAAAGAAATTAGAAAGAAGTAAGAAAGAAGTAAGAAAGAAAGAAGAAAGAAAGAAGAAAGAAAGAAGTTAGAAAGAAGTAAGAAAGAAGAAAGAAAGAAGTAAGAAATAAGAAAGAAAGAAGAAAGAAAGAAGTAAGAAAGAAGTAAGAAAGAAGAAAGAAAGATGTAAGAAAGAAGTTAGAAAGAAGTAAGAAAGAAGTAAGAAAGAAAGAAGAAAGAAAGAAGAAAGAAAGAAGTTAGAAAGAAGTAAGAAAGAAGAAAGAAAGAAGTAAGAAATAAGAAAGAAAGAAGAAAGAAAGAAGTAAGAAAGAAGTAAGAAAGAAGTAAGAAAGAAGTAAGAAAGAAGTAAGAAAGAAGTAAGAAAGAAGAATGAAAGAATTAAGAAAGAAGAAAGAAAGAAGAAAGAAGTAAGAAAGAAGTAAGAAAGAAGAAAAAAAAGTAAGAAAGAATTTAGAAAAAAGTAAGAAAGAAGTAACAAAGAAGTTAGAAAAAAGTAAGAAAGAAGTAAAAAAGAAGTAAGAAAGAAGTAAGAAAGAAAGAAGTAAGAAAGAAGTAAGAAAGAAGTAAGAAAGAAGTAAGAAAGAAGTAAAAAAGAAGTAAGAAAGAAGTAAAAAAGAAAGAAGAAAGAAAGAAGAAAGAAAGAAGAAAAAAGAAGTTAGAAAGAAGTAAGAAAGAAGTAAGAAAGAAGTAAGAAATAAGTAAGAAAGAAGTAAGAAAGAAGTTAGAAAGAGGTAAAAAAGAAGTAAGAAAGAAGTAAGAAAGAAAGAAGAAAGAAAGAAGAAAGAAAGAAGAAAAAAGAAGTTAGAAAGAAGTAAGAAAGAAGTAAGAAAGAAGTAAGAAAGAAGAAAGAAAGAAGTAAGAAAGATGTAAGAAAGAAGTAAGAAAGAAGTAAGAAAGAAGTAAGAAAGAAGTAAGAAAAAAAGAAGAAAGAAGTAAGAAAGAAGTACAAAAGAAGTAAGAAAGAAGTAAGAAAGAAAGAAGTAAGAAAGAAGTATGAAAGAAGTAAGAAAGAAAGAAGAAAGAAAGAAGAAAGAAAGAAGAAAGTTAGAAAGAAGTAAGAAAGAAGTAAGAAAGAAGTTAGAAAGAAGTAAGAAAGAAGTAAGAAAGAAGTAAAAAAGAAGTAAGAAAGAAGTAAGAAAGAAAGAAGAAAGAAAGAAGAAAGAAAATAGAAAAAAGAAGTTAGAAAGAAGTAAGAAAGAAGTAAGAAAGAAGTAAGAAAGAAGTAAGAAAGAAGTAAGAAAGAAAGAAGTAAGAAAGAAGAAAGAAAGAAGAAAGAAAGAAGTAAGAAAGAAGTAAGAAAGAAGAAAGAAGAAAGAAAGAATTTAGAAAGAAGAAAGAAAGAAGTAAGAATGATGTAAGAAAGAAGTAAGAAAGCAGTAAGAAAGAAGTAAGAAAGAAGTTAGAAAGAAGTAAGAAAGAAGTAAGAAAGAAGATAGAAAGAAGTAACATAGAAGTAAGAAATAAGAAAGAAAGAAAAAAGAAAAAAGTAAGAAAGAAGAAAGTAGAAAGAAAGAAGTAAGAAAGAACTAAGAAAGAAGTTAGAAAGAAGAAAGAAAGAAGTAAGAAAGAAGTAAGAAAGAAGTAAGAAAGAAGTAAAAATAAGTAAGAAAGAAGTAAGAAAGAAAGAAGAAAGAAAGAAGAAAGAAAGAAGAAAAAAGAAGCTAGAAAGAAGTAAGAAAGAAGTAAGAAAGAAGTAAGAAATAAGTAAGAAAGAAGTAAGAAAGAAGTTAGAAAGAAGTAAAAAAGAAGTAAGAAAGAAGTAAGAAAGAAAGAAGAAAGAAAGAAGAAAGAAAGAAGAAAAAAGAAGTTATAAAGAAGTAAGAAAGAAGTAAGAAAGAAGTAAAAAAGAAGTAAGAAAGAAGTAAGAAAGAAAGAAGAAAGAAAGAAGAAAGAAAGAAGAAAAAAGAAGTTAGAAAGAAGCAAGAAAGAAGTAAGAAAGAAGTAAGAAATAAGTAAGAAAGAAGTAAGAAAGAAGTAAGAAAGAAGTAAGAAAGAGGTAAGAAAGAAAGAAGTAAGAAAGAAGAAAGAAAGAAGAGAGAAAGAAGTAAGAAAGAAGTAAGAAAGAAAGAAGTAAGAAAAAAGAAAGAAAGGTGAAAGAAAGAAGTAAGAAAGAAGTAAGAAAAAAGTAAGAAAGAAGTAAGAAAGAAGTAAGAAAGAAGATAGAAAGAAGTAAGAAAGAATTAAGAAATAAGTTAGAATGAAGTAAGAAAGAAGTATAAAAGAAGTAAGAAAGAAGTAAGAAAGAAAGAAGTAAGAAAGAAGTAAGAAAGAAGTAAGAAATAAAGAAGAAAGAAAGAAGAAAGAAAGAAGTTAGAAAGAAGTAAGAAAGAAGAAAGAAAGAAGTAAGAAAGAAGAAAGAAAGAAGAAAGAAAGAAGGTAGAAAGAAGTAAGAAAGAAGAAAGAAAGAAGTAAGAAAGAAGAGAGAAAGAAGTAAGAAAGAAGTAAGAAAGAAGTAAGAAAGAAAGAAGAAAGAAAGAAGAAAGAAAGTAGAAAAAAGATGTAAGAAAGAAAGAAGTAAGAAAGAAAGAAGAAAGAAAGAAGAAAGAAAGAAGGTAGAAAGAAGTAAGAAAGAAGAAAGAAAGAAGTAAGAAAGAAGAGAGAAAGAAGTAAGAAAGAAGTAAGAAAGAAAGAAGTAAGAAAAAAGAAAGAAAGAAGTTAGAAAGAAGTAAGAAAGAAGAAAGAAAGAAGTGAGAAATAAGAAAGAAAGAAGAAAGAAAGAAGTAAGAAAGAAGTAAGAAAGAAGTAAGAAAGAAGTAAGAAAGAAGTAAGAAAGAAGTAAGAAAGAAGAATGAAAGAATTAAGAAAGAAGAAAGAAAGAAGAAAGAAGTAAGAAAGAAGTAAGAAAGAAGTAAAAAGAAGTAAGAAAGAAGTTAGAAAAAAGTAAGAAATAAGTAACAAAGAAGTTAGAAAGAAGTAAGAAAGAAGTAAAAAAGAAGTAAGAAAGAAGTAAGAAAGAAAGAAGTAAGAAAGAAGTAAGAAAGAAGTAAGAAAGAAAGAAGAAAGAAAGAAGAAAGAGAGAAGAAAGAGAGAAGTGACAAAGAAGTTAGAAAGAAGTAAGAAAGAAGTAAAAAAGAAGTAAGAAAGAAGTAAGAAAGAAGAAAGAAAGAAGTAAGAAAGAAGTTAGAATGAAGTAAGAAAGAAGAAAGAAAGATGTAAGAAAGAAATTAGAAAGAAGTAAGAAAGAAGTAAGAAAGAAAGAAGAAAGAAAGAAGAAAGAAAGAAGTTAGAAAGAAGTAAGAAAGAAGAAAGAAAGAAGTAAGAAATAAGAAAGAAAGAAGAAAGAAAGAAGTAAGAAAGAAGTAAGAAAGAAGAAAGAAAGATGTAAGAAAGAAGTTAGAAAGAAGAAAGAAAGAAGTAAGAAAGAAAGAAGAAAGAAGAAAGAAAGAAGTTAGAAAGAAGTAAGAAAGAAGAAAGAAAGAAGTAAGAAATAAGAAAGAAAGAAGAAAGAAAGAAGTAAGAAAGAAGTAAGAAAGAAGTAAGAAAGAAGTAAGAAAGAAGTAAGAAAGAAGTAAGAAAGAAGAATGAAAGAATTAAGAAAGAAGAAAGAAAGAAGAAAGAAGTAAGAAAGAAGTAAGAAAGAAGTAAAAAGAAGTAAGAAAGAAGTTAGAAAAAAGTAAGAAAGAAGTAACAAAGAAGTTAGAAAGAAGTAAGAAAGAAGTAAAAAAGAAGTAAGAAAGAAGTAAGAAAGAAAGAAGTAAGAAAGAAGTAAGAAAGAAGTAAGAAAGAAGTAAGAAAGAAGTAAGAAAGAAGTAAAAAAGAAGTAAGAAAGAAGTAAGAAAGAAAGAAGAAAGAAAGAAGAAAGAAAGAAGAAAAAAGAAGTTAGAAAGAAGTAAGAAAGAAGTAAGAAAGAAGTAAGAAATAAGTAAGAAAGAAGTAAGAAAGAAGTTAGAAAGAGGTAAAAAAGAAGTAAGAAAGAAGTAAGAAAGAAAGAAGAAAGAAAGAAGAAAGAAAGAAGAAAAAAGAAGTTAGAAAGAAGTAAGAAAGAAGTAAGAAAGAAGTAAGAAAGAAGAAAGAAAGAAGAAAGAAAGAAGTAAGAAAGAAGTAAGAAAGAAGTAAGAAAGAAGAAAGAAAGAATTAAGAAAGAAGAAAGAAAGACGTAAGAAAGATGTAAAAAAAGTAAGAAAGAAGTAAGAAAGAAGTAAGAAAGAAAGAAGAAAGAAGTAAGAAAGAAGTACGAAAGAAGTAAAAAAGAAGTAAGAAAGAAAGAAGTAAGAAAGAAGTATGAAAGAAGTAAGAAAGAAAGAAGAAAGAAAGAAGAAAGAAAGAAGAAAGAAAGAAGTTAGAAAGAAGTAAGAAAGAAGTAAGAAAGAAGTAAGAAAGAAGTTAGGAAGAAGTAAGAAAGAAGTAAGAAAGAAGTTAGAAAGAAGTAAGAAAGAAGTAAGAAATAAGTAAGAAAGAAGTAAGAAAGAATGAAGTAAGAAAGAAGAAAGAAAGAAGTAAGAAAGAAGTAAGGAAGAAGTAAGAAAGAAGTAAGAAAGAAGTAAGAGAGAAGTAAGAAAGAAGTAAGAAAGAAAGAAGTAAGAAAGAAGAAAGAAAGAAGAAAAAAGAAGTTAGAAAGAAGTAAGAAAGAAGTAAGAAAGAAGTAAGAAAGAATTAAGAAAGAAGAAAGAAAGAAGTAAGAAAGATGTAAGAAAGAAGTAAGAAAGAAGTAAGAAAGAAGTAAGAAAGAAGTAAGAAAGAAAGAAGAAAGAAAGAAGAAAGAAAGAAGAAAGAGAGAAGAAAGAGAGAAGAAAGAAAGAAGAAAAAAGAAGTTAGAAAGAAGTAAGAAAGAAGTAAGAAAGAAGTAAGAAATAAGTAAGAAAGGAGTAAGAAAGAAGTAAGAAAGAAGTAAGAAAGAGGTAAGAAAGAAAGAAGTAAGAAAAAAGAAAGAAAGAAGAGAGAAAGAAGTAAGAGAGAAGTAAGAAAGAAAGACGAAAGAAAGAAGAAAGAAAGAAGAAAAAAGAAGTTAGAAAGAAGTAAGAAAGAAGTAAGAAAGAAGTAAGAAAGAAGTAAGAAAGAAGTAAGAAGAAGTAAGAAAGAAAGAAGTAAGAAAGAAGTAAGAAAGAAAGAAGAAAGAAAGAAGAAAGAAAGAAGTAAGAAAAAAGTAAGAAAGAAGAAAGAAAGAATTAAGAAAGAAGAAAGAAAGAAGTAAGAAAGATGTAAGAAAGAAGTAAGAAAGAAGTAAGAAAGAAAGAAGAAAGAAGTAAGAAAGAAGTACAAAAGAAGTAAGAAAGAAGTAAGAAAGAGAGAAGTAAGAAAGAAGTATGAAAGAAGTAAGAAAGAAAGAAGAAAGAAAGAAGAAAGAAAGAAGAAAGAAGAAAGTTAGAAAGAAGTAAGAAAGAAGTAAGAAAGAAGTTAGAAAGCAGTAAGAAAGAAGTAAGAAAGAAGATAGAAAGAAGTAACATAGAAGTAAGAAATAAGAAAGAAAGAAAAAAGAAAAAAGTAAGAAAGAAGAAAGTAGAAAGAAAGAAGTAAGAAAGAACTAAGAAAGAAGTTAGAAAGAAGAAAGAAAGAAGTAAGAAAGAAGTAAGAAAGAAGTAAGAAAGAAGTAAAAAAGAAGTAAGAAAGAAGTAAGAAAGAAAGAAGAAAGAAAGAAGAAAGAAAGAAGAAAAAAGAAGTTAGAAAGAAGTAAGAAAGAAGTAAGAAAGAAGTAAGAAATAAGTAAGAAAGAAGTAAGAAAGAAGTTAGAAAGAAGTAAAAAGAAGTAAGAAAGAAGTAAGAAAGAAAGAAGAAAGAAAGAAGAAAGAAAGAAGAAAAAAGAAGTTAGAAAGAAGTAAGAAAGAAGTAAGAAAGAAGTAAAAAAGAAGTAAGAAAGTAGTAAGAAAGAAAGAAGAAAGAAAGAAGTAAGAAAGAAGAAAAAAGAAGTTAGAAAGAAGCAAGAAAGAAGTAAGAAAGAAGTAAGAAATAAGTAAGAAAGAAGTAAGAAAGAAGTAAGAAAGAAGTAAGAAAGAGGTAAGAAAGAAAGAAGTAAGAAAGAAGAAAGAAAGAAGAGAGAAAGAAGTAAGAAAGAAGTAAGAAAGAAAGAAGTAAGAAAAAAGAAAGAAAGGTGAAAGAAAGAAGTAAGAAAGAAGTAAGAAAAAAGTAAGAAAGAAGTAAGAAAGAAGTAAGAAAGAAGATAGAAAGAAGTAAGAAAGAAGTAAGAAATAAGTTAGAATGAAGTAAGAAAGAAGTATAAAAGAAGTAAGAAAGAAGTAAGAAAGAAAGAAGTAAGAAAGAAGTAAGAAAGAAGTAAGAAATAAAGAAGAAAGAAAGAAGAAAGAAAGAAGTTAGAAAGAAGTAAGAAAGAAGAAAGAAAGAAGTAAGAAACAAGAAAGAAAGAAGAAAGAATGAAGGTAGAAAGAAGTAAGAAAGAAGAAAGAAAGAAGTAAGAAAGAAGAATGAAAGAATTAAGAAAGAAGAAAGAAAGAAGAAAGAAGTAAGAAAGAAGTAAGAAAGAAGTAAAAAGAAGTAAGAAAGAAGTAAAAAAGAAGTAAGAAAGAAGTAAGAAAGAAAGAAGTAAGAAAGAAGTAAGAAAGAAGTAAGAAAGAAAGAAGAAAGAAAGAAGAAAGAGAGAAGAAAGAGAGAAGTGACAAAGAAGTTAGAAAGAAGTAAGAAAGAAGTAAAAAAGAAGTAAGAAAGAAGTAAGAAAGAAGAAAGAAAGAAGTAAGAAAGAAGTTAGAATGAAGTAAGAAAGAAGAAAGAAAGATGTAAGAAAGAAATTAGAAAGAAGTAAGAAAGAAGTAAGAAAGAAAGAAGAAAGAAAGAAGAAAGAAAGAAGTTAGAAAGAAGTAAGAAAGAAGAAAGAAAGAAGTAAGAAATAAGAAAGAAAGAAGAAAGAAAGAAGTAAGAAAGAAGTAAGAAAGAAGAAAGAAAGATGTAAGAAAGAAGTTAGAAAGGAGTAAGAAAGAAGTAAGAAAGAAAGAAGAAAGAAAGAAGAAAGAAAGAAGTTAGAAAGAAGTAAGAAAGAAGAAAGAAAGAAGTAAGAAATAAGAAAGAAAGAAGAAAGAAAGAAGTAAGAAAGAAGTAAGAAAGAAGTAAGAAAGAAGTAAGAAAGAAGTAAGAAAGAAGAATGAAAGAATTAAGAAAGAAGAAAGAAAGAAGAAAGAAGTAAGAAAGAAGTAAGAAAGAAGTAAAAAGAAGTAAGAAAGAAGTTAGAAAAAAGTAAGAAAGAAGTAACAAAGAAGTTAGAAAGAAGTAAGAAAGAAGTAAAAAAGAAGTAAGAAAGAAGTAAGAAAGAAAGAAGTAAGAAAGAAGTAAGAAAGAAGTAAGAAAGAAGTAAGAAAGAAGTAAGAAAGAAGTAAAAAAGAAGTAAGAAAGAAGTAAGAAAGAAAGAAGAAAGAAAGATGAAAGAAAGAAGAAAAAAAGTTAGAAAGAAGTAAGAAAGAAGTAAGAAAGAAGTAAGAAATAAGTAAGAAAGAAGTAAGAAAGAAGTTAGAAAGAGGTAAAAAAGAAGTAAGAAAGAAGTAAGAAAGAAAGAAGAAAGAAAGAAGAAAGAAAGAAGAAAAAAGAAGTTAGAAAGAAGTAAGAAAGAAGTAAGAAAGAAGAAAGAAAGAAGTAAGAAAGATGTAAGAAAGAAGTAAGAAAGAAGTAAGAAAGAAGTAAGAAAGAAGTAAGAAAAAAAGAAGAAAGAAGTAAGAAAGAAGTACAAAAGAAGTAAGAAAGAAGTAAGAAAGAAAGAAGTAAGAAAGAAGTATGAAAGAAGTAAGAAAGAAAGAAGAAAGAAAGAAGAAAGAAAGAAGAAAGAAGAAAGTTAGAAAGAAGTAAGAAAGAAGTAAGAAAGAAGTTAGAAAGAAGTAAGAAAGAAGTAAGAAAGAAGATAGAAAGAAGTAACATAGAAGTAAGAAATAAGAAAGAAAGAAAAAAGAAAAAAGTAAGAAAGAAGAAAGTAGAAAGAAAGAAGTAAGAAAGAACTAAGAAAGAAGTTAGAAAGAAGAAAGAAAGAAGTAAGTAAGAAGTAAGAAAGAAGTAAGAAAGAAGTAAAAAAGAAGTAAGAAAGAAGTAAGAAAGAAGTAAGAAAGAAGTAAAAAAGAAGTAAGAAAGAAGTAAGAAAGAAAGAAGAAAGAAGAAAGAAAGAAGAAAAAAGAAGTTAGAAAGAAGCAAGAAAGAAGTAAGAAAGAAGTAAGAAATAAGTAAGAAAGAAGTAAGAAAGAAGTAAGAAAGAAGTAAGAAAGAGGTAAGAAAGAAAGAAGTAAGAAAGAAGAAAGAAAGAAGAGAGAAAGAAGTAAGAAAGAAATAAGAAAGAAAGAAGTAAGAAAAAAGAAAGAAAGGTGAAAGAAAGAAGTAAGAAAGAAGTAAGAAAAAAGTAAGAAAGAAGTAAGAAAGAAGATAGAAAGAAGTAAGAAAGAAGTAAGAAATAAGTTAGAATGAAGTAAGAAAGAAGTATAAAAGAAGTAAGAAAGAAGTAAGAAAGAAAGAAGTAAGAAAGAAGTAAGAAAGAAGTAAGAAATAAAGAAGAAAGAAAGAAGAAAGAAAGAAGTTAGAAAGAAGTAAGAAAGAAGAAAGAAAGAAGTAAGAAAGAAGAAAGAAAGAAGAAAGAAAGAAGGTAGAAAGAAGTAAGAAAGAAGAAAGAAAGAAGTAAGAAAGAAGAGAGAAAGAAGTAAGAAAGAAGTAAGAAAGAAGTAAGAAAGAAAGAAGAAAGAAAGAAGAAAGAAAGTAGAAAAAAGACGTAAGAAAGAAAGAAGTAAGAAAGAAAGAAGAAAGAAAGAAGAAAGAAAGAAGGTAGAAAGAAGTAAGAAAGAAGAAAGAAAGAAGTAAGAAAGAAGAGAGAAAGAAGTAAGAAAGAAGTAAGAAAGAAAGAAGTAAGAAAAAAGAAAGAAAGGAGAAAGAAAGAAGTAAGAAAGAAGTAAGAAAGAAGTTAGAAAGAAGTAAGAAGTAAGAAAGAAGTTAGAATGAAGTAAGAAAGAAGAAAGAAAGATGTAAGAAAGAAGTTAGAAAGAAGTAAGAAAGAAGTAAGAAAGAAAGAAGAAAGAAAGAAGAAAGAAAGAAGTTAGAAAGAAGTAAGAAAGAAGAAAGAAAGAAGTAAGAAATAAGAAAGAAAGAAGAAAGAAAGAAGTAAGAAAGAAGAAAGAAAGAAGTAAGAAAGAAGTAAGAAAGAAGTAAGAAAGAAGTAAGAAAGAAGAATGAAAGAATTAAGAAAGAAGAAAGAAAGAAGAAAGAAGTAAGAAAGAAGTAAGAAAGAAGTAAAAAGAAGTAAGAAAGAAGTTAGAAAAAAGTAAGAAAGAAGTAACAAAGAAGTTAGAAAGAAGTAAGAAAGAAGTAAAAAAGAAGTAAGAAAGAAGTAAGAAAGAAAGAAGTAAGAAAGAAGTAAGAAAGAAGTAAGAAAGAAAGAAGAAAGAAAGAAGAAAGAGAGAAGAAAGAGAGAAGTGACAAAGAAGTTAGAAAGAAGTAAGAAAGAAGTAAAAAAGAAGTAAGAAAGAAGTAAGAAAGAAAGAAGTAAGAAAGAAGTAAGAAAGAAGTAAGAAAGAAGTAATAAAGAAAGAAGAAAGAAAGCAGAAAGAAAGAAGAAAGAGAGAAGAAAGAGAGAAGAAAGAAAGAAGAAAGAAAGAAGTAAGAAAGAAGTAAGAAAGAAGAAAGAGGTAAGAAAGAAAGAAGTAAGAAAGAAGAAAGAAAGAAGTAAGAAAGAAGAAAGAAAGAAGTAAGAAAGAAGAAAGAAAGAAGTAAGAAAGAAGTAAGAAAGAAGTTAGAAAGAAGTAAGAAAGAAAGAAGAAAGAAGTAAGAAAGAAGTAAGAAAGAACAAATAAAGAAGTAAGAAAGAAGAAAGAAAGAAGAAAGAAGTAAGAAAGAAGTAAGAAAGAAGTTAGAATGAAGTAAGAAAGAAGAAAGAAAGATGTAAGAAAGATTAGAAAGAAGTAAGAAAGAAGTAAGTAAGAAAGAAGAAAGAAAGAAGAAAGAAATAAGTTAGAAAGAAGTAAGAAAGAAGAGAGAAAGAAGTAAGAAAGAAGAAAGAAAGAAGAAAGAAAGAAGTAAGAAAGAAGTAAGAAAGAATGAAGAAAGAAGTATGAAAGAATTACGAAGGAAGTAAGAAAGAAGTAAGAAAGAAGTAAGAAGGAAAGAAGAAAGAAAGAAGAAAGAAAGAAGAAAGAGAGAAGAAAGAGAGAAGAAAGAAAGAAGAAAGTAAGAAGTTAGAAAGAAGTAAGAAAGAATAAAGAAGTAAAAAAGAGGTAAGAAGGAATGAAGAAAGAAGTAAGAAAGAAGTAAGAAAGAAGTAAGAAAGAGGTAATAAAGAAAGAAGAAAGAAGTAAGAAAGAAGTCAGAAAGAAGTAAGAAATAGGTAAGAAAGAAGTAAGTAAGAAGTAAGAAAGAAAGAAGAAAGAAAGAAGAAAGAAAGAAGTAAGAAACAAGTAAGAAAGAAGTAAGAAAGAAAGAAGAAAGAAGTAAGTAAGAAGTAAGAAAGTAGTAAGAAAGAAGTAAGAAAGAAGTAAGAAAGAAGTAGGAAGAAAGAAGTAAGAAAGAAGTACGAAAGAAGTAAGAAAGAAAGAAGTAAGAAAGAAGTAAGAAAGAAGTAAGAAAGAAAGAAGAAAGAAGAAGAAAGAAAGAAGAAAAAAGAAGTTAGAAAGAAGTAAGAAAGAAGTAAGAAAGAAGTAAGAAAGAAGTAAGAAAGAAGTAAGAAAGAAGTAAGAAAGAAAGAAGTAAGAAAGAAGAAAGAAAGAAGAAAGAAAGAAGAGAGAAAGAATTAAGAAAGAAATAAGAAAGAAAGAAGTAAGAAAAAAGAAAGAAAGGTGAAAGAAAGAAGTAAGAAAGAAGTAAGAAAAAAGTAAGAAAGAAGTAAGAAAGAAGTAAGAAAGAAGATAGAAAGAAGTAAGAAAGAAGTAAGAAATAAGTTAGAATGAAGTAAGAAAGAAGTATAAAAGAAGTAAGAAAGAAGTAAGAAAGAAAGAAGTAAGAAAGAAGTAAGAAAGAAGTAAGAAATAAAGAAGAAAGAAAGAAGAAAGAAAGAAGTTAGAAAGAAGTAAGAAAGAAGAAAGAAAGAAGTAAGAAAGAAGAAAGAAAGAAGAAAGAAAGAAGGTAGAAAGAAGTAAGAAAGAAGAAAGAAAGAAGTAAGAAAGAAGAGAGAAAGAAGTAAGAAAGAAGTAAGAAAGAAGTAAGAAAGAAGTAGGAAGAAAGAAGTAAGAAAGAAGTAAGAAAGAAGTAAGAAAGAAGTAAGAAAGAAGTAAGAAAGAAGTAAGAAAGAAAGAAAAAAGAAGAAGATAGAAAGAAGAAAAAAGAAGTTAGAAAGAAGTAAGAAAGAAGTAAGAAAGAAGTAAGAAAGAAGTAAGAAAGAAGTAAGAAAGAAGTAAGAAAGAAAGAAGTAAGAAAGAAGAAAGAAAGAAGAAAGAAAGAAGTAAGAAAGAAGTAAGAAAGAAGAAAGAAGAAAGAAAGAATTTAGAACGAAGAAAGAAAGAAGTAAGAATGATGTAAGAAAGAAGTAAGAAAGAAGTAAGAAAGAAGTAAGAAAGAAGTAAGAAAGAAGTAAGAAAGAAGAAAGATAGAAGAAAGAAAGAAGAAAGAAAGAAATAAGAAAGATGTGAGAAAGAAGTAAGAAAGAAGTAAGAAAAAAGTAAAAAAATAACTAAGAAAGAAAGAAGAAAGAAGTAAGAAAGAAGTTAGAAAGAAAGAAGTAAGAAAGAAGTAATAAAGAAGTTAGAAAGAAGTAAGAAAGAAGTAAGAAAGAAGTAAGAAAGAAGTAAGAAAGAAGTAAGAAAGAAAGAAGTAAGAAAGAAGAAAGAAAGAAGTAAGAAAGAAGTAAGAAAGAAGTAAGAAAGAAGTAAGAAAGAAGAAAGAAAGAAGTAAGAAAGAAGAAAGAAAGAAGAAAGAAAGAAGAAAGAAAGAAGTAAGAAAGAAGTTAGAAAGAAGTATGAAAGAAGTAAGAAAGAAGTAAAAAAGTAGTAAGAAAGAAGTAAGAAAGAAAGAAGTAAGAAATAAGAAAGAAAGAAGAAAGAAAGAAGGTAAAAAGAAGTAAGAAAGAAGTAAGAATGAAGTAAGAAAGAAGAAAGAAAGAAAGAAGAAAGAAGTAAGAAAGAAGTACGAAAGAAGTAAAAAAGAAGTAAGAAAGAAAGAAGTAAGAAAGAAGTATGAAAGAAGTAAGAAAGAAAGAAGAAAGAAAAAAGAAAGAAAGAAGAAAGAAAGAAGTTAGAAAGAAGTAAGAAATAAGTAAGAAAGAAGTAAGAAAGAAGTTAGGAAGAAGTAAGAAAGAAGTAAGAAAGAAGTTAGAAAGAAGTAAGAAAGAAGTAAGAAATAAGTAAGAAAGAAGTAAGAAAGAAGTAAGAAAGAATGAAGTAGGAAAGAAGAAAGAAAGAAGTAAGAAAGAAGTAAGGAAGAAGTAAGAAAGAATTAAGAAAGAAGAAAGAAAGAAGTAAGAAAGAAGAAAGAAAGAAGAAAGAAAGAAGTAAGAAAGAAGTAAGAGAGAAGTAAGAAAGAAGTAAGAAAGAAAGAAGAAAGGAGTAAGAAAGAAGTAAGAAAGAAGTAAGAAAGAAGTAAGAAAGAAGTAAGAAAGAAGTAAGAAAGAAAGAAGAAAGAAAGAAGAAAGAAAGAAGAAAAAAGAAGTTAGAAAGAAGTAAGAAAGAAGTAAGAAAGAAGTAAGAAAGAAGTAAGAAAGAAGTAAGAAGAAGTAAGAAAGAAAGAAGTAAGAAAGAAGAAAGAAAGAAGAAAGAAAGAAGTAAGAAAGAAGTAAGAAAGAAGAAAGAAAGAATTAAGAAATAAGAAAGAATGAAGTAAGAAAGATGTAAGAAAGAAGTAAGAAAGAAGTAAGAAAGAAGTAAGAAAGAAGTAAGAAAGAAGTAAGAAAGAGAGAACAAAGAAAGAAGAAAGAAAGAAGAAAAAAGAAGTTAGAAAGAAGTAAGAAAGAAGTAAGAAAGAAGTAAGAAATAAGTAAGAAAGAAGTAAGGAAGAAGTAAGAAAGAAGTAAGAAAGAGGTAAGAAAGAAGTAAGAAAGAAAGAAGTAAGAAAAAAGAAAGAAAGGTGAAAGCAAGAAGTAAGAAAGAAGTAAGAAAGAAGTAAGAAAGAAGTAAGAAAGAAGTAAGAAAGAAGGTAGAAAGAAGTAAGAAAGAAGTAAGAGAGAAGTTAGAAAGAAATAAGAAAGAAAGAAGTAAGAAAGAAGAAAGAAAGAAGAAAGAAAGAATTAAGAAAGAAGTAAGAAAGAAGAAAGAAGAAAGAAAGAATTTAGAAAGAAGAAAGAAAGAAGTAAGAATGATGTAAGAAAGAAGTAAGAAAGAAGTAAGAAAGAAGTAAGAAAGAAGTAAGAAAGAAGTAAGAAAGAAGTAAGAAAGAAAGATGTAAGAAAGAAGAAAGAAAGAAGAAAGAAAGAAGTAAGAAAGAAGTAAGAAAGAAGTAAGAAAGAAGAAAGATAGAAGAAAGAAAGAAGAAAGAAAGAAATAAGAAAGATGTGAGAAAGAAGTAAAAAAGAAGTAAGAAAAAAGTAAAAAAAGAAGTAAGAAAAAAGAAGAAAGTAGTAAGAAAGAAGTTAGAAAGAAAGAAGTAAGAAAGAAGTATGAAAGAAGTAAGAGAGAAAGAAGAAAGTAAGAAGAAAGAAAGAAGAAACAAAGAAGTTAGAAAGAAGTAAGAAAGAAGTAAGAAAGAAGTTAGAAAGAAGTAAGAAAGAAGTAAGAAAAAAGTTAGAAAGAAGTAAGAAAGAAGTAAAAAAGAAGTAAGGAAGAAAGAAAGAAGTAAGAAAGAAGAAAGGAAGAAGTAAGAAAGAAGAAAGAAAGAAGTAAGAAAGAAGTAAGAAAGAAGTTAGAAAGAAGAAAGAAAGAAAGAAGAAAGAAGTAAGAAAGAAGTAAGAAGGAACGAATAAAGAAGTAAGAAAGAAGAAAGAAAGAAGAAAGAAGTAAGAAAGAAGTAAGAAAGAAGTTAGAAAGAAAGAAGAAAGAAAGAAGAATGAAAGAAGAAAAAAGAAGTTAGAAAGAAGTAAGAAAGAAGTAAGAAAGAAGTTAGAATGAAGTAAGAAAGAAGAAAGAAAGATGTAAGAAAGATTAGAAAGAAGTAAGAAAGAAGTAAGAAAGAAAGAAGAAAAAAAGAAGAAAGAAAGAAGTTAGAAAGAAGTAAGAAAGAAGAAAGAAAGAAGTAAGAAAGAAGAAAGAAAGAAGAAAGAAAGAAGTAAGAAAGAAGTAAGAAAGAAGTAAGAAAGAAGTAAGAAAGAAAGAAGAAAGAAGTATGAAAGAATTACGAAGGAAGTAAGAAAGAAGTAAGAAAGAAGTAAGAAAGAAGTAAGAAAGAAAGAAGAAAGAAAGAAGAAAGAAAGAAGAAAAAAGAAGTTAGAAAGAAGAAAGAAAGAAGTAAGAAAGAAGTAAGAAAGTAGTAAGAAATAAGTAAGAAAGAAAGAAGTAAGAAAGAAGAAAGAAAGAAGTAAGAAAGAAGTAAGAAAGAAGAAAGAAAGAAGCAAGAAAGAAGTAAGAAAGAAGTTAGAAAGAAGTAAGAAAGAAGTAAAAAAGAAGAAAGAAAGAAGTAGGAAAGAAGTTAAAAAGAAGTAAGAAAGAAGTAAGAAAGAAAGAAGTAAGAAAGAAGAAAGAAAGAAGAAAGAAAGAAGAAAGAAAGAAGTAAGAAAGAAGAATGAAAGAAGAAAGGAAGAAGTAAGAAAGAAGCAAGAAAGAAGTAAGAAAGAAGTAAGAAAGAAGTAAGAAAGAAGAAAGAAAGAAGTAAGAAAGAAGTAAGAAAGAAAGAAGAATGAAAGAAGAAAGAAAGAAGAAAAAAGAAGTTAGAAAGAAGTAAAAATAAGAAAGAAAGAAGTAAGAAAGAAGTAAGAAAGAAGTAAGAAAGAAAGAAGTAAGAAAAAAGAAAGAAAGGTGAAAGAAAGAAGTAAGAAAGAAGTAAGAAAGAAGTAAGAAAGAAGTTAGAAAGAAGTAAGAAAGAAGTAAGAAAGAAGTAAGAAAGAAGTAAGAAAGAAGAAACAAGACAGAAAGAATTTAGAAAGAAGAAAGAAAGAAGTAAGAATGATGTAAGAAAGAAGTAAGAAAGAAGTTAGAAAGAAGTAAGAAAGAAGTAAGAAAGAAGTAAGAAAGAAGTAAGAAAGAAAGATGTAAGAAAGAAGAAAGAAAGAAGAAAGAAAGAAGAAAGAAAGAAATAAGAAAGATGTGAGAAAGAAGAAAAAAATAAGTAAGAAAAAAGTAAAAAAAGATGTAAGAAAGAAAGAAGAAAGAAAGAAGAAAGAAAAAATAAAGAAAGAAGAAAGAGAGAAGAAAGAAAGAAGAATGAAAGAAGTAAGAGAGAAGTAAGAAAGAAAGAAGAAAGAAAGAAGAAAGTAAGAAGAAAAAAGAAGTTAGAAGTAAGAAAGAAGTAAGAAAGAAGTAAGAAAGAAGTAAGAAGAAGTAAGAAAGAAGTAAAAAAGAAGTTAGAAAGAAGTAAGAAAGAAGTAACAAAGAAGTTAGAAAGAAGTAAGAAAGAAAGAAGAAAGAAAGAAGAAAGAAAGAAGAAAGAGAGAAGAAAGAGAGAAGAAAGAAAGAAGAAAGAAAGAAGTAAGAGAGAAGTAAGAAAGAAGTAAGAAAGAAGAAAGAAAGAATTAAGAAAGAAGAAAGAAAGAAGTAAGAAAGATGTAAAAAAGAAGTAAGAAAGAAGTAAGAAAGAAAGAAGAAAGAAGTATGAAAGAAGTACGAAAGAAGTAAAAAAGAAGTAAGAAAGAAAGAAGTAAGAAAGAAGTATGAAAGAAGTAAGAATGAAAGAAGAAAGAAAGAAGAAAGAAAGAAGAAAGAAAGAAGTTAGAAAGAAGTAAGAAAGAAGTAAGAAAGAAGTAAGAAAGAAGTTAGGAAGAAGTAAGAAAAAGTAAGAAAGAAGTAAGAAAGAAGTTAGAAAGAAGTAAGAAAGAAGTAAGAAATAAGTAAGAAAGAAGTAAGAAAGAAGTAAGAAAGAATGAAGTATGAAAGAAGAAAGAAAGAAGTAAGAAAGAAGTAAGGAAGAAGTAAGAAAGAATTAAGAAAGAAGAAAGAAAGAAGTAAGAAAGAAAGAAGTAAGAAAGAAGAAAGAAAGAAGAAAGAAAGAAGTAAGAAAGAAGTAAGAAAGAAGTAAGAAAGAAGTAAGAAAGAAGTAAGAAAGAAGTAAGAAAGAAAGAAGTAAGAAAGAAGAAAGAAAGAAGAAAAAAGAAGTTAGAAAGAAGTAAGAAAGAAGTAAGAAAGAAGTAAGAAAGAAGTAAGAAAGAAAGAAGAAAGAAAGTAGAAAGAAAGAAGAAAGAGAGAAGAAAGAGAGAAGAAAGAAAGAAGAAAGAAAGAAGTAAGAGAGAAGTAAGAAAGAAAGAAGAAAGAAAGAAGAAAGAAAGAAGAAAAAAGAAGTTAGAAGTAAGAAAGAAGTAAGAAAGAAGTAAGAAAGAAGTAAGAAAGAAGAAAGAAGTAAGAAGAAGTAAGAAAGAAAGAAGTAAGAAAGAAGAAAGAAAGAACAAATAAAGAAGTAAGAAAGAAGTAAGAAAGAAGTAAGAAAGAAGAAAGAATTAAGAAAGAAGAAAGAAAGAAGTAAGAAAGATGTAAGAAAGAAGTAAGAAAGAAGTAAGAAAGAAGTAAGAAAGAGGTAAGAAAGAAAGAAGTAAGAAAGAAGAAAGAAAGAAGAAAGAGAGAAGAAAGAAAGAAGAAAGAAAGAAGTAAGAGAGAAGTAAGAAAGAAAGAAGAAAGAAAGAAGAAAGAGACAAGAAAAAAGAAGTTAGAAGTAAGAAAGAAGTAAGAAAGAAGTAACAAAGAAGTTAGAAAGAAGTAAGAAAGAAAGAAGAAAGAAAGAAGAAAGAAAGAAGTAAGAAAGAAGTAAGAAAGAAGTAAGAAAGAAGAAAGATAGAAGAAAGAAAGAAGAAAGAAAGAAATAAGAAAGATGTGAGAAAGAAGTAAGAAAGAAGTAAGAAAAAAGTAAAAAGAAATAAGAAAGAAAGAAGAAAGAAGTAAGAAAGAAGTTAGAAAGAAAGAAGTAAGAAAGAAGTATGAAAGAAGTAAGAGAGAAAGAAGAAAGAAAGAAGAAAGAAAGAAGAAAGAAAGAAGTTAGAAAGAAGTAATAAAGAAGTAAGAAAGAAGTTAGAAAGAAGTAAGAAAGAAGTAAGAAAGAAGTTAGAAAGAAGTAAGAAAGAAGTAAAAAAGAAGTAAGAAAGAAGAAAGAAAGAAGTAAGAAAGAAGAAAGAAAGAAGTAAGAAAGAAGAAAGAAAGAAGTAAGAAAGAAGTAAGAAAGAAGTTAGAAAGAAGTAAGAAAGAATGAAGAAAGAAGTAAGAAAGAAGTAAGAAAGAACAAATAAAGAAGTAAGAAAGAAGAAAGAAAGAAGAAAGAAGTAAGAAAGAAAGAAGAAAAAAGAAGTTAGAAAGAAGTAAGAAAGAAGTAAGAAAGAAGTAAGAAAGTAGTAAGAAATAAGTAAGAAAGAAAGAAGTAAGAAAGAAGAAAGAAAGAAGTAAGAAAGAAGTAAGAAAGAAGAAAGAAAGAAGCAAGAAAGAAGAAAGAAAGAAGTAAGAAAGAAGAAAGAAAGAAGAAAGAAAGAAGTAAGAAAGAAGTAAGAAAGAAGTAAGAAAGAAGTAAGAAAGAAGTAAGAAATAAGTAATAAAGAAGTTAGAAAGAAGTAAGAAAGAAGTAAGAAAGAAGTAAGAAAGAAGTAAGAAAGAAAGAAGTAAGAAAGAGGAAGGAAAGAAAGAAGAAAGAAAGAAGAAAGAAAGAAGTAAGAAAGAAGTAAGAAAGAAGAAAGGAAGAAGTAAGAAAGAAGAAAGAAAGAAGTAAGAAAGAAGTAAGAAAGAAGTAAGAAAGAAGTAATAAAGAAGTTAGAAAGAAGTAAGAAAGAAGTAAGAAAGAAGTAAGAAAGAAGTAAGAAAGAAGTAAGAAAGAAGTAAGAAAGAAGTAAGAAAGAAGTAAGAAAGAAGTAAGAAAGAAGAAAGAAAGAAGTAAGAAAGAAGTAAGAAAGAAGTAAGAAAGAAGAAAGAAAGTAGTAAGAAAGAAGAAAGAAAGAAGAAAGAAAGAAGTAAGAAAGAAGTAAGAAAGAAGTTAGAAAGAAGTAAGAAAGAAGTAAAAAAGAAGAAAGAAAGAAGTAAGAAAGAAGTTAAAAAGAAGTAAGAAAGAAGTAAGAAATAAAGAAGAAAGAAGTAAGAAAGAAGTAAGAAAGAAGAACGAAAGAAGTAAGAAAGAAGAAAGAAAGAAGAAAGAAAGAAGAAAGAAAGAAGAAAAAAGAAGTTAGAAAGAAGTAAAAATAAGAAAGAAAGAAGTAAGAAAGAAGTAAGAAAGAAGTAAGAAAGAAGTGAGAAAGAAAGAAGTAAGAAAAAAGAAAGAAAGGTGAAAGAAAGAAGTAAGAAAGAAGTAAGAAAGAAGTAAGAAAGAAGTTAGAAAGAAGTAAGAAAGAAGTAAGAAAGAAGTAAGAAAGAAGTAAGAAAGAAGAAACAAGAAAGAAAGAATTTAGAAAGAAGAAAGAAAGAAGTAAGAATGATGTAAGAAAGAAGTAAGAAAGAAGTCAGAAAGAAGTAAGAAAGAAGTAAGAAAGAAGTAAGAAAGAAAGATGTAAGAAAGAAGAAAGAAAGAAGAAAGAAAGAAGTAAGAAAGAAGTAAGAAAGAAGTAAGAAAGAAGAAAGATAGAAGAAAGAAAGAAGAAAGAAAGAAATAAGAAAGATGTGAGAAAGAAGTAAGAAAGAAGTAAAAAAGAAGAAAGAAAGAAGTAGGAAAGAAGTTAAAAAGAAGTAAGAAAGAAGTAAGAAAGAAAGAAGTAAGAAAGAAGAAAGAAAGAAGAAAGAAAGAATTAAGAAAGAAGTAAGAAAGAAGAAAGGAAGAAGTAAGAAAGAAGAAAGAAAGAAGTAAGAAAGAAGTAAGAAAGAAGTAAGAAAGAAATAATAAAGAAGTTAGAAAGAAGTAAGAAAGAAGTAAGAAAGAAGTAAGAAAGAAGTAAGAAAGAAGTAAGAAAGAGGTAAGAAAGAATGAAGTAAGAAAGAAGAAAGAAAAAAGAAAGAAAGGTGAAAGAAAGAAGTAAGAAAGAAGTAAGAAGGAAGTAAGAAAGAAGTAAGAAAGAAGTTAAAAAGAAGAAAGAAAGAAGTAAGAAAGAAGTAAGAAAGAAGTTAGGAAGAAGTAAGAAAGAAGTAAGAAAGAAGTAAGAAAGAAGTAAGAAAGAAGTAAGAAAAAAGAAGGAAAGAAGAAAGAAAGAAGTAAGAAAGATGTAAAAAAGAAGTAAGAAAGAAGTAAGAAAGAAGTAAGAAAGAAGTAAGAAAGAAAGAAGAAAGAAGTATGAAAGAATTACGAAGGAAGTAAGAAAGAAGTAAGAAAGAAAGAAGTAAGAAAGAAGTAAGAAAGAAGTAAGAAAGAAGAAAAAAGAAGTTAGAAAGAAGTAAAAAAGAAGTAAGAAAGAAGTAAGAAAGAAGTAAGAAAGAAGTAAGAAAGAAAGAAGAAAGAAGTAAGAAAGAAGTACAAAAGAAGTAAGAAAGATGTAAGAAAGAAAGAAGTAAGAAAGAAGTATGAAAGAAGTAAGAAAGAAAGAAGAAAGAAAGAAGAAAGAAAGAAGAAAGAAAGAAGTAAGAAAGAAGTAAGAAAGAAGTAAGAAAGAAGAAAGTAAGAAGTAAGAAAGTAAGAAAGTAAGAAGTAAGAAAGTAAGAAGTAAGAAGTAAGAAAGATGTAAAAAAGAAGAAAGAAAGAAGAAAGAAAAAAGAAAGAAGTAAGAAAGAAGAAAGAAGAAAGAAAGTAGTAAGAAAGAACTAAGAAAGAAGTTAGAAAGAAGTAAGAAAGAAGTAAGAAAGAAGTAAGAAAGAAGTAAGAAAGAAGTAAGAAAGAAGTAAGAAAGAAAGATGTAAGAAAGAAGAAAGAAAGAAGAAAGAAAGAAGTAAGAAAGAAAGAAGTAAGAAAGAAGTAAGAAAGAAGTAAGAAAGAAGAAAGAAGAAAGAAAGAATTTAGAAAGAAGAAAGAAAGAAGTAAGAATGATGTAAGAAAGAAGTAAGAAAGAAGTACGAAAGAAGTAAGAAAGAAGTAAGAAAGAAGTAAGAAAGAAGTAAGAAAGAAGTAAGAGAGAAGTAAGAAAGAAAGATGTAAGAAAGAAGAAAGAAAGAAGTAAGAAAAAAGTAAAAAAAGAAGTAAGAAAGAAAGAAGAAAGAAGTAAGAAAGAAGTTAGAAAGAAAGAAGTAAGAAAGAAGTATGAAAAAAGTAAGAGAGAAAGAAGAAAGAAAGAAGAAAGAAAGAAGAAAGAAAGAAGTTAGAAAATAGTAAGAAAGAAGTAAGAAAGAAGTTAGAAAGAAGTAAGGATGAAGTTAGAAAGAAGTAAGAAAGAAGTAAAAAAGAATTAAGAAAGAAGAAAGAAAGAAGTAAGAAAGAAGAAAGAAAGAAGTAAGAAAGAAGAAAGAAAGAAGTAAGAAAGAAGTAAGAAAGAAGTTAGAAAAAGTAAGAAAGAAAGAAGAAAGAAGTAAGAAAGAAGTAAGAAAGAACAAATAAAGAAGTAAGAAAGAAGAAAGAAAGAAGTAAGAAAGAAGTAAGAAAGAAGTAAGAGAGAAGTAAGAAAGAAAGAAGAAAGAAAGAAGAAAGAAAGAAGAAAAAAGAAGTTAGAAAGAAGTAAGAAAGAAGTAAGAAAGAAGTAAGAAATAAGTAAGAAAGAAAGAAGTAAGAAAGAAGAAAGAAAGAAGTAAGAAAGAAGTAAGAAAGAAGTAAGAAAGAAGTAAGAAAGAAGAAAGAAAGAAGTAAGAAAGAAGAAAGAAAGAAGAAAGAAAGAAGTAAGAAAGAAGTAAGAAAGAAGTTAGAAAGAAGTATGAAAGAAGTAAAAAAGAAGAAAGAAAGAAGTAAGAAAGAAGTTAAAAAGAAGTAAGAAAGAAGTAAGAAAGAAAGAAGAAAGAAAGAAGAAAGAAAGAAGAAAGAAAGAAGTAAGAAAGAAGTAAGAAAGAAGAAAGAAAGAAGTAAGAAAGATGTAAAAAAGAAGTAAGAAAGAAGTAAGAAAGAAGTAAGAAAGAAAGAAGAAAGAAGTAAGAAAGAAGTACAAAAGAAGTAAGAAAGATGTAAGAAAGAAAGAAGTAAGAAAGAAGTATGAAAGAAGTAAGAAAGAAAGAAGAAAGAAAGAAGAAAGAAAGAAGAAAGAAAGAAGTAAGAAAGAAGTAAGAAAGAAGTAAGAAAGAAGAAAGAAAGAAGTAAGAAAGATGTAAGAAAGAAGTAAGAAAGAAGTAAGAAAGAAGTAAGAAAGAAAGAAGAAAGAAGTAAGAAAGAAGTACAAAAGAAGTAAGAAAGAAGTAAGAAAGAAAGAAGTAAGAAAGAAGTAAGAAAGAAGTATGAAAGAAGTAAGAAAGAAAGAAGAAAGAAAGAAGAAAGAAAGAAGAAAGAAAAAAGTTAGAAAGAAGTAAGAAAGAAGTAAGAAAGAAGTTAGAAAGAAGTAAGAAAGAAGTAAGAAAGAAGATATAAAGAAGTAACAAAGAAGTAAGAAATAAGAAAGAAAGAAAAAAGAAAGAAGTAAGAAAGAAGAAAGAAGAAAGAAAGTAGTAAGAAAGAACTAAGAAAGAAGTTAGAAAGAAGTAAGAAAGAAGTAAGAAAGAAGTAAGAAAGAAGTAAGAAAGAAGTAAGAAAGAAGTAAGAAAGAAAGAAGAAAGAAAGAAGAAAGAAAGAAGAAAAAAGAAGTTAGAAAGAAGTAAGAAAGAAGTAAGAAAGAAGTAAGAAAGAAGTAAGAAAGAAGTAAGAAAGAAGTAAGAAAGAGGTAAGAAAGAATGAAGTAAGAAAGAAGAAAGAAAGAAGAAAGAAAGATGTAAGAAAGAAGTAAGAAAGAAGTAAGAAAGAAGAAAGAAAGAATTAAGAAAGAAGAAAGAAAGAAGTAAGAAAGATGTAAAAAAGAAGTAAGAAAGAAGTAAGAAAGAAGTAAGAAAGAAAGAAGAAAGAAGTAAGAAAGAAGTACGAAAGAAGTACAAAAGAAGTAAGAAAGAAGTAAGAAAGAAAGAAGTAAGAAAGAAATATAAAAGAAGTAAGAAAGAAAGAAGAAAGAAAGAAGAAAGAAAGAAGAAAGAAAGAAGTAAGAGAGAAGTAAGAAAGAAGTAAGAAAGAAAGAAGAAAGAAAGAAGAAAGAAAGAAGAAAAAAGAAGTTAGAAAGAAGTAAGAAAAAGTAAGAAAGAAGTAAGAAAGAAGTTAGAAAGAAGTAAGAAAGAAGTAAGAAAGAAATAAGAACGAAAGAAGGAAGAAAGAAGTAATAAAGAAGTAAGAAAGAAAGAAGAAAAAAAGAAGAAAGAATGAAGTAAGAAAGAAGTAAGAAGTTAGAAAGAAGTAAGAGAGAAGTAAGAAAGAAGTAAGAAAGAAGTTAGAAAGAAGTAAGAAAGAAGTAAGAAAGAAGAAAGAAGTAAAAAAGAAGTAAGAAGGAATGAAGAAAGAAGTAAGAAAGAAGTAAGAAAGAAGTAAGAAAGAGGTAAGAAAGAAAGAAGTAAGGAAGAAGAAAGAAAGAAGAAAGAAAGAAGTAAGAAAGAAGTAAGAAATAAGTAAAATAGAGAGAAGTAAGAAAAAAGAAAGGATGGAGAAAGAAAGAAGTAAGAAAGAAGTAAGAAAGAAGTAAGAAAGAATTTAGAAAGAAGTAAGAAAGAAGTAAGAAAGAAGTTAGAAAGAAGTAAGAAAGAAGAAAGAAAGATGTAAGAAAGAAGTTAGAAAGAACTAAGAAAGAAGTAAGAAAGAAGTAAAAAAGTAGTAAGAAAGAAGTAAGAAAGAAAGAAGTAAGAAAGAAAGAAGAAAGAAAGAAGAAAGAAAGAAGGTAAAAAGAAATAAGAAAGAAGAAAGTAAGAAGTAAGAAAGAAGTACGAAAGAATTAAGAAAGAAGTAAGAAAGAAAGAAGTAAGAAAGAAGTAAGAAAGAAGTAAGAAAGAAAGAAGAAAGAAAGAAGAAAGAAAGTAGAAAAAAGAAGTAAGAAAGAAGTAAGAAATAAGTAAGAAAGAAGTAAGAAAGAAGTAAGAAAGAAGTAAGAAAGAAGTAAGAAAGAGGTAAGAAAGAAAGAAGAAAGAAAGAAGAAAGAAAGAAGAAAAAGAAGTTAGAAAGAAGTAAGAAAGAAGTAAGAAAGAAGTAAGAAATAAGTAAGAAAGAAAGAAGTAAGAAAGAAGAAAGAAAGAAGTAAGAAAGAAGTAAGAAAGAAGTAAGAAAGAAGTAAGAAAGAAGAAAGAAAGAAGTAAGAAAGAAGAAAGAAAGAAGAAAGAAAGAAGTAAGAAAGAAGTAAGAAAGAAGTTAGAAAGAAGTATGAAAGAAGTAAAAAGAAGAAAGAAAGAAGTAAGAAAGAAGTTAAAAAGAAGTAAGAAAGAAAGAAGTAAGAAAGAAGAAAGAAAGAAGAAAGAAAGAAGTAAGAAAGAAATAAGAAAGAAGTTAGAAAGAAGTAAGAAAGAAGTAAAAATAAGAAAGAAAGAAGTAAGAAAGAAGTTAAAAAGAAGTAAGAAAGAAGTAAGAAAGAAAGAAGAAAGAAGTAAGAAAGAAGTAAGAAAGAAGAAAGAAAGAAGTAAGAAAGAAGAAAGAAAGAAGTAAGAAAGAAAGAAGAAAGAAAGAAGAAAGAAAGAAGAAAAAAGAAGTTAGAAAGAAGTAAGAAAGAAGTAAGAAAGAAGTAAGAAAGAAAGAAGAAAGAAAGAAGAAAGAAAGAAGAAAAAAGAAGTTAGAAAGAAGTAAGAAAGAAGTAAGAAAGAAGTAAGAAAGAAGTAAGAAAGAAGTAAGAAAGAAAGAAGAAAGAAAGAAGAAAGAAAGAAGAAAGAGAGAAGAAAGAGAGAAGAAAGAAAGAAGAAAGAAAGAAGTAAGAGAGAAGTAAGAAAGAAAGAAGAAAGAAAGAAGAAAGAAAGAAGAAAAAAGAAGTTAGAAAGAAGTAAGAAAGAAGTAAGAAAGAAGTAAGAAAGAAGTAAGAAAGAAGTAAGAAAGAAGTAAGAAGAAGTAAGAAAGAAAGAAGTAAGAGAGAAGAAAGAAAGAAGTAAGAAAGAAGAAAGAAAGAAGTAAGAAAAAAGAAGGAAAGAAGAAAGAAAGAAGTAAGAAAGATGTAAAAAAGAAGTAAGAAAGAAGTAAGAAAGAAGTAAGAAAGAAGTAAGAAAGAAAGAAGAAAGAAGTATGAAAGAATTACGAAGGAAGTAAGAAAGAAGTAAGAAAGAAAGAAGTAAGAAAGAAGTAAGAAAGAAGTAAGAAGGAAAGAAGTAAGAAAGAAGTAAGAAAGAAGTAAGAAAGAATAAAAAAGAAGTTAGAAAGAAGTAAGAAAGAAGTAAGAAAGAAGTAAGAAAGAAGTAAGAAAGAAGTAAGAAAGAAAGAAAAAAGAAAGAAGAAAGAAAGAAGAAAGAGAGAAGAAAGAGAGAAGAAAGAAAGAAGAAAGAAAGAAGTAAGAGAGAAGTAAGAAAGAAAGAATAAAGAAAGAAGAAAGAAAGAAGAAAAAAGAAGATAGAAAGAAGTAAGAAAGAAGAAAGAAGTAAGAAAGAAGTAAGAAAGAAGTAAGAAGAAGTAAGAAAGAAAGAAGTAAGAAAGAAGAAAGAAAGAAGAAAGAAAGAAGTAAGAAAGAAGTAAGAAAGAAGTAAGAAAGAAGAAAGAAAGATGTAAGAAAGATGTAAAAAAGAAGTAAGAAAGAAGTAAGAAAGAAGTAAGAAAGAAGTAAGAAAGAAAGAAGAAAGAAGTAAGAAAGAAGCACAAAAGAAGTAAGAAAGATGTAAGAAAGAAAGAAGTAAGAAAGAAGTATGAAAGAAGTAAGAAAGAAAGAAGAAAGAAAGAAGAAAGAAAGAAGAAAGAAAGAAGTAAGAAAGAAGTAAGAAAGAAGAAAGAAAGAAGTAAGAAAGATGTAAGAAAGAAGTAAGAAAGAAGTAAGAAAGAAGTAAGAAAGAAAGAAGAAAGAAGTAAGAAAGAAGTACAAAAGAAGTAAGAAAGAAGTAAGAAAGAAAGAAGTAAGAAAGAAGTAAGAAAGAAGTATGAAAGAAGTAAGAAAGAAAGAAGAAAGAAAGAAGAAAGAAAGAAGAAAGAAAAAAGTTAGAAAGAAGTAAGAAAGAAGTAAGAAAGAAGTTAGAAAGAAGTAAGAAAGAAGTAAGAAAGAAGATATAAAGAAGTAACAAAGAAGTAAGAAATAAGAAAGAAAGAAAAAAGAAAGAAGTAAGAAAGAAGAAAGAAGAAAGAAAGTAGTAAGAAAGAACTAAGAAAGAAGTTAGAAAGAAGTAAGAAAGAAGTAAGAAAGAAGTAAGAAAGAAGTAAGAAAGAAGTAAGAATGAAGTAAGAAAGAAAGAAGAAAGAAAGAAGAAAGAAAGAAGAAAAAAGAAGTTAGAAAGAAGTAAGAAAGAAGTAAGAAAGAAGTAAGAAAGAAGTAAGAAAGAAGTAAGAAAGAAGTAAGAATGAAGTAAGAAGAAGTAAGAAAGAAAGAAGTAAGAAAGAAGAAAGAAAGAAGTAAGAAAGAAGAAAGAAAGAAGTAAGAAAAAAGAAGGAAAGAAGAAAGAAAGAAGTAAGAAAGATGTAAAAAAGAAGTAAGAAAGAAGTAAGAAAGAAGTAAGAAAGAAAGAAGAAAGAAGTATGAAAGAATTACGAAGGAAGTAAGAAAGAAGTAAGAAAGAAAGAAGTAAGAAAGAAGTAAGAAAGAATTAAGAAGGAAAGAAGTAAGAAAGAAGTAAGAAAGAAGTAAGAAAGAAGAAAAAAGAAGTTAGAAAGAAGTAAGAAAGAAGTAAGAAAGAAGTAAGAAAGAAGTAAGAAAGAAGTAAGAAAGAAAGAAAAAGAAAGAAGAAAGAAAGAAGAAAGAGAGAAGAAAGAGAGAAGAAAGAAAGAAGAAAGAAAGAAGTAAGAGAGAAGTAAGAAAGAAAGAAGAAAGAAAGAAGAAAGAAAGAAGAAAAAAGAAGATAGAAAGAAGTAAGAAAGAAGAAAGAAGTAAGAAAGAAGTAAGAAAGAAGTAAGAAGAAGTAAGAAAGAAAGAAGTAAGAAAGAAGAAAGAAAGAAGAAAGAAAGAAGTAAGAAAGAAGAAAGAAGTAAGAAAGAAGAAAGAAAGAAGTAAGAAAGATGTAAAAAAGAAGTAAGAAAGAAGTAAGAAAGAAGTAAGAAAGAAGTAAGAAAGAAAGAAGAAAGAAGTAAGAAAGAAGTACAAAAGAAGGAAGAAAGATGTAAGAAAGAAAGAAGTAAGAAAGAAGTATGAAAGAAGTAAGAAAGAAAGAAGAAAGTAAGAAGAAAGAAAGAAGAAAGAAAGAAGTAAGAAAGAAGTAAGAAAGAAGTAAGAAAGAAGAAAGAAAGAAGTAAGAAAGATGTAAGAAAGAAGTAAGAAAGAAGTAAGAAAGAAGTAAGAAAGAAAGAAGAAAGAAGTAAGAAAGAAGTACAAAAGAAGTAAGAAAGAAGTAAGAAAGAAAGAAGTAAGAAAGAAGTAAGAAAGAAGTATGAAAGAAGTAAGAAAGAAAGAAGAAAGAAAGAAGAAAGAAAAAAGTTAGAAAGAAGTAAGAAAGAAGTAAGAAAGAAGTTAGAAAGAAGGAAGAAAGAAGTAAGAAAGAAGATATAAAGAAGTAACAAAGAAGTAAGAAATAAGAAAGAAAGAAAAAGAAAGAAGTAAGAAAGAAGAAAGAAGAAAGAAAGTAGTAAGAAAGAACAAAGAAAGAAGTTAGAAAGAAGTAAGAAAGAAGTAAGAAAGAAGTAAGAAAGAAAGAAGAAAGAAAGAAGAAAAAAGAAGTTAGAAAGAAGAAAGAAAGAAGTAAGAAAGAAGTAAGAAAGAAGTAAGAAAGAAGAAAGAAAGAATTAAGAAAGAAGAAAGAAAGAAGTAAGAAAGATGTAAAAAAGAAGTAAGAAAGAAGTAAGAAAGAAGTAAGAAAGAAAGAAGAAAGAAGTAAGAAAGAAGTACGAAAGAAGTACAAAAGAAGTAAGAAAGAAGTAAGAAAGAAAGATGTAAGAAAGAAGAAAGAAAGAAGTAAGAAAGAAGAAAGATAGAAGAAAGAAAGAAGAAAGAAAGAAATAAGAAAGATGTAAGAAAGAAGTATGAAAGAAGTAAGAGAGAAAGAAGAAAGAAAGAAGAAAGAAAGAAGAAAGGAAGAAGTTAGAAAGAAGTAAGAAAGACGTAAGAAAGAAGTTAGAAAGAAGTAAGAAAGAAGTAAAAAAGAATTAAGAAAGAAGAAAGAAAGAAGTAAGAAAGAAGAAAGAAAGAAGTAAGAAAGAAGAAAGAAAGAAGTAAGAAAGAAGTAAGAAAGATGTTAGAAAGAAGTAAGAAAGAAAGAAGAAAGAAGTAAGAAAGAAGTAAGAAAGAACAAATAAAGAAGTAAGAAAGAAGAAAGAAAGAAATAAGAAAGAAGTAAGAAAGAAGTAAGAAAGAAGTAAGAAACAAAGAAGAAAGAAAGAAGAAAGAAAGAAGAAAAAAGAAGTTAGAAAGAAGTAAGAAAGAAGTAAGAAAGAAGTAAGAAAGAAGTAAGAAAGAAGTAAGAAAGAAAGAAGTAAGAAAGAAGAAAGAAAGAAGTAAGAAAGTAGTAAGAAAGAAGTAAGAAATAAGTAAGAAAGAAAGAAGTAAGAAAGAAGAAAGAAAGAAGTAAGAAAGAAGTAAGAAAGAAGTAAGAAAGAAGTAAGAAAGAAGAAAGAAAGAAGTAAGAAAGAAGAAAGAAAGAAGAAAGAAAGAAGTAAGAAAGAAGTAAGAAAGAAGTTAGAAAGAAGTATGAAAGAAGTAAAAAAGAAGAAAGAAAGAAGTAAGAAAGAAGTTAAAAGAAGTAAGAAAGAAAGAAGTAAGAAAGAAGAAAGAAAGAAGAAAGAAAGAAGAAAGAAAGAAGTAAGAAAGAAGAAAGGAAGAAGTAAGAAAGAAGAAAGAAAGAAGAAAGAAAGAAGTAAGAAAGAAGTAAGAAAGAAGTAAGAAAGAAGAAAGAAAGAAGTAAGAAAGAAGAAAGAAAGAAGAAAGAAAGAAGTAAGAAAGAAATAAGAAAGAAGTTAGAAAGAAGTAAGAAAGAAGTAAAAATAAGAAAGAAAGAAGTAAGAAAGAAGTTAAAAAGAAGTAAGAAAGAAGTAAGAAAGAAAGAAGAAAGAAGTAAGAAAGAAGTAAGAAAGAAGAAAGAAAGAAGTAAGAAATAAGAAAGAAAGAAGTAAGAAAGAAAGAAGAAAGAAAGAAGAAAGAAAGAAGAAAAAAGAAGTTAGAAAGAAGTAAGAAAGAAGTAAGAAAGAAGTAAGAAAGAAAGAAGAAAGAAAGAAGAAAGAAAGAAGAAAAAAGAAGTTAGAAAGAAGTAAGAAAGAAGTAAGAAAGAAGTAAGAAAGAAGTAAGAAAGAAGTAAGAAAGAAAGAAGAAAGAAAGAAGAAAGAAAGAAGAAAGAGAGAAGAAAGAGAGAAGAAAGAAAGAAGAAAGAAAGAAGTAAGAGAGAAGTAAGAAAGAAAGAAGAAAGAAAGAAGAAAGAAAGAAGAAAAAAGAAGTTAGAAAGAAGTAAGAAAGAAGTAAGAAAGAAGTAAGAAAGAAGTAAGAAAGAAGTAAGAAAGAAGTAAGAAGAAGTAAGAAAGAAAGAAGTAAGAGAGAAGAAAGAAAGAAGTAAGAAAGAAGAAAGAAAGAAGTAAGAAAAAAGAAGGAAAGAAGAAAGAAAGAAGTAAGAAAGATGTAAAAAAGAAGTAAGAAAGAAGTAAGAAAGAAGTAAGAAAGAAGTAAGAAAGAAAGAAGAAAGAAGTATGAAAGAATTACGAAGGAAGTAAGAAAGAAGTAAGAAAGAAAGAAGTAAGAAAGAAGTAAGAAAGAAGTAAGAAGGAAAGAAGTAAGAAAGAAGTAAGAAAGAAGTAAGAAAGAATAAAAAAGAAGTTAGAAAGAAGTAAGAAAGAAGTAAGAAAGAAGTAAGAAAGAAGTAAGAAAGAAGTAAGAAAGAAAGAAAAAAGAAAGAAGAAAGAAAGAAGAAAGAGAGAAGAAAGAGAGAAGAAAGAAAGAAGAAAGAAAGAAGTAAGAGAGAAGTAAGAAAGAAAGAATAAAGAAAGAAGAAAGAAAGAAGAAAAAAGAAGATAGAAAGAAGTAAGAAAGAAGAAAGAAGTAAGAAAGAAGTAAGAAAGAAGTAAGAAGAAGTAAGAAAGAAAGAAGTAAGAAAGAAGAAAGAAAGAAGAAAGAAAGAAGTAAGAAAGAAGTAAGAAAGAAGTAAGAAAGAAGAAAGAAAGATGTAAGAAAGATGTAAAAAAGAAGTAAGAAAGAAGTAAGAAAGAAGTAAGAAAGAAGTAAGAAAGAAAGAAGAAAGAAGTAAGAAAGAAGCACAAAAGAAGTAAGAAAGATGTAAGAAAGAAAGAAGTAAGAAAGAAGTATGAAAGAAGTAAGAAAGAAAGAAGAAAGAAAGAAGAAAGAAAGAAGAAAGAAAGAAGTAAGAAAGAAGTAAGAAAGAAGAAAGAAAGAAGTAAGAAAGATGTAAGAAAGAAGTAAGAAAGAAGTAAGAAAGAAGTAAGAAAGAAAGAAGAAAGAAGTAAGAAAGAAGTACAAAAGAAGTAAGAAAGAAGTAAGAAAGAAAGAAGTAAGAAAGAAGTAAGAAAGAAGTATGAAAGAAGTAAGAAAGAAAGAAGAAAGAAAGAAGAAAGAAAGAAGAAAGAAAAAAGTTAGAAAGAAGTAAGAAAGAAGTAAGAAAGAAGTTAGAAAGAAGTAAGAAAGAAGTAAGAAAGAAGATATAAAGAAGTAACAAAGAAGTAAGAAATAAGAAAGAAAGAAAAAAGAAAGAAGTAAGAAAGAAGAAAGAAGAAAGAAAGTAGTAAGAAAGAACTAAGAAAGAAGTTAGAAAGAAGTAAGAAAGAAGTAAGAAAGAAGTAAGAAGAAGTAAGAAAGAAGTAAGAATGAAGTAAGAAAGAAAGAAGAAAGAAAGAAGAAAGAAAGAAGAAAAAAGAAGTTAGAAAGAAGTAAGAAAGAAGTAAGAAAGAAGTAAGAAAGAAGTAAGAAAGAAGTAAGAAAGAAGTAAGAATGAAGTAAGAAGAAGTAAGAAAGAAAGAAGTAAGAAAGAAGAAAGAAAGAAGTAAGAAAGAAGAAAGAAAGAAGTAAGAAAAAAGAAGGAAAGAAGAAAGAAAGAAGTAAGAAAGATGTAAAAAAGAAGTAAGAAAGAAGTAAGAAAGAAGTAAGAAAGAAAGAAGAAAGAAGTATGAAAGAATTACGAAGGAAGTAAGAAAGAAGTAAGAAAGAAAGAAGTAAGAAAGAAGTAAGAAAGAAGTATGAAAGAAGTAAGAAAGAAAGAAGAAAGAAAGAAGAAAGAAAGAAGAAAGAAAAAAGTTAGAAAGAAGTAAGAAAGAAGTAAGAAAGAAGTTAGAAAGAAGTAAGAAAGAAGTAAGAAAGAAGATATAAAGAAGTAACAAAGAAGTAAGAAATAAGAAAGAAAGAAAAAAGAAAGAAGTAAGAAAGAAGAAAGAAGAAAGAAAGTAGTAAGAAAGAACTAAGAAAGAAGTTAGAAAGAAGTAAGAAAGAAGTAAGAAAGAAGTAAGAAAGAAGTAAGAAAGAAGTAAGAATGAAGTAAGAAAGAAAGAAGAAAGAAAGAAGAAAGAAAGAAGAAAAAAGAAGTTAGAAAGAAGTAAGAAAGAAGTAAGAAAGAAGTAAGAAAGAAGTAAGAAAGAAGTAAGAAAGAAGTAAGAATGAAGTAAGAAGAAGTAAGAAAGAAAGAAGTAAGAAAGAAGAAAGAAAGAAGTAAGAAAGAAGAAAGAAAGAAGTAAGAAAAAAGAAGGAAAGAAGAAAGAAAGAAGTAAGAAAGATGTAAAAAAGAAGTAAGAAAGAAGTAAGAAAGAAGTAAGAAAGAAAGAAGAAAGAAGTATGAAAGAATTACGAAGGAAGTAAGAAAGAAGTAAGAAAGAAAGAAGTAAGAAAGAAGTAAGAAAGAATTAAGAAGGAAAGAAGTAAGAAAGAAGTAAGAAAGAAGTAAGAAAGAAGAAAAAAGAAGTTAGAAAGAAGTAAGAAAGAAGTAAGAAAGAAGTAAGAAAGAAGTAAGAAAGAAGTAAGAAAGAAAGAAAAAGAAAGAAGAAAGAAAGAAGAAAGAGAGAAGAAAGAGAGAAGAAAGAAAGAAGAAAGAAAGAAGTAAGAGAGAAGTAAGAAAGAAAGAAGAAAGAAAGAAGAAAGAAAGAAGAAAAAAGAAGATAGAAAGAAGTAAGAAAGAAGAAAGAAGTAAGAAAGAAGTAAGAAAGAAGTAAGAAGAAGTAAGAAAGAAAGAAGTAAGAAAGAAGAAAGAAAGAAGAAAGAAAGAAGTAAGAAAGAAGAAAGAAGTAAGAAAGAAGAAAGAAAGAAGTAAGAAAGATGTAAAAAGAAGTAAGAAAGAAGTAAGAAAGAAGTAAGAAAGAAGTAAGAAAGAAAGAAGAAAGAAGTAAGAAAGAAGTACAAAAGAAGGAAGAAAGATGTAAGAAAGAAAGAAGTAAGAAAGAAGTATGAAAGAAGTAAGAAAGAAAGAAGAAAGTAAGAAGAAAGAAAGAAGAAAGAAAGAAGTAAGAAAGAAGTAAGAAAGAAGTAAGAAAGAAGAAAGAAAGAAGTAAGAAAGATGTAAGAAAGAAGTAAGAAAGAAGTAAGAAAGAAGTAAGAAAGAAAGAAGAAATAAGTAAGAAAGAAGTACAAAAGAAGTAAGAAAGAAGTAAGAAAGAAAGAAGTAAGAAAGAAGTAAGAAAGAAGTATGAAAGAAGTAAGAAAGAAAGAAGAAAGAAAGAAGAAAGAAAAAAGTTAGAAAGAAGTAAGAAAGAAGTAAGAAAGAAGTTAGAAAGAAGGAAGAAAGAAGTAAGAAAGAAGATATAAAGAAGTAACAAAGAAGTAAGAAATAAGAAAGAAAGAAAAAAGAAAGAAGTAAGAAAGAAGAAAGAAGAAAGAAAGTAGTAAGAAAGAACTAAGAAAGAAGTTAGAAAGAAGTAAGAAAGAAGTAAGAAAGAAGTAAGAAAGAAAGAAGAAAGAAAGAAGAAAAAAGAAGTTAGAAAGAAGAAAGAAAGAAGTAAGAAAGAAGTAAGAAAGAAGTAAGAAAGAAGAAAGAAAGAATTAAGAAAGAAGAAAGAAAGAAGTAAGAAAGATGTAAAAAAGAAGTAAGAAAGAAGTAAGAAAGAAGTAAGAAAGAAAGAAGAAAGAAGTAAGAAAGAAGTACGAAAGAAGTACAAAAGAAGTAAGAAAGAAGTAAGAAAGAAAGATGTAAGAAAGAAGAAAGAAAGAAGAAAGAAAGAAGTAAGAAAGAAGAAAGATAGAAGAAAGAAAGAAGAAAGAAAGAAATAAGAAAGATGTAAGAAAGAAGTATGAAAGAAGTAAGAGAGAAAGAAGAAAGAAAGAAGAAAGAAAGAAGAAAGGAAGAAGTTAGAAAGAAGTAAGAAAGACGTAAGAAAGAAGTTAGAAAGAAGTAAGAAAGAAGTAAAAAAGAATTAAGAAAGAAGAAAGAAAGAAGTAAGAAAGAAGAAAGAAAGAAGTAAGAAAGAAGAAAGAAAGAAGTAAGAAAGAAGTAAGAAAGATGTTAGAAAGAAGTAAGAAAGAAAGAAGAAAGAAGTAAGAAAGAAGTAAGAAAGAACAAATAAAGAAGTAAGAAAGAAGAAAGAAAGAAATAAGAAAGAAGTAAGAAAGAAGTAAGAAAGAAGTAAGAAACAAAGAAGAAAGAAAGAAGAAAGAAAGAAGAAAAAAGAAGTTAGAAAGAAGTAAGAAAGAAGTAAGAAAGAAGTAAGAAAGAAGTAAGAAAGAAGTAAGAAAGAAAGAAGTAAGAAAGAAGAAAGAAAGAAGTAAGAAAGTAGTAAGAAAGAAGTAAGAAAGAAGTAAGAAAGAAGAAAGAAAGAAGTAAGAAAGAAGAAAGAAAGAAGAAAGAAAGAAGTAAGAAAGAAGTAAGAAAGAAGTTAGAAAGAAGTAAGAAAGAAGTAAAAAAGAAGAAAGAAAGAAGTAAGAAAGAAGTTAAAAAGAAGTAAGAAAGAAGTAAGAAAGAAAGAAGTAAGAAAGAGGAAAGAAAGAAGAAAGAAAGAAGAAAGAAAGAGGAAAGAAAGAAGTAAGAAAGAAGAAAGGAAGTAGTAAGAAAGAAGAAAGAAAGAAGTAAGAAAGAAGTAAGAAATAAGTAATAAAGAAGTAAGAAAGAAGTTAGAAAGAAGTAAGAAAGAAGTAGGAAAGAAGTAAGAAAGAAGTAAGAAAGAAGTAAGAAAGAAAGAAGTAAGAAAGAAGAAAGAAAGAAGTAAGAAAGAAGTAAGAAAGAAGTAAAAAAGAAGAAAGAAAGAAGTAAGAAAGAAGTAAAAAAGAAGAAAGAAAGAAGCAAGAAAGAAGTAAGAAAGAAGAAAGAAAGAAGAAAGAAAGAAGTAAGAAAGAAGAAAGAAGTAATAAAGAAGTAAGAAAGAAAGAAGAAAGAAAGAAGAAAGAAAGAAGAAAAAAGAAGTTAGAAAGAAGTAAAAATAAGAAAGAAAGAAGTAAGAAAGAAGTAAGAAAGAAGTAAGAAAGAAGTAAGAAAGAAGAAAAAAGAAGTTAGAAAGAAGTAAGAAAGAATTAAGAAATAAGTAAGAAAGAAGTAAGAAAGAAGTAAGAAAGAAAGAAGAAAGAAAGAAGAAAGAAAGAAGAAAGAGAGAAGAAAGAGAGAAGAAAGAAAGAAGAAAGAAAGAAGTAAGAGAGAAGTAAGAAAGAAAGAAGAAAGAAAGAAGAAAGAAAGAAGAAAAAAGAAGTTAGAAAGAAGTAAGAAAGAAGTAAGAAAGAAGTAAGAAAGAAGTTAGAAAGAAGTAAGAAAGAAGTAAGAAAGAAGTTAGAAGTAAGAAAGAAGTAAGAAAGAAGTAAGAACGAAAGAAGGAAGAAAGAAGTAATAAAGAAGTAAGAAAGAAAGAAGAAAGAAAGAAGAAAGAAAGAAGTAAGAAAGAAGTAAGAAGTTAGAAAGAAGTAAGAAAGAAGTAAGAAAGAAGTAAGAAAGAAGTTAGAAAGAAGTAAGAAAGAAGTAAGAAAGAAGAAAGAAGTAAGAAAGAAGCTAGAAAGAATTTAGAAATAAAGAAAGAAGAAAACAAGAAGAAAGAAAGAAAGAAGTAAGAAAGAAATAAGAAAGAAGTAAGAAAGAAAGAAGAAAGAAGAAAGAAAGAAGAAAGAGAGAAGAAAGAGAGAAGAAAGAAAGAATAAAGTAAGAAGTTAGAAAGAAGTAAGAAAGAAGAAAGAAGTAAAAAAGAAGTAAGAAGGAATGAAGAAAGAAGTAAGAAATAGGTAAGAAAGAAGTAAGAAAGAAGTAAGAAAGAAAGAAGAAAGAAAGAAGAAAGAAAGAAGTAAGAAAGAAGTAAGAAAGAAGTAAGAAAGAAAGAAGAAAGAAGTAAGTAAGAAGTAAGAAAGAAGTAAGAAAGAAGTAAGAAAGAAGTAAGAAAGAAGTAGGAAGAAAGAAGTAAGAAAGAAGTACGAAAGAAGTAAGAAAGAAAGAAGTAAGAAAGAAGTAAGAAAGAAAGAAGAAAGAAAGAAGAAAGAAAGAAGAAAAAAGAAGTTAGAAAGAAGTAAGAAAGAAGTAAGCAAGAAGTAAGAAAGAAGTAAGAAAGAAGTAAGAAAGAAGTAAGAAAGAAAGAAGTAAGAAAGAAGAAAGAAAGAAGAAAGAAAGAAGTAAGAAAGAAGTAAGAAAGAAGAAAGAAGAAAGAAAGAATTTAGAGAGAAGAAAGAAAGAAGTAAGAATGATGTAAGAAAGAAGTAAGAAAGAAGTAAGAAAGAAGTAAGAAAGAAGTAAGAAAGAAGTAAGAAAGAAGTAAGAAAGAAGTAAGAAAGAAGTAAGAAAGAAAGATGTAAGAAAGAAGAAAGAAAGAAGAAAGAAAGAAGTAAGAAAGAAGTAAGAAAGAAGTAAGAAAGAAGAAAGATAGAAGAAAGAAAGAAGAAAGAAAGAAATAAGAAAGATGTAAGAAAGAAGTATGAAAGAAGTAAGACAGAAAGAAGAAAGAAAGAAGAAAGAAAGAAGAAAGAAAGAAGTTAGAAAGAAGTAAGAAAGACGTAAGAAAGAAGTTAGAAAGAAGTAAGAAAGAAGTAAAAAAGAATTAAGAAAGAAGAAAGAAAGAAGTAAGAAAGAAGAAAGAAAGAAGTAAGAAAGAAGAAAGAAAGAAGTAAGAAAGAAGTAAGAAAGAAGTTAGAAAGAAGTAAGAAAGAAGTAAGAAAGAAGTAAGAAAGAAAGAAGAAAGAAAGAAGAAAGAAAGAAGAAAAAAGAAGTTAGAAAGAAGTAAGAAAGAAGTAAGAAAGAAGTAAGAAAGAAAGAAGTAAGAAAGAAGAAAGAAAGAAGTAAGAAAGTAGTAAGAAAGAAGTAAGAAAGAAGTAAGAAAGAAGAAAGAAAGAAGTAAGAAAGAAGAAAGAAAGAAGAAAGAAAGAAGTAAGAAAGAAGTAAGAAAGAAGTTAGAAAGAAGTAAGAAAGAAGTAAAAAAGAAGAAAGAAAGAAGTAAGAAAGAAGTTAAAAAGAAGTAAGAAAGAAGTAAGAAAGAAAGAAGTAAGAAAGAGGAAAGAAAGAAGAAAGAAAGAAGAAAGAAAGAGGAAAGAAAGAAGTAAGAAAGAAGAAAGGAAGTAGTAAGAAAGAAGAAAGAAAGAAGTAAGAAAGAAGTAAGAAAGAAGTAATAAAGAAGTAAGAAAGAAGTTAGAAAGAAGTAAGAAAGAAGTAAGAAAGAAGTAAGAAAGAAGTAAGAAAGAAGTAAGAAAGAAAGAAGTAAGAAAGAAGAAAGAAAGAAGTAAGAAAGAAGTAAGAAAGAAGTAAAAAAGAAGAAAGAAAGAAGTAAGAAAGAAGTAAAAAAGAAGAAAGAAAGAAGCAAGAAAGAAGTAAGAAAGAAGAAAGAAAGAAGAAAGAAAGAAGTAAGAAAGAAGAAAGAAGTAAGAAAGAAGTAAGAAAGAAAGAAGAAAGAAAGAAGAAAGAAAGAAGAAAAAAGAAGTTAGAAAGAAGTAAAAATAAGAAAGAAAGAAGTAAGAAAGAAGTAAGAAAGAAGTAAGAAAGAAGTAAGAAAGAAGTAAGAAAGAAGAAAAAAGAAGTTAGAAAGAAGTAAGAAAGAATTAAGAAAGAAGTAAGAAAGAAGTAAGAAAGAAAGAAGTAAGAAAGAAGAAAGAAAGAAGAAAGAAAGAAGAAAGAAAGAAGAAAGAGAGAAGAAAGAAAGAAGAAAGAAAGAAGTAAGAGAGAAGTAAGAAAGAAAGAAGAAAGAAAGAAGAAAGAAAGAAGAAAAAAGAAGTTAGAAAGAAGTAAGAAAGAAGTAAGAAAGAAGTAAGAAAGAAGTAAGAAAGAAGTAAGAAAGAAGTAAGAAGAAGTAAGAAAGAAAGAAGTAAGAAAGAAGAAAGAAAGAAGAAAGAAAGAAAGAAGAAAGAAAGAAGAAGGAAAGAAGAAAGAAAGAAGTAAGAAAGAAGTAAGAAAGAAGTAAGAAAGAAGAAAGAAAGAAGTAAGAAAGATGTAAGAAAGAAGTAAGAAAGAAGATATAAAGAAGTAACAAAGAAGTAAGAAATAAGAAAGAAAGAAAAAAGAAAGAAGTAAGAAAGAAGAAAGAAGAAAGAAAGTAGTAAGAAAGAACTAAGAAAGAAGTTAGAAAGAAGTAAGAAAGAAGTAAGTAAGAAGTAAGAAAGAAGTAAGAAAGAAGTAAGAAAGAAGTAAGAAAGAAGTTAGAAAGAAGTAAGAAAGAAGTAAGAAAGAAGTTAGAAAGAAGTAGAAAGAAGTAAAAAAGTAAGAAAGAAGTAAGAAAGAAAGAAGAAAGAAAGAAGAAAGAAAGAAGTAAGAAAGAAGTAAGAAAGAAGTAAGAAAGAAGTTAGAAAGAAGTAAGAAAGAAGTAAAAAAGAAGTAAGAAAGAAGTAAGAAAGAAAGAAGAAAGAAAGAAGAAAGAAAGAAGTAAGAAAGAAGTAAGAAAGCAGTAAGAAAGAAAGAAGTAAGAAAAAAGAAAGAAAGGTGAAAGAAAGAAGTAAGAAAGTAGTAAGAAAGAAGTAAGAAAGAAGTAAGAAAGAAGTTAGAAAGAAGTAAGAAAGAAGTAAGAAAGAAGTTAGAATGAAGTAAGAAAGAAGTAAAAAAAAGTAAGAAAGAAGTAAGAAAGAAAGAAGAAAGAAGTAAGAAAGAAGTAAGAAAGAAGTAAGAAAGAAAGAAGAAAGAAAGAAGAAAGAAAGAAGGTAAAAAGAAGTAAGAAAGAAGAAAGAAAGAAGTAAGAAAGAAGTACGAAAGAATTAAGAAAGAAGTAAGAAAGAAAGAAGAAAGAAGTAAGAAAGAAGTAAGAAAGAAAGAAGAAAGAAAGAAGAAAGAAAGTAGAAAAAAGAAGTAAGAAAGAAGTAAGAAATAAGTACGAAAGAAATAAGAAAGAAGTAAGAAAGAAGTAAGAAAGAAGTAAGAAAGAGGTAAGAAAGAAAGAAGTAAGAAAGAAGAAAGAAAGAAGAAAGAAAGAAGTAAGAAGTAAGAAAGAAGTAAGAAAGAAGTTAGAAAGAAGTAAGAAAGAAGTAAGAAAGAAGTAAGAAAGAAGTTAGAAAGAAGTAAGAAAGAAGTAACAAAGAAGTTAGAAAGAAGTAAGAAAGAAGTAAGAAAGAAGTAAGAAAGAAGTAAGAAAGAAGAAATAAAGAAGTAAGAAAGAAGTAAGAAAGAAGAAAGAAAGAATTAAGAAAGAAGAAAGAAAGAGGTAAGAAAGAAGTAAGAAAGAAGTAAGAAAGAAGTAAGAAAGAAGTAAGAAAGACAGAAGTAAGAAAGAAGTAAGAAATATGTAAGAAAGAAGTAAGAAAGAAAGAAGAAAGAAAGAAGAAAGAGAGAAGAAAGAGAGAAGAAAGAAAGAAGAAAGAAAGAAGTAAGAGAGAAGTAAGAAAGAAGTAAGAAAGAAAGAAGTAAGAAAGAAGAAAGAAAGAAGAAAGAAAGAAGTAAGAAAGAAGTAAGAAAGAAGTAAGAAAGAAGAAAGAAAGAATTAAGAAAGAAGAAAGAAAGAAGTAAGAAAGATGTAAAAAAGAAGTAAGAAAGAAGTAAGAAAGAAAGAAGAAAGAAGTAAGAAAGAAGTACGAAAGAAGTAAAAAAGAAGTAAGAAAGAAAGAAGTAAGAAAGAAGTATGAAAGAAGTAAGAAAGAAAGAAGAAAGAAAAAAGAAAGAAGAAAGAAAGAAGTAAGAAATAAGTAAGAAAGAAGTAAGAAAGAAGTTAGGAAGAAGTAAGAAAGAAGTAAGAAAGAAGTTAGAAAGAAGTAAGAAAGAAGTAAGAAAGAAGTAAGAAATAAGTAAGAAAGAAGTAAGAAAGAATGAAGTAGGAAAGAAGAAAGAAAGAAGTAAGAAAGAAGTAAGGAAGAAGTAAGAAAGAATTAAGAAAGAAGAAAGAAAGAAGTAAGAAAGAAGAAAGAAAGAAGAAAGAAAGAAGTAAGAAAGAAGTAAGAGAGAAGTAAGAAAGAAGTAAGAAATAAAGAAGAAAGAAGTAAGAAAGAAGTAAGAAAGAAGTAAGAAAGAAGTAAGAAAGAAGTAAGAAAGAAGTAAGAAAGAAGTAAGAAAGAAGAAAGAAAGAAGAAAGAAAGAATAAAGAAAGAAGAAAAAAGAAGTTAGAAAGAAGTAAGAAAGAAGTAAGAAAGAAGTAAGAAAGAAGTAAGAAAGAAGTAAGAAAGAAAGAAGAAAGAAAGAAGAAAGAAGGAAGAAAGAGAGAAGAAAGAGAGAAGAAAGAAAGAAAAAAGAAAGAAGTAAGAGAGAAGTAAGAAAGAAAGAAGAAAGAAAGAAGAAAGAAAGAAGAAAAAAGAAGTTAGAAGTAAGAAAGAAGTAAGAAAGAAGTAAGAAGAAGTAAGAAAGAAAGAAGTAAGAAAGAAGAAAGAAAGAAGAAAGAAAGAAGTAAGAAAGAAGTAAGAAAGAAGTAAGAAATATGTAAAAAAGAAGTAAGAAAGAAGTAAGAAAGAAGTAAGAAAGAAGTAAGAAAGAAGTAAGAAAGAAGTAAGAAAGAAATAAGAAAGAAGTAAGAAAGAAGTACGAAAGAAGTAAAAAAGAAGTAAGAAAGAAAGAAGTAGGAAAGAAGTATGAAAGAAGTAGGAAAGAAAGAAGAAAGAAAGAAGAAAGAAAGAAGAAAGAAAGTTGTTAGGAAGAAGTAAGAAAGAAGTAAGAAAGAAGTTAGGAAGAAGTAAGAAAGAAGTAAGAAAGAAGTAAGAATGAAGTAAGAAATAAGTAAGAAAGAAATAAGAAAGAATTAAGAAAGAAGTAAGAAAGAAGTAAGAAAGAAGTATGAAAGAACGAAGAAAGAAAGAAGAAAGAAGAAAGAAAGTAGTTAGAAAGAAGTAAGAAAGAAGTAAGAAAGAAGTAAGAAATAAGTTAGAAAGAAGTAAGAAAGAAGTAAAAAAGAAGTAAGAAAGAAGTAAGAAAGAAGTTAAAAAGAAGTAAGAAAGAAGTAAGAAAGAAGTAAGAAAGAAGAAAGATAGAAGAAAGAAAGAAGAAAGAAAGAAATAAGAAAGATGTAAGAAAGAAGTATGAAAGAAGCAAGAGAGAAAGAAGAAAGAAAGAAGAAAGAAAGAAGAAAGAAAGAAGTTAGAAAGAAGTAAGAAAGACGTAAGAAAGAAGTTAGAAAGAAGTAAGAAAGAAGTAAAAAAGAATTAAGAAAGAAGAAAGAAAGAAGTAAGAAAGAAGAAAGAAAGAAGTAAGAAAGAAGTAAGAAAGAAGTTAGAAAGAAGTAAGAAAGAAAGAAAGAAGTAAGAAAGAAGTAAGAAAGAACAAATCAAGAAGTAAGATAAGAAAGAAAGAAGTAAGAAAGAAGTAAGAAAGAAGTAAGAAAGAAGTAAGAAAGAAAGAAGAAATAAGTAAGAAAGAAAGAAGTAAGAAAGAAGAAAGAAAGAAGAAAGAAAGAAGTAAGAAAGAAGTAAGAAAGAAGTTAGAAAGAAGTAAGAAAGAAGTAAAAAAGAAGAAAGAAAGAAGTAAGAAAGAAGTTAAAAAGAAGTAAGAAAGAAGTAAGAAAGAAAGAAGTAAGAAAGAGGAAAGAAAGAAGAAAGAAAGAAGAAAGAAAGAGGAAAGAAAGAAGTAAGAAAGAAGAAAGGAAGTAGTAAGAAAGAAGAAAGAAAGAAGTGAGAAAGAAGTAATAAAGAAGTAATAAAGAAGTAAGAAAGAAGTTAGAAAGAAGTAAGAAAGAAGTAAGAAAGAAGTAAGAAAGAAAGAAGTAAGAAAGAAGAAAGAAAGAAGTAAGAAAGAAGTAAGAAAGAAGTAAAAAAGAAGAAAGAAAGAAGTAAGAAAGAAGAAAGAAAGAAGAAAGAAAGAAGTATTAAAGAAGTAAGAAAGAAAGAAGAAAGAAAGAAGAAAAAAGAAGTTAGAAAGAAGTAAAAATAAGAAAGAAAGAAGTAAGAAAGAAGTAAGAAAGAAGTAAGAAAGAAGAAAAAAGAAGTTAGAAAGAAGTAAGAAAGAAGTAAGAAAGAAGTAAGAAAGAAGTAAGAAAGAAGTAAGAAAGAAGTAAGAAAGAAGTAAGAAAGAAGTAAGAAAGAAGTTAGAAAGAAGTAAGAAAGAAGTAAAAAAGAAGTAAGAAAGAAGTAAAAAAGAAAGAAGAAAGAAAGAAGAAAGAAAGAAGTAAGAAAGAAGTAAGAAAGCAGTAAGAAAGAAAGAAGTAAGAAAAAAGAAAGAGAGGTGAAAGAAAGAAGTAAGAAAGTAGTAAGAAATAAGTAAGAAAGAAGTAAGAAAGAAAGAAGTAAGAAAGAAGTTAGAAAGAAGTAAGAAAGAAGTAAGAAAGAAGTTAGAATGAAGTAAGAAAAAAGTAAGAAAGAAGTAAGAAAGAAGTAAGAAAGAAAGAAGAAAGAAAGAAGAAAGAAAGAAGAAAGAAAAGAAAGAAAGAAGTAAGAAAGAAGTAAGAAAGATGTAAGAAAGAAGTTAGAAAGAAGTAAGAAAGAAGTAAGAAAGAAGTTAGAAAGAAGTAAGAAAGAAGTTAGAAAGAAGTAAGAAAGAAGTAAAAAGTAGTAAGAAAGAAGTAAGAAAGAAAGAAGTAAGAAAGAAAGAAGAAAGAAAGAAGAAAAAAGAAGGTAGAAAGAAGTGAGAAAGAAGAAAGAAAGAAGTAAGAAAGAAGAGAGAAAGAAAGAAGAAAGAAGTAAGAAAGAATTAAGAAAGAAGAAAGAAAGAAGTAAGAAAGAAGTACTAAAGAAGTAAGAAAGAAGTAAGAAAGAAAGAAGTAAGAAAGAAGTAAGAAAGAGGTAAGAAAGAAAGAAGTAAGAAAGAAGAAAGAAAGAAGAAAGAAAGAAGTAAGAAAGAAGAAAGAAAGAAGTAAAATAGAAAGAAGTAAGAAAAAAGAAAGAAAGGAGAAAGAAAGAAGTAAGAAAGAAGTAAGAAAGAAGTAAGAAAGAAGTTAGAAAGAAGTAAGAAAGAAGTAAGAAAGAAGTTAGAATGAAGTAAGAAAGAAGAAAGAAAGATGTAAGAAAGAAGTTAGAAAGAACTAAGAAAGAAGTAAGAAAGAAGTAAAAAAGTAGTAAGAAAGAAGTAAGAAAGAAAGAAGTAAGAAAGAAAGAAGAAAGAAAGAAGAAAGAAAGAAGGTAAAAAGAAGTAAGAAAGAAGAAAGAAAGAAGTAAGAAAGAAGTACAAAAGAATTAAGAAAGAAGTAAGAAAGAAAGAAGTAAGAAAGAAGTAAGAAAGAAGTAAGAAAGAAAGAAGAAAGAAAGAAGAAAGAAAGTAGAAAAAAGAAGTAAGAAGTAAGTACGAAAGAAGTAAGAAAGAAGTAAGAAAGAAGTAAGAAAGAAGTAAGAAAGAGGTAAGAAAGAAAGAAGTAAGAAAGAAGAAAGAAAGAAGAAAGAAAGAAGTAAGAAAGAAGTAAGTAAGAAGTAAAAAAGAAAGAAGTAAGAAAAAAGAAAGAAAGGAGAAAGAAAGAAGTAAGAAAGAAGAAATAAAGAAGTAAGAAAGAAGTAAGAAAGAAGAAAGAAAGAATTAAGAAAGAAGAAAGAAAGAAGTAAGAAAGAAGTAAGAAAGAAGTAAGAAAGAAGTAAGAAAGAAGTAAGAAAGAAGTAAGAAAGAAGTAAGGAAGAAGTAAGAAAGAAGTTAGAGAGAAGTAAGAAAGAAGTAACAAAGAAGTTAGAAAGAAGTAAGAAAGAAGTAAAAAAGAAGTAAGAAAGAAGTAAGAAAGAAAGAAGTAAGAAAGAAGTAAGAAATATGTAAGAAAGAAGTAAGAAAGAAAGAAGAAAGAAAGAAGAAAGAGAGAAGAAAGAGAGAAGAAAGAAAGAAGAAAGAAAGAAGTAAGAGAGAAGTAAGAAAGAAGAAAGAAAGAAGAAAGAAAGAAGTAAGAAAGAAGTAAGAAAGAAGTAAGAAAGAATAAAGAAAGAATTAAGAAAGAAGAAAGAAAGAAGTAAGAAAGATGTAAAAAAGAAGTAAGAAAGAAGTAATAAAGAAGTAAGAAAGAAAGAAGAAAGAAGTAAGAAAGATGTACGAAAGAAGTAAAAAAGAAGTAAGAAAGAAAGAAGTAAGAAAGAAGTATGAAAGAAGTAAGAAAGAAAGAAGAAAGAAAAAGGAAAGAAAGAAGAAAGAAAGAAGTAAGAAAGAAGTAAGAAAGAAGTACGAAAGAAGTTAGGAAGAAGTAAGAAAGAAGTAAGAAAGAAGTTAGAAAGAAGTAAGAAAGAAGTAAAAAATAAGTAAGAAAGAAGTAAGAAAGAAGTAAGAAAGAATGAAGTAGGAAAGAAGAAAGAAAGAAGTAAGAAAGAAGTAAGGAAGAAGTAAGAAAGAATTAAGAAAGAAGAAAGAAAGAAGTAAGAAAGAAGAAAGAAAGAAGAAAGAAAGAAGTAAGAAAGAAGTAAGAGAGAAGTAAGAATGAAGTAAGAAAGAAAGAAGAAAGAAGTAAGAAAGAAGTAAGAAAGAAGTAAGAAAGAAGTAAGAAAGAAGTAAGAAAGAAGTAAGAAAGAAGTAAGAAAGAAGTATGAAAGAAGTAGGAAAGAAAGAAGAAAGAAAGAAGAAAGAAAGAAGAAAGAAAATAGTTAGAAAGAAGTAAGAAAGAAGTAAGAAAGAAGTTAGGAAGAAGTAAGAAAGAAGTAAGAAAGAAGTAAGAATGAAGTAAGAAATAAGTAAGAAAGAAATAAGAAAGAAGTAAGAAAGAAGTAAGAAAGAAGTAAGAAAGAAGTAAGAAAGAAGTAAGAAAGAAGTAAGAAAGAACGAAGAAAGAAAGAAGAAAGAAGAAAGAAAGTAGTTAGAAAGAAGCAAGAAAGAAGTAAGAAAGAAGTAAGAAAGAAGTTAGAAGTAAGAAAGAAGTAAAAAAGAAGTAAGAAAGAAGTAAGAAAGAAGTTAAAAAGAAGTAAGAAAGAAGTAAGAAAGAAAGAAGAAGGAAGTAAGAAAGAAGTAAGAAATAAGAAAGAAAGAAGTAAGAAAGAAGAAAGAAAGAAGTAAGAAAGAAGTAAGAAAGAAGTAAGAAAGAAAGAAGAAAGAAAGAAGAAAGAAAGAAGAAAAAAGAAGTTAGACAGAAGTAAGAAAGAAGAAAGAAAGAAGTAAGAAAGAAGTAAGAGAGAAGTAAGAAAGAAGTAAGAAAGAAGTAAGAAAGAAGTAAGAAAGAAAGAAGAAAGAAAGAAGAAAGAAAGAAGAAATAGAGAGGAAAGAGAGAAGAAAGAAAGAAGAAAGAAAGAAGTAAGAAAGAAGTAAGAAAGAAGTAAGAAAGAAGAAAGAAAGAATTACAAAAGAAGAAAGAAAGAAGTAAGAAAGATGTAAAAAAGAAGTAAGAAAGAAGTAAGAAAGAAGTTAAAAAGAATTAAGAAAGAAAGAAGAAAGAAAGAAGTAAGAAAGAAGTATGAAAGAAGTAAGAAAGAAAGAAGAAAGAAAAAAGAAAGAATGAAGAAAGAAAGAAGTTAGAAAGAAGTAAGAAAGAAGTAAGAAAGTAAGAAGAAAGAAAGAAGAAAGAAAGAAGAAAAAAGAAGTTAGAAAGAAGTACGAAGGAAGTAAGAAAGAGGTAAGAAAGAAAGAAGTAAGAAAGAAGTATTAAAGAAGTAAGAAAGAAAGAAGAAAGAAAGAAGAAAGAAAGAAGAAAGAAAGAAGTAAGAAAGAAGTAAGAAAGAAGAAAGAAAGAAGAAAGAAAGAATTAAGAAAGAAGAAAGAAAGAAGTAAGAAAGATGTAAAAAAGAAGTAAGAAAGAAGTAAGAAAGAAGTAAGAAAGAAGAAAGAAAGAAAGAAGAAAGAAGTAAGAAAGAAGTAAGAAAGATGTAAAAAAGAAGTAAGAAAGAAGTAAGAAAGAAGTAAAAAAGAAGTAAGAAAGAAAGAAGTAAGAAAAAGTATGAAATAAGTAAGAAAGAAAGAAGAAAGAAAAAAGAAAGAAAGAAGAAAGAAAGAAGTTAGAAAGAAGTAAGAAAGAAGTAAGAAAGAAGTTATGAAGAAGTAAGAAAGAAGTAAGAAAGAAGTTAGAAGGAAGTAAGAAAGAAGTAGGAAATAAGTAAGAAAGAAGTAAGAAAGGAGTAAGAAAGAGGTAAGAAAGAAGTAAGAAAGAAGTAAGAAAGAAGTAAGAAAGTTAGAAGAAAGAAAGAAGAAAGAAAGAAGAAAAAAGAAGTTAGAAAGAAGTACGAAGGAAGTAAGAAAGAGGTAAGAAAGAAAGAAGTAAGAAAGAAGAAAGAAAGAAGTAAGAAAGAAGTAAGAAAGAAGTAAGAAAGAAGTAAGAAAGAAAGAAGAAAGAAAAAAGAAAGAAAGAAGAAAGAGAGAAGAAAGAGAGAAGAAAGAAAGAAGAAAGAAGTAAGAGAGAAGTAAGAAAGAAGTAAGAAAGAAAGAAGTAAGAAAGAAGAAAGAAAGAAGAAAGAAAGAAGTAAGAAAGAAGTAAGAAAGATGTAAGAAAGAAGAAAGAAAGAATTAAGAAAGAAGAAAGAAAGACGTAAGAAAGATGTAAAAAAAGTAAGAAAGAAGTAAGAAAGAATTAAGAAAGAAGTAAGAAAGAATGAAGAAAGAAGTAAGAAAGAAGTACGAAAGAAGTAAAAAAGAAGAAAGAAAGAAAGAAGTAAGAAAGAAGTATGAAAGAAGTAAGAAAGAAAGAAGAAAGAAAGAAGAAAGAAAGAAAAAGAAAGAAGTTAGAAAGAAGTAAGAAAGAAGTAAGAAAGAAGTAAGAAAGAAGTAAGAAAGAAGTAAGAAAGAAAGAAGAAAGAAGTAAGAAAGAAGTAAGAAAGAAGAAAGAAAGAAGTAAGAAAGAAGTACTAAAGAAGTAAGAAAGAAGTAAGAAAGAAAGAAGTAAGAAAGAAGTAAGAAAGAGGTAAGAAAGAAAGAAGTAAGAAAGAAGAAAGAAAGAAGAAAGAAAGAAGTAAGAAAGAAGTAAGAAAGAAGTAAGAAAGAAGTAAGAAAGAAGTTAGGAAGAAGTAAGAAAGAAGTAAGAAAGAAGTTAGAAAGAAGTAAGAAAGAAGTAAGAAAGAAGTAAGAAAGAAGTAAGAAAGAAGTAAAAAAGAAGTAAGAAAGAAAGAAGTAAGAAAGAAGTATGAAAGAAGTAAGAAAGAAAGAAGAAAGAAAAAGGAAAGAAAGAAGAAAGAAAGAAGTAAGAAAGAAGTAAGAAAGAAGTAAGAAAGAAGTTAGGAATAAGTAAGAAAGAAGTAAGAAAGAAGTTAGAAAGAAGTAAGAAAGAAGTAAAAAATAAGTAAGAAAGAAGTAAGAAAGAATGAAGTAGGAAAGAAGAAAGAAAGAAGTAAGAAAGAAGTAAGGAAGAAGTAAGAAAGAATTAAGAAAGAAGAAAGAAAGAAGTAAGAAAGAAGAAAGAAAGAAGAAAGAAAGAAGTAAGAAAGAAGTAAGAGAGAAGTAAGAATGAAGTAAGAAAGAAAGAAGAAAGAAGTAAGAAAGAAGTAAGAAAGAAGTAAGAAAGAAGTAAGAAAGAAGTATGAAAGAAGTAGGAAAGAAAGAAGAAAGAAAGAAGAAAGAAAGAAGAAAGAAAATAGTTAGAAAGAAGTAAGAAAGAAGTAAGAAAGAAGTTAGGAAGAAGTAAGAAAGAAGTAAGGATGAAGTAAGAAATAAGTAAGAAAGAAATAAGAAAGAAGTAAGAAAGAAGTAAGAAAGAAGTAAGAAAGAAGTAAGAAAGAAGTAAGAAAGAAGTAAGAAAGAAGTAAGAAAGAACGAAGAAAGAAAGAAGAAAGAAGAAAGAAAGTAGTTAGAAAGAAGCAAGAAAGAAGTAAGAAAGAAGTAAGAAAGAAGTTAGAAGTAAGAAAGAAGTAAAAAAGAAGTAAGAAAGAAGTAAGAAAGAAGTTAAAAAGAAGTAAGAAAGAAGTAAGAAAGAAAGAAGAAGGAAGTAAGAAAGAAGTAAGAAATAAGAAAGAAAGAAGTAAGAAAGAAGAAAGAAAGAAGTAAGAAAGAAGTAAGAAAGAAGTAAGAAAGAAAGAAAAAAGAAAGAAGAAAGAAAGAAGAAAAAAGAAGTTAGACAGAAGTAAGAAAGAAGAAAGAAAGAAGTAAGAGAGAAGTAAGAGAGAAGTAAGAAAGAAGTAAGAAAGAAGTAAGAAAGAAGTAAGAAAGAAAGAAGAAAGAAAGAAGAAATAGAGAAGAAAGAGAGAAGAAAGAAAGAAGAAAGAAAGAAGTAAGAAAGAAGTAAGAAAGAAGTAAGAAAGAAGAAAGAAAGAATTACAAAAGAAGAAAGAAAGAAGTAAGAAAGATGTAAAAAAGAAGTAAGAAAGAAGTAAGAAAGAAGTAAGAAAGAAAGAAGTAAGAAAGAAGTATGAAAGAAGTAAGAAAGAAAGAAGAAAGAAAAAAGAAAGAAAGAAGAAAGAAAGAAGTTAGAAAGAAGTAAGAAAGAAGTAAGAAAGTAAGAAGAAAGAAAGAAGAAAGAAAGAAGAAAAAAGAAGTTAGAAAGAAGTACGAAGGAAGTAAGAAAGAGGCAAGAAAGAAAGAAATAAGAAAGAAGTATTAAAGAAGTAAGAAAGAAAGAAGAAAGAAAGAAGAAAGAAAGAAGAAAGAAAGAAGTAAGAAAGATGTAAAAAAGAAGTAAGAAAGAAGTAAGAAAGAAGTAAGAAAGAAAGAAGAAAGAAAGAAGAAAGAAAGAAGAAAAAAGAAGTTAGAAAGAAGTAAGAAAGAAGTAAGAAAGATGTAAGAAAGAAGTTAGAAAGAAGTAAGAAAGAAGTAAGAAAGAAGTTAGAAAGAAGTAAGAAAGAAGTTAGAAAGAAGTAAGAAAGAAGTAAAAAGTAGTAAGAAAGAAGTAAGAAAGAAAGAAGTAAGAAAGAAAGAAGAAAGAAAGAAGAAAAAAGAAGGTAGAAAGAAGTAAGAAAGAAGAAAGAAAGAAGTAAGAAAGAAGAGAGAAAGAAAGAAGAAAGAAGTAAGAAAGAATTAAGAAAGAAGAAAGAAAGAAGTAAGAAAGAAGTACTAAAGAAGTAAGAAAGAAGTAAGAAAGAAAGAAGTAAGAAAGAAGTAAGAAAGAGGTAAGAAAGAAAGAAGTAAGAAAGAAGAAAGAAAGAAGAAAGAAAGAAGTAAGAAAGAAGTAAGAAAGAAGTAAAATAGAAAGAAGTAAGAAAAAAGAAAGAAAGGAGAAAGAAAGAAGTAAGAAAGAAGTAAGAAAGAAGTAAGAAAGAAGTTAGAAAGAAGTAAGAAAGAAGTAAGAAAGAAGTTAGAATGAAGTAAGAAAGAAGAAAGAAAGATGTAAGAAAGAAGTTAGAAAGAACTAAGAAAGAAGTAAGAAAGAAGTAAAAAAGTAGTAAGAAAGAAGTAAGAAAGAAAGAAGTAAGAAAGAAAGAAGAAAGAAAGAAGAAAGAAAGAAGGTAAAAAGAAGTAAGAAAGAAGAAAGAAAGAAGTAAGAAAGAAGTACAAAAGAATTAAGAAAGAAGTAAGAAAGAAAGAAGTAAGAAAGAAGTAAGAAAGAAGTAAGAAAGAAAGAAGAAAGAAAGAAGAAAGAAAGTAGAAAAAAGAAGTAAGAAATAAGTACGAAAGAAGTAAGAAAGAAGTAAGAAAGAAGTAAGAAAGAAGTAAGAAAGAGGTAAGAAAGAAAGAAGTAAGAAAGAAGAAAGAAAGAAGAAAGAAAGAAGTAAGAAAGAAGTAAGAAAGAAGTAAAAAAGAAAGAAGTAAGAAAAAAGAAAGAAAGGAGAAAGAAAGAAGTAAGAAAGAAGAAATAAAGAAGTAAGAAAGAAGTAAGAAAGAAGAAAGAAAGAATTAAGAAAGAAGAAAGAAAGAAGTAAGAAAGAAGTAAGAAAGAAGTAAGAAAGAAGTAAGAAAGAAGTAAGAAAGAAGTAAGAAAGAAGTAAGAAAGAAGTAAGAAAGAAGTTAGAGAGAAGTAAGAAAGAAGTAACAAAGAAGTTAGAAAGAAGTAAGAAAGAAGTAAAAAAGAAGTAAGAAAGAAGTAAGAAAGAAAGAAGTAAGAAAGAAGTAAGAAATATGTAAGAAAGAAGTAAGAAAGAAAGAAGAAAGAAAGAAGAAAGAGAGAAGAAAGAGAGAAGAAAGAAAGAAGAAAGAAAGAAGTAAGAGAGAAGTAAGAAAGAAGAAAGAAAGAAGAAAGAAAGAAGTAAGAAAGAAGTAAGAAAGAAGTAAGAAAGAATAAAGAAAGAATTAAGAAAGAAGAAAGAAAGAAGTAAGAAAGATGTAAAAAAGAAGTAAGAAAGAAGTAATAAAGAAGTAAGAAAGAAAGAAGAAAGAAGTAAGAAAGATGTACGAAAGAAGTAAAAAAGAAGTAAGAAAGAAAGAAGTAAGAAAGAAGTATGAAAGAAGTAAGAAAGAAAGAAGAAAGAAAAAGGAAAGAAAGAAGAAAGAAAGAAGTAAGAAAGAAGTAAGAAAGAAGTACGAAAGAAGTTAGGAAGAAGTAAGAAAGAAGTAAGAAAGAAGTTAGAAAGAAGTAAGAAAGAAGTAAAAAATAAGTAAGAAAGAAGTAAGAAAGAAGTAAGAAAGAATGAAGTAGGAAAGAAGAAAGAAAGAAGTAAGAAAGAAGTAAGGAAGAAGTAAGAAAGAATTAAGAAAGAAGAAAGAAAGAAGTAAGAAAGAAGAAAGAAAGAAGAAAGAAAGAAGTAAGAAAGAAGTAAGAGAGAAGTAAGAATGAAGTAAGAAAGAAAGAAGAAAGAAGTAAGAAAGAAGTAAGAAAGAAGTAAGAAAGAAGTAAGAAAGAAGTAAGAAAGAAGTAAGAAAGAAGTAAGAAAGAAGTATGAAAGAAGTAGGAAAGAAAGAAGAAAGAAAGAAGAAAGAAAGAAGAAAGAAAATAGTTAGAAAGAAGTAAGAAAGAAGTAAGAAAGAAGTTAGGAAGAAGTAAGAAAGAAGTAAGAAAGAAGTAAGAATGAAGTAAGAAATAAGTAAGAAAGAAATAAGAAAGAAGTAAGAAAGAAGTAAGAAAGAAGTAAGAAAGAAGTAAGAAAGAAGTAAGAAAGAAGTAAGAAAGAACGAAGAAAGAAAGAAGAAAGAAGAAAGAAAGTAGTTAGAAAGAAGCAAGAAAGAAGTAAGAAAGAAGTAAGAAAGAAGTTAGAAGTAAGAAAGAAGTAAAAAAGAAGTAAGAAAGAAGTAAGAAAGAAGTTAAAAAGAAGTAAGAAAGAAGTAAGAAAGAAAGAAGAAGGAAGTAAGAAAGAAGTAAGAAATAAGAAAGAAAGAAGTAAGAAAGAAGAAAGAAAGAAGTAAGAAAGAAGTAAGAAAGAAGTAAGAAAGAAAGAAGAAAGAAAGAAGAAAGAAAGAAGAAAAAAGAAGTTAGACAGAAGTAAGAAAGAAGAAAGAAAGAAGTAAGAAAGAAGTAAGAGAGAAGTAAGAAAGAAGTAAGAAAGAAGTAAGAAAGAAGTAAGAAAGAAAGAAGAAAGAAAGAAGAAAGAAAGAAGAAATAGAGAGGAAAGAGAGAAGAAAGAATGAAGAAAGAAAGAAGTAAGAAAGAAGTAAGAAAGAAGTAAGAAAGAAGAAAGAAAGAATTACAAAAGAAGAAAGAAAGAAGTAAGAAAGATGTAAAAAAGAAGTAAGAAAGAAGTAAGAAAGAAGTAAAAAAGAAGTAAGAAAGAAAGAAGAAAGAAAGAAGTAAGAAAGAAGTATGAAAGAAGTAAGAAAGAAAGAAGAAAGAAAAAAGAAAGAATGAAGAAAGAAAGAAGTTAGAAAGAAGTAAGAAAGAAGTAAGAAAGTAAGAAGAAAGAAAGAAGAAAGAAAGAAGAAAAAAGAAGTTAGAAAGAAGTACGAAGGAAGTAAGAAAGAGGTAAGAAAGAAAGAAGTAAGAAAGAAGTATTAAAGAAGTAAGAAAGAAAGAAGAAAGAAAGAAGAAAGAAAGAAGAAAGAAAGAAGTAAGAAAGAAGTAAGAAAGAAGAAAGAAAGAAGAAAGAAAGAATTAAGAAAGAAGAAAGAAAGAAGTAAGAAAGATGTAAAAAAGAAGTAAGAAAGAAGTAAGAAAGAAGTAAGAAAGAAGAAAGAAAGAAAGAAGAAAGAAGTAAGAAAGAAGTAAGAAAGATGTAAAAAAGAAGTAAGAAAGAAGTAAGAAAGAAGTAAAAAAGAAGTAAGAAAGAAAGAAGTAAGAAAAAGTATGAAATAAGTAAGAAAGAAAGAAGAAAGAAAAAAGAAAGAAAGAAGAAAGAAAGAAGTTAGAAAGAAGTAAGAAAGAAGTAAGAAAGAAGTTAGGAAGAAGTAAGAAAGAAGTAAGAAAGAAGTTAGAAGGAAGTAAGAAAGAAGTAGGAAATAAGTAAGAAAGAAGTAAGAAAGGAGTAAGAAAGAGGTAAGAAAGAAGTAAGAAAGAAGTAAGAAAGAAGTAAGAAAGTTAGAAGAAAGAAAGAAGAAAGAAAGAAGAAAAAAGAAGTTAGAAAGAAGTACGAAGGAAGTAAGAAAGAGGCAAGAAAGAAAGAAATAAGAAAGAAGTATTAAAGAAGTAAGAAAGAAAGAAGAAAGAAAGAAGAAAGAAAGAAGAAAGAAAGAAGTAAGAAAGATGTAAAAAAGAAGTAAGAAAGAAGTAAGAAAGAAGTAAGAAAGAAAGAAGAAAGAAAGAAGAAAGAAAGAAGAAAAAAGAAGTTAGAAAGAAGTAAGAAAAAGTAAGAAAGAAGTAAGAAAGAAGTTAGAAAGAAGTAAGAAAGAAGTAAGAAAGAAGTAAGAACGAAAGAAGGAAGAAAGAAGTAATAAAGAAGTAAGAAAGAAAGAAGAAAGAAAGAAGAAAGAAAGAAGTAAGAAAGAAGTAAGAAGTTAGAAAGAAGTAAGAAAGAAGTAAGAAAGAAGTAAGAAAGAAGTTAGAAAGAAGTAAGAAAGAAGTAAGAAAGAAGAAAGAAGTAAGAAAGAAGCTAGAAAGAATTTAGAAATAAAGAAAGAAGAAAACAAGAAGAAAGAAAGAAAGAAGTAAGAAAGAAATAAGAAAGAAGAAAGAAAGAAAGAAGAAAGAAGAAAGAAAGAAGAAAGAGAGAAGAAAGAGAGAAGAAAGAAAGAATAAAGTAAGAAGTTAGAAAGAAGTAAGAAAGAAGAAAGAAGTAAAAAAGAAGTAAGAAGGAATGAAGAAAGAAGTAAGAAAGAAGTAAGAAAGAAGTAAGAAAGAAGTAAGAAAGAAAGAAGAAAGAAGTAAGAAAGAAGTCAGAAAGAAGTAAGAAATAGGTAAGAAAGAAGTAAGAAAGAAGTAAGAAAGAAAGAAGAAAGAAAGAAGAAAGAAAGAAGTAAGAAAGAAGTAAGAAAGAAGTAAGAAAGAAAGAAGAAATAAGTAAGTAAGAAGTAAGAAAGAAGTAAGAAAGAAGTAAGAAAGAAGTAAGAAAGAAGTAGGAAGAAAGAAGTAAGAAAGAAGTACGAAAGAAGTAAGAAAGAAAGAAGTAAGAAAGAAGTAAGAAAGAAAGAAGAAAGAAAGAAGAAAGAAAGAAGAAAAAAGAAGTTAGAAAGAAGTAAGAAAGAAGTAAGCAAGAAGTAAGAAAGAAGTAAGAAAGAAGTAAGAAAGAAGTAAGAAAGAAAGAAGTAAGAAAGAAGAAAGAAAGAAGAAAGAAAGAAGTAAGAAAGAAGTAAGAAAGAAGAAAGAAGAAAGAAAGAATTTAGAAAGAAGAAAGAAAGAAGTAAGAATGATGTAAGAAAGAAGTAAGAAAGAAGTAAGAAAGAAGTAAGAAAGAAGTAAGAACGAAGTAAGAAAGAAGTAAGAAAGAAAGATGTAAGAAAGAAGAAAGAAAGAAGAAAGAAAGAAGTAAGAAAGAAGTAAGAAAGAAGTAAGAAAGAAGAAAGATAGAAGAAAGAAAGAAGAAAGAAAGAAATAAGAAAGATGTAAGAAAGAAGTATGAAAGAAGAGAAAAGAAGAAAGAAAGAAGAAAGAAAGAAGAAAGAAAGAAGTTAGAAAGAAGTAAGAAAGACGTAAGAAAGAAGTTAGAAAGAAGTAAGAAAGAAGTAAAAAAGAATTAAGAAAGAAGAAAGAAAGAAGTAAGAAAGAAGAAAGAAAGAAGTAAGAAAGAAGAAAGAAAGAAGTAAGAAAGAAGTAAGAAAGAAGTTAGAAAGAAGTAAGAAAGAAAGAAGAAAGAAGTAAGAAAGAAGTAAGAAAGAACAAATAAAGAAGTAAGAAAGAAGAAAGAAATAAGTAAGAAAGAAAGAAGAAAGAAAGAAGAAAGAAAGAAGAAAAAAGAAGTTAGAAAGAAGTAAGAAAGAAGTAAGAAAGAAGTAAGAAAGAAGTAAGAAATAAGTAAGAAATAAGTAAGAAAGAAAGAAGTAAGAAAGAAGAAAGAAAGAAGTAAGAAAGTAGTAAGAAAGAAGTAAGAAAGAAGTAAGAAAGAAGAAAGAAAGAAGTAAGAAAGAAGAAAGAAAGAAGAAAGAAAGAAGTAAGAAAGAAGTAAGAAAGAAGTTAGAAAGAAGTAAGAAAGAAGTAAAAAAGAAGAAAGAAAGAAGTAAGAAAGAAGTTAAAAAGAAGTAAGAAAGAAGTAAGAAAGAAAGAAGTAAGAAAGAGGAAAGAAAAAGAAAGAAAGAAGAAAGAAAGAGGAAAGAAAGAAGTAAGAAAGAAGAAAGGAAGTAGTAAAAAGAAGAAAGAAAGAAGTAAGAAAGAAATAAGAAAGAAGTAATAAAGAAGTAAGAAAGAAGTTAGAAAGAAGTAAGAAAGAAGTAAGAAAGAAGTAAGAAAGAAGTAAGAAAGAAGTAAGAAAGAAAGAAGTAAGAAAGAAGAAAGAAAGAAGTAAGAAAGAAGTAAGAAAGAAGTAAAAAAGAAGAAAGAAAGAAGTAAGAAAGAAGTAAAAAAGAAGAAAGAAAGAAGCAAGAAAGAAGTAAGAAAGAAGAAAGAAAGAAGAAAGAAAAGAAGTAAGAAAGAAGAAAGAAGTAAGAAAGAAGTAGAAAGAAGAAGAAAGAAGAAAGAAAGAAGAAAAAGAAGTAGAAAGAAGTAAAAAGAAAAAAAAAAAGAAAAGAAAAAAAAAAAAAAAAAAAAAAAACAAAAAGAAGAAAAAGAATAAAAAAGAAGAAAAAAGAAGTAAGAAACGAAGTAAGAAAGAAGTAAGAAAGAAGTAAGAAAGAAGAAAAAAGAAGTTAGAAAGATGTAAGAAAGAATTAAGAAAGAAGTAAGAAAGAAGTAAGAAAGAAAGAAGTAAGAAGAAGAAAGAAAGAAGAAAGAAAGAAGAAAGAGAGAAGAAAGAGAGAAGAAAGAAAGAAGAAAGAAAGAAGTAAGAGAGAAGTAAAAAAGAAAGAAGAAAGAAAGAAGAAAGAAAGAAGAAAAAAGAAGTTAGAAAGAAGTAAGAAAGAAGTAAGAAAGAAGTAAGAAAGAAGTAAGAAAGAAGTAAGAAAGAAGTAAGAAGAAGTAAGAAAGAAAGAAGTAAGAAAGAAGAAAGAAAGAAGAAAGAAAGAAAGAAGAAAGAAAGAAGAAGGAAAGAAGAAAGAAAGAAGTAAGAAAGAAGTAAGAAAGAAGTAAGAAAGAAGAAAGAAAGAAGTAAGAAAGATGTAAGAAAGAAGTAGAAAGAAGATATAAAGAAGTAACAAAGAGTAAGAAATAAGAAAGAAAGAAAAGAGAAAGAAGTAAGAAAGAAGAAAGAAGAAAGAAAGTAGTAAGACAAGAACTAAGAAAGAAGTTAGAAAGAAGTAAGAAAGAAGTAAGTAAGAAGTAAGAAAGAAGTAAGAAAGAAGTAAGAAAGAAGTAAGAAAGAAGTTAGAAAGAAGTAAGAAAGAAGTAATGAAGAAGTTAGAAAGAAGTAAGAAAGAAGTAAAAAAGTAAGAAAGAAGTAAGAAAGAAAGAAGAAAGAAAGAAGAAAGAAAGAAGTAAGAAAGAAGTAAGAAAGAAGTAAGAAAGAAGTTAGAAAGAAGTAAGAAAGAAGTAAAAAGAAGTAAGAAGAAGTAAGAAAGAAAGAAGAAAGAAGATGAAAGAAAGAAGTAAGAAAGAAGTAAGAAAGCAGTAAGAAAGAAAGAAGTAAGAAAAAAGAAAGAAAGGTGAAAGAAAGAAGTAAGAAAGTAGTAAGAAAGAAGTAAGAAAGAAGTAAGAAAGAAGTTAGAAAGAAGTAAGAAAGAAGTAAGAAAGAAGTAAGAAAGAAGTAAGAAAGAGGTAAGAAAGAAAGAAGTAAGAAAGAAGAAAGAAAGAAGAAAGAAAGAAGTAAGAAAGAAGTAAGAAAGAAGTAAAAAAGAAAGAAGTAAGAAAAAAGAAAGAAAGGAGAAAGAAAGAAGTAAGAAAGAAGTAAGAAAGAAGTAAGAAAGAAGTTAGAAAGAAGTAAGAAAGAAAGTAAGAAAGAAGTAAGAAAGAAGTTAGAAAGAAGTAAGAAAGAAGTAACAAAGAAGTTAGAAAGAAGTAAGAAAGAAGTAAGAAAGAAGTAAGAAAGAAGTAAGAAAGAAGAAATAAACAAGTAAGAAAGAAGTAAGAAAGAAGAAAGAAAGAATTAAGAAAGAAGAAAGAAAGAAGTAAGAAAGAAGTAAGAAATAAGTAAGAAAGAAGTAGAAAGAAGTAAGAAAGACAGAAGTAAGAAAGAAGTAAGAAATATGTAAGAAAGAAGTAAGAAAGAAAGAAGAAAGAAAGAAGAAAGAGAGAAGAAAGAGAGAAGAAAGAAAGAAGAAAGAAAGAAGTAAGAGAGAAGTAAGAAAGAAGTAAGAAAGAAAGAAGTAAGAAAGAAGAAAGAAAGAAGAAAGAAAGAAGTAAGAAAGAAGTAAGAAAGAAGTAAGAAAGAAGAAAGAAAGAATTAAGAAAGAAGAAAGAAAGAAGTAAGAAAGATGTAAAAAAGAAGTAAGAAAGAAGTAAGAAAGAAAGAAGAAAGAAGTAAGAAAGAAGTACGAAAGAAGTAAAAAGAAGTAAGAAAGAAAGAAGTAAGAAAGAAGTATGAAAGAAGTAGAAAGAAAGAAGAAAGAAAAAAGAAAGAAAGAAGAAAGAAAGAAGTAAGAAAGAAGTAAGAAAGAAGTAAGAAAGAAGTTAGGAAGAAGTAAGAAAGAAGTAAGAAAGAAGTTAGAAAGAAGTAAGAAAGAAGTAAGAAATAAGTAAGAAAGAAGTAAGAAAGAATGAAGTAGGAAAGAAGAAAGAAAGAAGTAAGAAAGAAGTAAGGAAGAAGTAAGAAAGATTAAGAAAGAAGAAAGAAAGAAGTAAGAAAGAAGAAAGAAAGAAGAAAGAAAGAAGTAAGAAAGAAGTAAGAGAGAAGTAAGAAAGAAGTAAGAAATAAAGAAGAAAGAAGTAAGAAAGAAGTAAGAAAGAAGTAAGAAAGAAGTAAGAAAGAAGTAAGAAAGAAGTAAGAAAGAAGTAAGAAAGAAAGAAGAAGAAAGAAGAAGAAGAAAGAAAGAAGAAAAAAGAAGTTAGAAAGAAGTAAGAAAGAAGTAAGAAAGAAGTAAGAAAGAAGTAAGAAAGAAGTAAGAAAGAAAGAAGAAAGAAAGAAGAAAGAAGGAAGAAAGAGAGAAGAAAGAGAGAAGAAAGAAAGATGAAAGAAAGAAGTAAGAGAGAAGTAAGAAAGAAAGAAGAAAGAAAGAAGAAAGAAAGAAGAAAAAAGAAGTTAGAAGTAAGAAGAAGTAAGAAAGAAGTAAGAAGAAGTAAGAAAGAAAGAAGTAAGAAGAAGAAGAAGAAAGAAAGAGAAAGAAAGAAGTAAGAAAGAAGTAAGAAGAAGTAAGAAAGATGTAAAAAGAAGTAAGAAAGAAGTAAGAAGAAGTAAGAAAGAAGTAAGAAAGAAGTAAGAAAGAAGTAAGAAAGAAATAAGAAAGAAGTAAGAAAGAAGTACGAAGAAGTAAAAAAGAAGTAAGAAAGAAAGTAGTAGGAAAGAAGTATGAAAGAAGTAGGAAAGAAAGAAGAAAGAAAGAAGAAAGAAAGAAGAAGAAAGTAGTTAGAAAGAAGTAAGAAAGAAGTAAGAAAGAAGTTAGGAAGAAGTAAGAAAGAAGTAAGAAAGAAGTAAGAATGAAGTAAGAAATAAGTAAGAAAGAAATAAGAAAGAATTAAGAAAGAAGTAAGAAAGAAGTAAGAAAGAAGTAAGAAAGAAGTAAGAAAGAAGTATGAAAGAACGAAGAAAGAAAGAAGAAAGAAGAAAGAAAGTAGTTAGAAAGAAGTAAGAAAGAAGTAAGAAAGAAGTAAGAAAGAAGTTAGAAAGTAGTAAGAAAGAAGTAAAAAAGAAGTAAGAAAGAAGTAAGAAAGAAGTTAAAAAGAAGTAAGAAAGAAGTAAGAAAGAAGTAAGAAAGAAGAAAGATAGAAGAAAGAAAGAAGAAAGAAAGAAGTAAGAAAGAACAAATCAAGAAGTAAGATAAGAAAGAAAGAAGTAAGAAAGAAGTAAGAAAGAAGTAAGAAAGAAGTAAGAAAGAAAGAAGAAATAAGTAAGAAAGAAAGAAGTAAGAAAGAAGAAAGAAAGAAGAAAGAAAGAAGTAAGAAAGAAGTAAGAAAGAAGTTAGAAAGAAGTAAGAAAGAAGTAAAAAAGTAGAAAGAAAGAAGTAAGAAAGAAGTTAAAAGAAGTAAGAAAGAAGTAAGAAAGAAAGAAGTAAGAAAGAGGAAAGAAAGAAGAAAGAAAGAAGAAAGAAAGAGGAAAGAAAGAAGTAAGAAAGAAGAAAGGAAGTAGTAGGAAAGAAGAAAGAAAGAAGTAAGAAAGAAGAAAGAAAGAAGAAAGAAAGAAGTATTAAGGAAGTAAGAAAGAAAGAAGAAAGAAAGAAGAAAGAAAGAAGAAAGAAAGAAGTAAGAAAGAAGTAAGAAAGAAGTAAGAAAGAAGAAAGAAGTAAGAAAAAAGTAAGAAAGAAAGAAGAAAGAAAGAAGAAAGAAAGAAGAAAAAAGAAGTTAGAAAGAAGTAAAAATAAGAAAGAAAGAAGTAAGAAAGAAGTAAGAAAGAAGAAAAAAGAAGTTAGAAAGAAGTAAGAAGAAGTAAGAAGAAGTAAGAAAGAAGTAAGAAAGAAGTAAGAAAGAAGTAAGAAAGAAGATAGAAAGAAGTAAGAAAGAAGTAAAAAAGAAGTAAGAAAGAAGTAAGAAAGAAAGAAGAAAGAAAGAAGAAAGCAAGAAGTAAGAAAGAAGTAAGAAAGAAGTAAGAAAGAAGTTAGAAAGAAGTAAGAAAGAAGTAAAAAAGAAGTAAGAAAGAAGTAAGAAAGAAAGAAGAAAGAAAGAAGAAAGAAAGAAGTAAGAGAGAAGTAAGAAAGCAGTAAGAAAGAAAGAAGTAAGAAAAAAGAAAGAAAGGTGAAAGAAAGAAGTAAGAAAGTAGTAAGAAAGAAGTAAGAAAGAAGTAGAAAGAAGTTAGAATGAAGTAAGAAAGAAGTAAAAAAAAGTAAGAAAGAAGTAAGAAAAGAAAGAAGTAAGAAAGAAGTTAGAAAGAAGTAAGAAAGAAGTAAGAAAGAAGTTAGAATGAAGTAAGAAAGAAGTAAGAAAGAAGTAAGAAAGAAAGAAGAAAGAAAGAAGAAAGAAAGAAGTAAGAAAGAAGTAAGAAAGAAGTAAGAAGAAGTAAGAAAGAAGTAAGAAAGACAGAAGTAAGAAAGAAGTAAGAAATATGTAAGAAAGAAGTAAGAAAGAAAGAAGAAAGAAAGAAGAAAGAGAGAAGAAAGAGAGAAGAAAGAAAGAAGAAAGAGAAGTAAGAGAGAAGTAAGAAAGAAGTAAGAAAGAAAGAAGTAAGAAAGAAGAAAGAAAGAAGAAAGAAAGAAGTAAGAAAGAAGTAAGAAAGAAGTAAGAAAGAAGAAAGAAAGAATTAAGAAAGAAGAAAGAAAGAAGTAAGAAAGATGTAAAAAAGAAGTAAGAAAGAAGTAAGAAAGAAGTAAGAAAGAAAGAAGAAAGAAGTAAGAAAGAAGTACGAAAGAAGTAAAAAAGAAGTAAGAAAGAAAGAAGTAAGAAAGAAGTATGAAAGAAGTAAGAAAGAAAGAAGAAAGAAAAAAGAAAGAAAGAAGAAAGAAAGAAGTAAGAAAGAAGTAAGAAAGAAGTAAGAAAGAAGTTAGGAAGAAGTAAGAAAGAAGTAAGAAAGAAGTTAGAAAGAAGTAAGAAAGAAGTAAGAAAGAAGTAAGAAATAAGTAAGAAAGAAGTAAGAAAGAATGAAGTAGGAAAGAAGAAAGAAAGAAGTAAGAAAGAAGTAAGGAAGAAGTAAGAAAGAATTAAGAAAGAAGAAAGAAAGATGTAAGAAAGAAGAAAGAAAGAAGAAAGAAAGAAGTAAGAAAGAAGTAAGAGAGAAGTAAGAAAGAAGTAAGAAATAAAGAAGAAAGAAGTAAGAAAGAAGTAAGAAAGAAGTAAGAAAGAAGTAAGAAAGAAGTAAGAAAGAAGTAAGAAAGAAAGAAGAAAGAAAGAAGAAAGAAAGAAGAAAAAAGAAGTTAGAAAGAAGTAAGAAAGAAGTAAGAAAGAAGTAAGAAAGAAGTAAGAAAGAAGTAAGAAAGAAAGAAGAAGAAAAAAGAAGAAAGAAGAAAGAAGAAGTAAGAAGTAGAAGAAGTAAGAAAGAAGTAAGAAAGAAGTTAGGAAGAAGTAAGAAAGAAGTAAGAAAGAAGTTAGAAAGAAGTAAGAAAGAAGTAAGAAAGAAGTAAGAAATAAGTAAGAAAGAAGTAAGAAAGAATGAAGTAGGAAAGAAGAAAGAAAGAAGTAAGAAAGAAGTAAGGAAGAAGTAAGAAAGAATTAAGAAAGAAGAAAGAAAGATGTAAGAAAGAAGAAAGAAAGAAGAAAGAAAGAAGTAAGAAAGAAGTAAGAGAGAAGTAAGAAAGAAGTAAGAAATAAAGAAGAAAGAAGTAAGAAAGAAGTAAGAAAGAAGTAAGAAAGAAGTAAGAAAGAAGTAAGAAAGAAGTAAGAAAGAAAGAAGAAAGAAAGAAGAAAGAAAGAAGAAAAAAGAAGTTAGAAAGAAGTAAGAAAGAAGTAAGAAAGAAGTAAGAAAGAAGTAAGAAAGAAGTAAGAAAGAAAGAAGAAAGAAAAAAGAAAGAAAGAAAAGAAAGAAAGTAAGAAAGAAGTAGAAAGAAGTAGAAAGAAGTTAGGAAGAAGTAAGAAAGAAGTAAGAAGAGTAGAAAGAAGTAAGAAAGAAGTAAGAAAGAAGTAAGAAATAAGTAAGAAAGAAGTAAGAAAGAATGAAGTAGGAAAGAAGAAAGAAAGAAGTAAGAAAGAAGTAAGGAAGAAGTAAGAAAGAATTAAGAAAGAAGAAAGAAAGATGTAAGAAAGAAGAAAGAAAGAAGAAAGAAAGAAGTAAGAAAGAAGTAAGAGAGAAGTAAGAAAGAAGTAAGAAATAAAGAAGAAAGAAGTAAGAAAGAAGTAAGAAAGAAGTAAGAAAGAAGTAAGAAAGAAGTAAGAAAGAAGTAAGAAAGAAAGAAGAAAGAAAGAAGAAAGAAAGAAGAAAAAAGAAGTTAGAAGAAGTAAGAAAGAAGTAAGAAAGAAGTAAGAAAGAAGTAAGAAAGAAGTAAGAAAGAAAGAAGAAAGAAAGAAGAAAGAAGGAAGAAAGAGAGAAGAAAGAGAGAAGAAAGAAAGATGAAAGAAAGAAGTAAGAGAGAAGTAAGAAAGAAAGAAGAAAGAAAGAAGAAAGAAAGAAGAAAAAAGAAGTTAGAAGTAAGAAAGAAGTAAGAAAGAAGTAAGAAGAAGTAAGAAAGAAAGAAGTAAGAAAGAAAGAAAGAAGAGAAAGAAAGAAGTAAGAAAGAAGTAAGAAAGAAGTAAGAAAGATGTAAAAAAGAAGTAAGAAAGAAGTAAGAAAGAAGTAAGAAAGAAGTAAGAAAGAAGTAAGAAAGAAGTAAGAAAGAAATAAGAAAGAAGTAAGAAAGAAGTACGAAAGAAGTAAAAAAGAAGTAAGAAAGAAAGTAGTAGGAAAGAAGTGTGAAAGAAGTAGGAAAGATAGAAGAAAGAAAGAAGAAAGAAAGAAGAAAGAAAGTAGTTAGAAAGAAGTAAGAAAGAAGTAAGAAAGAAGTTAGGAAGAAGTAAGAAAGAAGTAAGAAAGAAGTAAGAATGAAGTAAGAAATAAGTAAGAAAGAAATAAGAAAGAATTAAGAAAGAAGTAAGAAAGAAGTAAGAAAGAAGTAAGAAAGAAGTAAGAAAGAAGTATGAAGAACGAAGAAGAAAGAAGAAAGAAGAAAGAAGTAGTTAGAAAGAAGTAAGAAAGAAGTAAGAAAGAAGTAAGAAAGAAGTTAGAAAGTAGTAAGAAAGAAGTAAAAAAGAAGTAAGAAAGAAGTAAGAAAGAAGTTAAAAAGAAGTAAGAAAGAAGTAAGAAAGAAGTAAGAAAGAAGAAAGATAGAAGAAAGAAAGAAGAAAGAAAGAAGTAAGAAAGAACAAATCAAGAAGTAAGATAAGAAAGAAAGAAGTTAGAAAGAAGTAAGAAGAAGTAAGAAAGAGTAAGAAAGAAGTAAGAAAGAAAGAAGAAATAAGTAAGAAAGAAAGAAGTAAGAAAGAAGAAAGAAAGAAGAAAGAAAGAAGTAAGAAAGAAGTAAGAAAGAAGTTAGAAAGAAGTAAGAAAGAAGTAAAAAAGAAGAAAGAAAGAAGTAAGAAAGAAGTTAAAAAGAAGTAAGAAAGAAGTAAGAAAGAAAGAAGTAAGAAAGAGGAAAGAAAGAAGAAAGAAAGAAGAAAGAAAGAGGAAAGAAAGAAGTAAGAAGAAGAAAGGAAGTAGTAAAAAGAAGAAAGAAAGAAGTAAGAAAGAAATAAGAAAGAAGTAATAAAGAAGTAAGAAAGAAGTTAGAAAGAAGTAAGAAGAAGTAAGAAAGAAGTAAGAAAGAAGTAAGAAAGAAGTAAGAAAGAAAGAAGTAAGAAAGAAGAAGAAAGAAGTAAGAAAGAAGTAAGAAAGAAGTAAAAAAGAAGAAGAAAAAGTAAGAAAGAAGTAAAAAAGAAGAAAGAAAGAAGCAAGAAAGAAGTAAGAAAGAAGAAAGAAAGAAGAAAGAAAGAAGTAAGAAAGAAGAAAAAAGAAGTTAGAAAGAAGTAAAAATAAGAAAGAAAGAAGTAAGAAAGAGGTAAGAAAGAAGTAAGAAAGAAGTAAGAAAGAAGAAAAAAGAAGTTAGAAAGATGTAAGAAAGAATTAAGAAAGAAGTAAGAAAGAAGTAAGAAGAAAGAAGTAAGAAGAAGAAAGAAAGAAGAAAGAAAGAAGAAAGAGAGAGAAAGAGAGAAGAAGAAAGAAGAAAGAAAGAAGTAAGAGAGAAGTAAAAAAGAAAGAAGAAAGAAAGAAGAAAGAAAGAAGAAAAAAGAAGTTAGAAAGAAGTAAGAAAGAAGTAAGAAAGAAGTAAGAAAGAAGTAAGAAAGAAGTAAGAAAGAAGTAAGAAGAAGTAAGAAAGAAAGAAGTAAGAAAGAAGAAAGAAAGAAGAAGAAAGAAAGAAGAAAGAAAGAAGAAGGAAAGAGAAAGAAAGAAGTAAGAAAGAAGTAAGAAAGAAGTAAGAAAGAAGAAAGAAAGAAGTAAGAAAGATGTAAGAAAGAAGTAAGAAAGAAGATATAAAGAAGTAACAAAGAAGTAAGAAATAAGAAAGAAAGAAAAGAGAAAGAAGTAAGAAAGAGAAAGAAGAAAGAAAGTAGTAAGAAAGAACTAAGAAAGAAGTTAGAAAGAAGTAAGAAAGAAGTAAGTAAGAAGTAAGAAAGAAGTAAGAAAGAAGTAAGAAAGAAGTAAGAAAGAAGTTAGAAAGAAGTAAGAAAGAAGTAATGAAAAGTTAGAAAGAAGTAAGAAAGAAGTAAAAAAGTAAGAAGAAGAAGAAGAAAGAAAGAGAAAGAAAGAGAAGAAAGAAGTAAGAAAGAAGTAAGAAAGAAGTAAGAAAGAAGTTAGAAAGAAGTAAGAAAGAAGTAAAAAAGAAGTAAGAAAGAAGTAAGAAAGAAAGAGAAAGAAAGATGAAAGAAAGAAGTAAGAAAGAAGTAAGAAAGCAGTAAGAAAGAAAGAAGTAAGAAAAAAGAAAGAAAGGTGAAAGAAAGAAGTAAGAAAGTAGTAAGAAGAAGTAAGAAAGAAGTAAGAAAGAAGTTAGAAAGAAGTAAGAAAGAAGTAAGAAAGAAGTAAGAAAGAAGTAAGAAAGAGGTAAGAAAGAAAGAAGTAAGAAAGAAGAAAGAAAGAAGAAAGAAAGAAGTAAGAAAGAAGTAAGAAAGAAGTAAAAAAGTAAGAAGTAGAAAAAGAAAGAAAGGAGAAAGAAGAAGTAAGAAAGAAGTAAGAAAGAAGTAAGAAAGAAGTTAGAAAGAAGTAAGAAAGAAGTAAGAAAGAAGTAAGAAAGAAGTTAGAAAGAAGTAAGAAAGAAGTAACAAAGAAGTTAGAAAGAAGTAAGAAAGAAGTAAGAAAGAAGTAAGAAGAAGTAAGAAAGAGAAATAAACAAGTAAGAAAGAAGTAAGAAAGAAGAAAGAAAGAATTAAGAAAGAAGAAAGAAAGAAGTAAGAAAGAAGTAAGAAATAAGTAAGAAAGAAGTAAGAAAGAAGTAAGAAAGACAGAAGTAAGAAAGAAGTAAGAAATATGTAAGAAAGAAGTAAGAAAGAAAGAAGAAAGAAAGAAGAAAGAGAGAAGAAAGAGAGAAGAAAGAAAGAAGAAAGAAAGAAGTAAGAGAGAAGTAAGAAAGAAGTAAGAAAGAAAGAGTAAGAAAGAAGAAAGAAAGAAGAAAGAAAGAAGTAGAAAGAAGTAAGAAAGAAGTAAGAAAGAAGAAAGAAAGAATTAAGAAAGAAGAAAGAAAGAAGTAAGAAAGATGTAAAAAAGAAGTAAGAAAGAAGTAAGAAAGAAGTAAGAAAGAAAGAGAAAGAAGTAAGAAAGAAGTACGAAAGAAGTAAAAAAAGAAGTAAGAAAGAAAGAAGTAAGAAAGAAGTATGAAAGAAGTAAGAAAGAAAGAAGAAAGAAAAAAGAAAGAAGAAGAAAGAAAGTAGTAAGAAAGAAGTAAGAAAGAAGTAAGAAGAGTTAGGAAGAAGTTAGAAAGAAGTAAGAAAGAAGTTAGAAAGAAGTAAGAAAGAAGTAAGAAATAAGTAAGAAAGAAGTAAGAAAGAATGAAGTAGGAAAGAAGAAAGAAAGAAGTAAGAAAGAAGTAAGGAAGAAGTAAGAAAGAATTAGAAAGAAGAAAGAAAGAAGTAAGAAAGAAGAAAGAAAGAAGAAAGAAAGAAGTAAGAAAGAGTAAGAGAGAAGTAAGAAAGAAGTAAGAAATAAAGAAGAAAGAAGTAAGAAAGAGTAAGAAAGAAGTAAGAAAGAAGTAAGAAAGAAGTAAGAAGAAGTAAGAAAGAAGTAAGAAAAGAAAGAAGAAGAAAGAAGAAAGAAAGAAGAAAAAAAGAAGTTAGAAAGAAGTAAGAAAGAAGTAAGAAAGAAGTAAGAAAGAAGTAAGAAAGAAGTAAGAAAGAAAGAAGAAAGAAAGAAGAAAGAAGGAAGAAAGAGAGAAGAAAGAGAGAAGAAAGAAAGATGAAAGAAAGAAGTAAGAGAGAAGTAAGAAAGAAAGAAGAAAGAAAGAAGAAAGAAAGAAGAAAAAAGAAGTTAGAAGTAAGAAGAAGTAAGAAAGAAGTAAGAAGAAGTAAGAAAGAAAGAAGTAAGAAAGAAGAAAAAAGAAGTAAGAAGAAGTAAGAAAGAAAGAAGTAAGAAAGAAGAAAGAAAGAAGAAAGAAAGAAGTAAGAAAGAAGTAAGAAAGAAGTAAGAAAGATGTAAAAAAGAAGTAAGAAAGAAGTAAGAAAGAAGTAAGAAAGAAGTAAGAAAGAAGTAAGAAAGAAGTAAGAAAGAAATAAGAAAGAAGTAAGAAAGAAGTACGAAAGAAGTAAAAAAGAAGTAAGAAAGAAAGTAGTAGGAAAGAAGTATGAAAGAAGTAGGAAAGAAAGAAGAAAGAAAGAAGAAAGAAAGAAGAAAGAAAGTAGTTAGAAAGAAGTAAGAAAGAAGTAAGAAAGAAGTTAGGAAGAAGTAAGAAAGAAGTAAGAAAGAAGTAAGAATGAAGTAAGAAATAAGTAAGAAAGAAATAAGAAAGAATTAAGAAAGAAGTAAGAAAGAAGTAAGAAAGAAGTAAGAAAGAAGTAAGAAAGAAGTATGAAAGAACGAAGAAAGAAAGAAGAAAGAAGAAAGAAAGTAGTTAGAAAGAAGTAAGAAAGAAGTAAGAAAGAAGTAAGAAAGAAGTTAGAAAGTAGTAAGAAAGAAGTAAAAAAGAAGTAAGAAAGAAGTAAGAAAGAAGTTAAAAAGAAGTAAGAAAGAAGTAAGAAAGAAGTAAGAAAGAAGAAAGATAGAAGAAAGAAAGAAGAAAGAAAGAAGTAAGAAAGAACAAATCAAGAAGTAAGATAAGAAAGAAAGAAGTAAGAAAGAAGTAAGAAAGAAGTAAGAAAGAAGTAAGAAAGAAAGAAGAAATAAGTAAGAAAGAAAGAAGTAAGAAAGAAGAAAGAAAGAAGAAAGAAAGAAGTAAGAAAGAAGTAAGAAAGAAGTTAGAAAGAAGTAAGAAAGAAGTAAAAAAGAAGAAAGAAAGAAGTAAGAAAGAAGTTAAAAAGAAGTAAGAAAGAAGTAAGAAAGAAAGAAGTAAGAAAGAGGAAAGAAAGAAGAAAGAAAGAAGAAAGAAAGAGGAAAGAAAGAAGTAAGAAAGAAGAAAGGAAGTAGTAGGAAAGAAGAAAGAAAGAAGTAAGAAAGAAGAAAGAAAGAAGAAAGAAAGAAGTATTAAGGAAGTAAGAAAGAAAGAAGAAAGAAAGAAGAAAGAAAGAAGAAAGAAAGAAGTAAGAAAGAAGTAAGAAAGAAGTAAGAAAGAAGAAAGAAGTAAGAAAAAAGTAAGAAAGAAAGAAGAAAGAAAGAAGAAAGAAAGAAGAAAAAAGAAGTTAGAAAGAAGTAAAAATAAGAAAGAAAGAAGTAAGAAAGAAGTAAGAAAGAAGTAAGAAAGAAGAAAAAAGAAGTTAGAAAGAAGTAAGAAAGAAGTAAGAAAGAAGTAAGAAAGAAGTAAGAAAGAAGTAAGAAAGAAGTAAGAAAGAAGATAGAAAGAAGTAAGAAAGAAGTAAAAAAGAAGTAAGAAAGAAGTAAGAAAGAAAGAAGAAAGAAAGAAGAAAGCAAGAAGTAAGAAAGAAGTAAGAAAGAAGTAAGAAAGAAGTTAGAAAGAAGTAAGAAAGAAGTAAAAAAGAAGTAAGAAAGAAGTAAGAAAGAAAGAAGAAAGAAAGAAGAAAGAAAGAAGTAAGAAAGAAGTAAGAAAGCAGTAAGAAAGAAAGAAGTAAGAAAAAAGAAAGAAAGGTGAAAGAAAGAAGTAAGAAAGTAGTAAGAAAGAAGTAAGAAAGAAGTAAGAAAGAAGTTAGAATGAAGTAAGAAAGAAGTAAAAAAAAGTAAGAAAGAAGTAAGAAAGAAAGAAGTAAGAAAGAAGTTAGAAAGAAGTAAGAAAGAAGTAAGAAAGAAGTTAGAATGAAGTAAGAAAGAAGTAAGAAAGAAGTAAGAAAGAAAGAAGAAAGAAAGAAGAAAGAAAGAAGTAAGAAAGAAGTAAGAAAGAAGTAAGAAAGAAGTAAGAAAGAAGTAAGAAAGACAGAAGTAAGAAAGAAGTAAGAAATATGTAAGAAAGAAGTAAGAAAGAAAGAAGAAAGAAAGAAGAAAGAGAGAAGAAAGAGAGAAGAAAGAAAGAAGAAAGAAAGAAGTAAGAGAGAAGTAAGAAAGAAGTAAGAAAGAAAGAAGTAAGAAAGAAGAAAGAAAGAAGAAAGAAAGAAGTAAGAAAGAAGTAAGAAAGAAGTAAGAAAGAAGAAAGAAAGAATTAAGAAAGAAGAAAGAAAGAAGTAAGAAAGATGTAAAAAAGAAGTAAGAAAGAAGTAAGAAAGAAGTAAGAAAGAAAGAAGAAAGAAGTAAGAAAGAAGTACGAAAGAAGTAAAAAAGAAGTAAGAAAGAAAGAAGTAAGAAAGAAGTATGAAAGAAGTAAGAAAGAAAGAAGAAAGAAAAAAGAAAGAAAGAAGAAAGAAAGAAGTAAGAAAGAAGTAAGAAAGAAGTAAGAAAGAAGTTAGGAAGAAGTAAGAAAGAAGTAAGAAAGAAGTTAGAAAGAAGTAAGAAAGAAGTAAGAAAGAAGTAAGAAATAAGTAAGAAAGAAGTAAGAAAGAATGAAGTAGGAAAGAAGAAAGAAAGAAGTAAGAAAGAAGTAAGGAAGAAGTAAGAAAGAATTAAGAAAGAAGAAAGAAAGATGTAAGAAAGAAGAAAGAAAGAAGAAAGAAAGAAGTAAGAAAGAAGTAAGAGAGAAGTAAGAAAGAAGTAAGAAATAAAGAAGAAAGAAGTAAGAAAGAAGTAAGAAAGAAGTAAGAAAGAAGTAAGAAAGAAGTAAGAAAGAAGTAAGAAAGAAGTAAGAAAGAAAGAAGAAAGAAAGAAGAAAGAAAGAAGAAAAAAGAAGTTAGAAAGAAGTAAGAAAGAAGTAAGAAAGAAGTAAGAAAGAAGTAAGAAAGAAGTAAGAAAGAAAGAAGAAAGAAAAAAGAAAGAAAGAAGAAAGAAAGAAGTAAGAAAGAAGTAAGAAAGAAGTAAGAAAGAAGTTAGGAAGAAGTAAGAAAGAAGTAAGAAAGAAGTTAGAAAGAAGTAAGAAAGAAGTAAGAAAGAAGTAAGAAATAAGTAAGAAAGAAGTAAGAAAGAATGAAGTAGGAAAGAAGAAAGAAAGAAGTAAGAAAGAAGTAAGGAAGAAGTAAGAAAGAATTAAGAAAGAAGAAAGAAAGATGTAAGAAAGAAGAAAGAAAGAAGAAAGAAAGAAGTAAGAAAGAAGTAAGAGAGAAGTAAGAAAGAAGTAAGAAATAAAGAAGAAAGAAGTAAGAAAGAAGTAAGAAAGAAGTAAGAAAGAAGTAAGAAAGAAGTAAGAAAGAAGTAAGAAAGAAAGAAGAAAGAAAGAAGAAAGAAAGAAGAAAAAAGAAGTTAGAAAGAAGTAAGAAAGAAGTAAGAAAGAAGTAAGAAAGAAGTAAGAAAGAAGTAAGAAAGAAAGAAGAAAGAAAAAAGAAAGAAAGAAGAAAGAAAGAAGTAAGAAAGAAGTAAGAAAGAAGTAAGAAAGAAGTTAGGAAGAAGTAAGAAAGAAGTAAGAAAGAAGTTAGAAAGAAGTAAGAAAGAAGTAAGAAAGAAGTAAGAAATAAGTAAGAAAGAAGTAAGAAAGAATGAAGTAGGAAAGAAGAAAGAAAGAAGTAAGAAAGAAGTAAGGAAGAAGTAAGAAAGAATTAAGAAAGAAGAAAGAAAGATGTAAGAAAGAAGAAAGAAAGAAGAAAGAAAGAAGTAAGAAAGAAGTAAGAGAGAAGTAAGAAAGAAGTAAGAAATAAAGAAGAAAGAAGTAAGAAAGAAGTAAGAAAGAAGTAAGAAAGAAGTAAGAAAGAAGTAAGAAAGAAGTAAGAAAGAAAGAAGAAAGAAAGAAGAAAGAAAGAAGAAAAAAGAAGTTAGAAAGAAGTAAGAAAGAAGTAAGAAAGAAGTAAGAAAGAAGTAAGAAAGAAGTAAGAAAGAAAGAAGAAAGAAAGAAGAAAGAAGGAAGAAAGAGAGAAGAAAGAGAGAAGAAAGAAAGATGAAAGAAAGAAGTAAGAGAGAAGTAAGAAAGAAAGAAGAAAGAAAGAAGAAAGAAAGAAGAAAAAAGAAGTTAGAAGTAAGAAAGAAGTAAGAAAGAAGTAAGAAGAAGTAAGAAAGAAAGAAGTAAGAAAGAAGAAAGAAAGAAGAAAGAAAGAAGTAAGAAAGAAGTAAGAAAGAAGTAAGAAAGATGTAAAAAAGAAGTAAGAAAGAAGTAAGAAAGAAGTAAGAAAGAAGTAAGAAAGAAGTAAGAAAGAAGTAAGAAAGAAATAAGAAAGAAGTAAGAAAGAAGTACGAAAGAAGTAAAAAAGAAGTAAGAAAGAAAGTAGTAGGAAAGAAGTGTGAAAGAAGTAGGAAAGATAGAAGAAAGAAAGAAGAAAGAAAGAAGAAAGAAAGTAGTTAGAAAGAAGTAAGAAAGAAGTAAGAAAGAAGTTAGGAAGAAGTAAGAAAGAAGTAAGAAAGAAGTAAGAATGAAGTAAGAAATAAGTAAGAAAGAAATAAGAAAGAATTAAGAAAGAAGTAAGAAAGAAGTAAGAAAGAAGTAAGAAAGAAGTAAGAAAGAAGTATGAAAGAACGAAGAAAGAAAGAAGAAAGAAGAAAGAAAGTAGTTAGAAAGAAGTAAGAAAGAAGTAAGAAAGAAGTAAGAAAGAAGTTAGAAAGTAGTAAGAAAGAAGTAAAAAAGAAGTAAGAAAGAAGTAAGAAAGAAGTTAAAAAGAAGTAAGAAAGAAGTAAGAAAGAAGTAAGAAAGAAGAAAGATAGAAGAAAGAAAGAAGAAAGAAAGAAGTAAGAAAGAACAAATCAAGAAGTAAGATAAGAAAGAAAGAAGTAAGAAAGAAGTAAGAAAGAAGTAAGAAAGAAGTAAGAAAGAAGTAAGAAAGAAAGAAGAAATAAGTAAGAAAGAAAGAAGTAAGAAAGAAGAAAGAAAGAAGAAAGAAAGAAGTAAGAAAGAAGTAAGAAAGAAGTTAGAAAGAAGTAAGAAAGAAGTAAAAAAGAAGAAAGAAAGAAGTAAGAAAGAAGTTAAAAAGAAGTAAGAAAGAAGTAAGAAAGAAAGAAGTAAGAAAGAGGAAAGAAAGAAGAAAGAAAGAAGAAAGAAAGAGGAAAGAAAGAAGTAAGAAAGAAGAAAGGAAGTAGTAGGAAAGAAGAAAGAAAGAAGTAAGAAAGAAGAAAGAAAGAAGAAAGAAAGAAGTATTAAAGAAGTAAGAAAGAAAGAAGAAAGAAAGAAGAAAGAAAGAAGAAAGAAAGAAGTAAGAAAGAAGAAAGAAGTAAGAAAGAAGAAAGAAGTAAGAAAGAAGTAAGAAAGAAAGAAGAAAGAAAGAAGAAAGAAAGAAGAAAAAAGAAGTTAGAAAGAAGTAAAAATAAGAAAGAAAGAAGTAAGAAAGAAGTAAGAAAGAAGTAAGAAAGAAGAAAAAAGAAGTTAGAAAGAAGTAAGAAAGAAGTAAGAAAGAAGTAAGAAAGAAGTAAGAAAGAAGTAAGAAAGAAGTAAGAAAGAAGTAAGAAAGAAGTAAGAAAGAAGTAAGAAAGAAGATAGAAAGAAGTAAGAAAGAAGTAAAAAGAAGTAAGAAAGAAGTAAGAAAGAAAGAAGAAAGAAAGAAGAAAGGAAGAAGTAAGAAAGAAGTAAGAAAGAAGTAAGAAAGAAGTTAGAAAGAAGTAAGAAAGAAGTAAAAAAGAAGTAAGAAAGAAGTAAGAAAGAAAGAAGAAAGAAAGAAGAAAGAAAGAAGTAAGAAAGAAGTAAGAAAGCAGTAAGAAAGAAAGAAGTAAGAAAAAAGAAAGAAAGGTGAAAGAAAGAAGTAAGAAAGTAGTAAGAAAGAAGTAAGAAAGAAGTAAGAAAGAAGTTAGAATGAAGTAAGAAAGAAGTAAAAAAAAGTAAGAAAGAAGTAAGAAAGAAAGAAGTAAGAAAGAAGTTAGAAAGAAGTAAGAAAGAAGTAAGAAAGAAGTTAGAATGAAGTAAGAAAGAAGTAAGAAAGAAGTAAGAAAGAAAGAAGAAAGAAAGAAGAAAGAAAGAAGTTAGAAAGAAGTAAGAAAGAAGAAAGAAAGAAGTAAGAAAGAAGAAAGAAAAGAAAGAAAGAAGTAAGAAAGAAGTAAGAAAGATGTAAGAAAGAAGTTAGAAAGAAGTAAGAAAGAAGTAAGAAAGAAGTTAGAAAGAAGTAAGAAAGAAGTTAGAAAGAAGTAAGAAAGAAGTAAAAAGTAGTAAGAAAGAAGTAAGAAAGAAAGAAGTAAGAAAGAAAGAAGAAAGAAAGAAGAAAAAAGAAGGTAGAAAGAAGTAAGAAAGAAGAAAGAAAGAAGTAAGAAAGAAGAGAGAAAGAAAGAAGAAGTAAGAAAGAAGTAAGAAAGAAGAAAGAAAGAAGTAAGAAAGAAGTACTAAAGAAGTAAGAAAGAAGTAAGAATGAAAGAAGTAAGAAAGAAGTAAGAAAGAGGTAAGAAAGAAAGAAGTAAGAAAGAAGAAAGAAAGAAGAAAGAAAGAAGTAAGAAAGAAGTAAGAAAGAAGTAAAATAGAAAGAAGTAAGAAAAAAGAAAGAAAGGAGAAAGAAAGAAGTAAGAAAGAAGTAAGAAAGAAGTAAGAAAGAAGTTAGAAAGAAGTAAGAAAGAAGTAAGAAAGAAGTTAGAATGAAGTAAGAAAGAAGAAAGAAAGATGTAAGAAAGAAGTTAGAAAGAACTAAGAAAGAAGTAAGAAAGAAGTAAAAAAGTAGTAAGAAAGAAGTAAGAAAGAAAGAAGTAAGAAAGAAAGAAGAAAGAAAGAAGAAAGAAGAAGGTAAAAAGAAGTAAGAAAGAAGTAAGAAAGAAAGAAGAAAGAAAGAAGAAAGAAAGTAGAAAAAAGAAGTAAGAAAGAAGTAAGAAATAAGTACGAAAGAAGTAAGAAAGAAGTAAGAAAGAAGTAAGAAAGAAGTAACAAAGAAGTTAGAAAGAAGTAAGAAAGAAGTAAGAAAGAAGTAAGAAAGAAGTAAGAAAGAAGAAATAAAGAAGTAAGAAAGAAGTAAGAAAGAAGAAAGAAAGAATTAAGAAAGAAGAAAGAAAGAAGTAAGAAAGAAGTAAGAAAGAAGTAAGAAAGAAGTAAGAAAGAAGTAAGAAAGACAGAAGTAAGAAAGAAGTAAGAAATATGTAAGAAAGAAGTAAGAAAGAAAGAAGAAAGAAAGAAGAAAGAGAGAAGAAAGAGAGAAGAAAGAAAGAAGAAAGAAAGAAGTAAGAGAGTAGTAAGAAAGAAGTAAGAAAGAAAGAAGTAAGAAAGAAGAAAGAAAGAAGAAAGAAAGAAGTAAGAAAGAAGTAAGAAAGAAGTAAGAAAGAAGAAAGAAAGAATTAAGAAAGAAGAAAGAAAGAAGTAAGAAAGATGTAAAAAAGAAGTAAGAAAGAAGTAAGAAAGAAGTAAGAAAGAAAGAAGAAAGAAGTAAGAAAGAAGTACGAAAGAAGTAAAAAAGAAGTAAGAAAGAAAGAAGTAAGAAAGAAGTATGAAAGAAGTAAGAAAGAAAGAAGAAAGAAAAAAGAAAGAACGAAGAAAGAAAGAAGTAAGAAAGAAGTAAGAAAGAAGTAAGAAAGAAGTTAGGAAGAAGTAAGAAAGAAGTAAGAAAGAAGTTAGAAAGAAGTACGAAAGAAGTAAGAAAGAAGTAAGAAATAAGTAAGAAAGAAGTAAGAAAGAATGAAGTAGGAAAGAAGAAAGAAAGAAGTAAGAAAGAAGTAAGGAAGAAGTAAGAAAGAATTAAGAAAGAAGAAAGAAAGAAGTAAGAAAGAAGAAAGAAAGAAGAAAGAAAGAAGTAAGAAAGAAGTAAGAGAGAAGTAAGAAAGAAGTAAGAAATAAAGAAGAAAGAAGTAAGAAAGAAGTAAGAAAGAAGTAAGAAAGAAGTAAGAAAGAAGTAAGAAAGAAGTAAGAAAGAAAGAAGAAAGAAAGAAGAAAGAAAGAAGAAAAAAGAAGTTAGAAAGAAGTAAGAAAGAAGTAAGAAAGAAGTAAGAAAGAAGTAAGAAAGAAGTAGGAAAGAAGTAAGAAAGAAAGAAGAAAGAAAGAAGAAAGAAGGAAGAAAGAGAGAAGAAAGAGAGAAGAAAGAAAGAAGAAAGAAAGAAGTAAGAGAGAAGTAAGAAAGAAAGAAGAAAGAAAGAAGAAAGAAAGAAGAAAAAAGAAGTTAGAAGTAAGAAAGAAGTAAGAAAGAAGTAAGAAGAAGTAAGAAAGAAAGAAGTAAGAAAGAAGAAAGAAAGAAGAAAGAAAGAAGTAAGAAAGAAGTAAGAAAGAAGTAAGAAAGATGTAAAAAAGAAGTAAGAAAGAAGTAAGAAAGAAGTAAGAAAGAAGTAAGAAAGAAGTAAGAAAGAAGTAAGAAAGAAATAAGAAAGAAGTAAGAAAGAAGTACGAAAGAAGTAAAAAAGAAGTAAGAAAGAAAGAAGTAGGAAAGAAGTATGAAAGAAGTAGGAAAGAAAGAAGAAAGAAAGAAGAAAGAAAGAAGAAAGAAAGTAGTTAGAAAGAAGTAAGAAAGAAGTAAGAAAGAAGTTAGGAAGAAGTAAGAAAGAAGTAAGAAAGAAGTAAGAATGAAGTAAGAAATAAGTAAGAAAGAAATAAGAAAGAATTAAGAAAGAAGTAAGAAAGAAGTAAGAAAGAAGTAAGAAAGAAGTAAGAAAGAAGTATGAAAGAACGAAGAAAGAAAGAAGAAAGAAGAAAGAAAGTAGTTAGAAATAAGTAAGAAAGAAGTAAGAAAGAATGAAGTAGGAAAGAAGAAAGAAAGAAGTAAGAAAGAAGTAAGGAAGAAGTAAGAAAGAATTAAGAAAGAAGAAAGAAAGAAGTAAGAAAGAAGAAAGAAAGAAGAAAGAAAGAAGTAAGAAAGAAGTAAGAGAGAAGTAAGAAAGAAGTAAGAAATAAAGAAGAAAGAAGTAAGAAAGAAGTAAGAAAGAAGTAAGAAAGAAGTAAGAAAGAAGTAAGAAAGAAGTAAGAAAGAAGTAAGAAAGAAAGAAGAAAGAAAGAAGAAAGAAAGAAGAAAAAAGAAGTTAGAAAGAAGTAAGAAAGAAGTAAGAAAGAAGTAAGAAAGAAGTAAGAAAGAAGTAAGAAAGAAAGAAGAAAGAAAGAAGAAAGAAGGAAGAAAGAGAGAAGAAAGAGAGAAGAAAGAAAGAAGAAAGAAAGAAGTAAGAGAGAAGTAAGAAAGAAAGAAGAAAGAAAGAAGAAAGAAAGAAGAAAAAAGAAGTTAGAAGTAAGAAAGAAGTAAGAAAGAAGTAAGAAGAAGTAAGAAAGAAAGAAGTAAGAAAGAAGAAAGAAAGAAGAAAGAAAGAAGTAAGAAAGAAGTAAGAAAGAAGTAAGAAAGATGTAAAAAAGAAGTAAGAAAGAAGTAAGAAAGAAGTAAGAAAGAAGTAAGAAAGAAGTAAGAAAGAAGTAAGAAAGAAATAAGAAAGAATTAAGAAAGAAGTACGAAAGAAGTAAAAAAGAAGTAAGAAAGAAAGAAGTAGGAAAGAAGTATGAAAGAAGTAGGAAAGAAAGAAGAAAGAAAGAAGAAAGAAAGAAGAAAGAAAGTAGTTAGAAAGAAGTAAGAAAGAAGTAAGAAAGAAGTTAGGAAGAAGTAAGAAAGAAGTAAGAAAGAAGTAAGAATGAAGTAAGAAATAAGTAAGAAAGAAATAAGAAAGAATTAAGAAAGAAGTAAGAAAGAAGTAAGAAAGAAGTAAGAAAGAAGTAAGAAAGAAGTATGAAAGAACGAAGAAAGAAAGAAGAAAGAAGAAAGAAAGTAGTTAGAAAGAAGTAAGAAAGAAGTAAGAAAGAAGTAAGAAAGAAGTTAGAAAGAAGTAAGAAAGAAGTAAGAAAGAAGTAAGAAAGAAGAAAGATAGAAGAAAGAAAGAAGAAAGAAAGAAATAAGAAAGATGTAAGAAAGAAGTATGAAAGAAGCAAGAGAGAAAGAAGAGAGAAAGAAGAAAGAAAGAAGAAAGAAAGAAGTTAGAAAGAAGTAAGAAAGACGTAAGAAAGAAGTTAGAAAGAAGTAAGAAAGAAGTAAAAAAGAATTAAGAAAGAAGAAAGAAAGAAGTAAGAAAGAAGAAAGAAAGAAGTAAGAAAGAAGTAAGAAAGAAGTTAGAAAGAAGTAAGAAAGAAAGAAAGAAGTAAGAAAGAAGTAAGAAAGAACAAATCAAGAAGTAAGATAAGAAAGAAAGAAGTAAGAAAGAAGTAAGAAAGAAGTAAGAAAGAAGTAAGAAAGAAAGAAGAAATAAGTAAGAAAGAAAGAAGTAAGAAAGAAGAAAGAAAGAAGAAAGAAAGAAGTAAGATAGAAGTAAGAAAGAAGTTAGAAAGAAGTAAGAAAGAAGTAAAAAAGAAGAAAGAAAGAAGTAAGAAAGAAGTTAAAAAGAAGTAAGAAAGAAGTAAGAAAGAAAGAAGTAAGAAAGAGGAAAGAAAGAAGAAAGAAAGAAGAAAGAAAGAGGAAAGAAAGAAGTAAGAAAGAAGAAAGGAAGTAGTAAGAAAGAAGAAAGAAAGAAGTAAGAAAGAAGAAAGAAAGAAGAAAGAAAGAAGTATTAAAGAAGTAAGAAAGAAAGAAGAAAGAAAGAAGAAAGAAAGAAGAAAGAAAGAAGTAAGAAAGAAGTAAGAAAGAAGTAAGAAAGAAGAAAGAAGTAAGAAAGAAGTAAGAAAGAAAGAAGAAAGAAAGAAGAAAAAAGAAGTTAGAAAGAAGTAAAAATAAGAAAGAAAGAAGTAAGAAAGAAGTAAGAAAGAAGTAAGAAAGAAGAAAAAAGAAGTTAGAAAGAAGTAAGAAAGAAGTAAGAAAGAAGTAAGAAAGAAGTAAGAAAGAAGTAAGAAAGAAGTAAGAAAGAAGTAAGAAAAAGTAAGAAAGAAGTAAGAAAGAAGATAGAAAGAAGTAAGAAAGAAGTAAAAAAGAAGTAAGAAAGAAGTAAGAAAGAAAGAAGAAAGAAAGAAAAAGCAAGAAGTAAGAAAGAAGTAAGAAAGAAGTAAGAAAGAAGTTAGAAAGAAGTAAGAAAGAAGTAAAAATAAGTAAGAAAGAAGTAAGAAAGAAAGAAGAAAGAAGAAGAAGAAAGAAAGAAGTAAGAAAGAAGTAAGAAAGCAGTAAGAAAGAAAGAAGTAAGAAAAAAGAAAGAAAGGTGAAAGAAAGAAGTAAGAAAGTAGTAAGAAAGAAGTAAGAAAGAAGTAAGAAAGAAGTTAGAATGAAGTAAGAAAGAAGTAAAAAAAAGTAAGAAAGAAGTAAGAAAGAAAGAAGTAAGAAAGAAGTTAGAAAGAAGTAAGAAAGAAGTAAGAAAGAAGTTAGAATGAAGTAAGAAAGAAGTAAGAAAGAAGTAAGAAAGAAAGAAGAAAGAAAGAAGAAAGAAAGAAGTTAGAAAGAAGTAAGAAAGAAGAAAGAAAGAAGTAAGAAAGAAGAAAGAAAAGGAAGAAAGAAAGAAGTAAGAAAGAAGTAAGAAAGATGTAAGAAAGAAGTTAGAAAGAAGTAAGAAAGAAGTAAGAAAGAAGTTAGAAAGAAGTAAGAAAGAAGTTAGAAAGAAGTAAGAAAGAAGTAAAAAGTAGTAAGAAAGAAGTAAGAAAGAAAGAAGTAAGAAAGAAAGAAGAAAGAAAGAAGAAAAAAGAAGGTAGAAAGAAGTAAGAAAGAAGAAAGAAAGAAGTAAGAAAGAAGAGAGAAAGAAAGAAGAAAGAAGTAAGAAAGAAGTAAGAAAGAAGAAAGAAAGAAGTAAGAAAGAAGTACTAAAGAAGTAAGAAAGAAGTAAGAAAGAAAGAAGTAAGAAAGAGGTAAGAAAGAAAGAAGTAAGAAAGAAGAAAGAAAGAAGAAAGAAAGAAGTAAGAAAGAAGTAAGAAAGAAGTAAAATAGAAAGAAGTAAGAAAAAAGAAAGAAAGGAGAAAGAAAGAAGTAAGAAAGAAGTAAGAAAGAAGTAAGAAAGAAGTTAGAAAGAAGTAAGAAAGAAGTAAGAAAGAAGTTAGAGTGAAGTAAGAAAGAAGAAAGAAAGATGTAAGAAAGAAGTTAGAAAGAACTAAGAAAGAAGTAAGAAAGAAGTAAAAAAGTAGTAAGAAAGAAGTAAGAAAGAAAGAAGTAAGAAAGAAAGAAGAAAGAAAGAAGAAAGAAAGAAGGTAAAAAGAAGTAAGAAAGAAGAAAGAAAGAAGTAAGAAAGAAGTACGAAAGAATTAAGAAAGAAGTAAGAAAGAAAGAAGTAAGAAAGAAGTAAGAAAGAAGTAAGAAAGAAAGAAGAAAGAAAGAAGAAAGAAAGTAGAAAAAAGAAGTAAGAAATAAGTACGAAAGAAGTAAGAAAGAAGTAAGAAAGAAGTAAGAAAGAAGTAAGAAAGAGGTAAGAAAGAAAGAAGTAAGAAAGAAGAAAGAAAGAAGAAAGAAAGAAGTAAGAAAGAAGTAAGAAAGAAGTAAAAAAGAAAGAAGTAAGAAAAAGAAAGAAAGGAGAAAGAAAGAAGTAAGAAAGAAGAAATAAAGAAGTAAGAAAGAAGTAAGAAAGAAGAAAGAAAGAATTAAGAAAGAAGAAAGAAAGAAGTAAGAAAGAAGTAAGAAAGAAGTAAGAAAGAAGTAAGAAAGAAGTAAGAAAGAAGTAAGAAAGAAGTAAGAAAGAAGTAAGAAAGAAGTTAGAGAGAAGTAAGAAAGAAGTAACAAAGAAGTTAGAAAGAAGTAAGAAAGAAGTAAAAAAGAAGTAAGAAAGAAGTAAGAAAGAAAGAAGTAAGAAAGAAGTAAGAAATATGTAAGAAAGAAGTAAGAAAGAAAGAAGAAAGAAAGAAGAAAGAGAGAAGAAAGAGAGAAGAAAGAAAGAAGAAAGAAAGAAGTAAGAGAGAAGTAAGAAAGAAGAAAGAAAGAAGAAAGAAAGAAGTAAGAAACAAGTAAGAAAGAAGTAAGAAAGAATAAAGAAAGAATTAAGAAAGAAGAAAGAAAGAAGTAAGAAAGATGTAAAAAAGAAGTAAGAAAGAAGTAAGAAAGAAGTAAGAAAGAAAGAAGAAAGAAGTAAGAAAGATGTACGAAAGAAGTAAAAAAGAAGTAAGAAAGAAAGAAGTAAGAAAGAAGTATGAAAGAAGTAAGAAAGAAAGAAGAAAGAAAAAGGAAAGAAAGAAGAAAGAAAGAAGTAAGAAAGAAGTAAGAAAGAAGTACGAAAGAAGTTAGGAAGAAGTAAGAAAGAAGTAAGAAAGAAGTTAGAAAGAAGTAAGAAAGAAGTAAAAAATAAGTAAGAAAGAAGTAAGAAAGAAGTAAGAAAGAATGAAGTAGGAAAGAAGAAAGAAAGAAGTAAGAAAGAAGTAAGGAAGAAGTAAGAAAGAATTAAGAAAGAAGAAAGAAAGAAGTAAGAAAGAAGAAAGAAAGAAGAAAGAAAGAAGTAAGAAAGAAGTAAGAGAGAAGTAAGAATGAAGTAAGAAAGAAAGAAGAAAGAAGTAAGAAACAAGTAAGAAAGAAGTAAGAAAGAAGTAAGAAAGAAGTAAGAAAGAAGTAAGAAAGAAGTAAGAAAGAAGTATGAAAGAAGTAGGAAAGAAAGAAGAAAGAAAGAAGAAAGAAAGAAGAAAGAAAATAGTTAGAAAGAAGTAAGAAAGAAGTAAGAAAGAAGTTAGGAAGAAGTAAGAAAGAAGTAAGAAAGAAGTAAGAATGAAGTAAGAAATAAGTAAGAAAGAAATAAGAAAGAAGTAAGAAAGAAGTAAGAAAGAAGTAAGAAAGAAGTAAGAAAGAAGTAAGAAAGAAGTAAGAAAGAACGAAGAAAGAAAGAAGAAAGAAGAAAGAAAGTAGTTAGAAAGAAGCAAGAAAGAAGTAAGAAAGAAGTAAGAAAGAAGTTAGAAGTAAGAAAGAAGTAAAAAAGAAGTAAGAAAGAAGTAAGAAAGAAGTTAAAAAGAAGTAAGAAAGAAGTAAGAAAGAAAGAAGAAGGAAGTAAGAAAGAAGTAAGAAATAAGAAAGAAAGAAGTAAGAAAGAAGAAAGAAAGAAGTAAGAAAGAAGTAAGAAAGAAGTAAGAAAGAAGTAAGAAAGAAGTAAGAAAGAAGTAAGAAAGAAGTAAGAAAGAAATAAGAAAGAAGTAAGAAAGAAGTACGAAAGAAGTAAAAAAGAAGTAAGAAAGAAAGAAGTAGGAAAGAAGTATGAAAGAAGTAGGAAAGAAAGAAGAAAGAAAGAAGAAAGAAAGAAGAAAGAAAGTAGTTAGAAAGAAGTAAGAAAGAAGTAAGAAAGAAGTTAGGAAGAAGTAAGAAAGAAGTAAGAAAGAAGTAAGAATGAAGTAAGAAATAAGTAAGAAAGAAATAAGAAAGAATTAAGAAAGAAGTAAGAAAGAAGTAAGAAAGAAGTAAGAAAGAAGTAAGAAAGAAGTATGAAAGAACGAAGAAAGAAAGAAGAAAGAAGAAAGAAAGTAGTTAGAAAGAAGTAAGAAAGAAGTAAGAAAGAAGTTAGAAAGAAGTAAGAAAGAAGTAAAAAAGAAGTAAGAAAGAAGTAAGAAAGAAGTTAAAAAGAAGTAAGAAAGAAGTAAGAAAGAAGTAAGAAAGAAGAAAGATAGAAGAAAGAAAGAAGAAAGAAAGAAATAAGAAAGATGTAAGAAAGAAGTATGAAAGAAGCAAGAGAGAAAGAAGAAAGAAAGAAGAAAGAAAGAAGAAAGAAAGAAGTTAGAAAGAAGTAAGAAAGACGTAAGAAAGAAGTTAGAAAGAAGTAAGAAAGAAGTAAAAAAGAATTAAGAAAGAAGAAAGAAAGAAGTAAGAAAGAAGAAAGAAAGAAGTAAGAAAGAAGTAAGAAAGAAGTTAGAAAGAAGTAAGAAAGAAAGAAAGAAGTAAGAAAGAAGTAAGAAAGAACAAATCAAGAAGTAAGATAAGAAAGAAAGAAGTAAGAAAGAAGTAAGAAAGAAGTAAGAAAGAAGTAAGAAAGAAGTAAGAAAGAAAGAAGAAATAAGTAAGAAAGAAAGAAGTAAGAAAGAAGAAAGAAAGAAGAAAGAAAGAAGTAAGAAAGAAGTAAGAAAGAAGTTAGAAAGAAGTAAGAAAGAAGTAAAAAAGAAGAAAGAAAGAAGTAAGAAAGAAGTTAAAAAGAAGTAAGAAAGAAGTAAGAAAGAAAGAAGTAAGAAAGAGGAAAGAAAGAAGAAAGAAAGAAGAAAGAAAGAGGAAAGAAAGAAGTAAGAAAGAAGAAAGGAAGTAGTAAGAAAGAAGAAAGAAAGAAGTAAGAAAGAAGAAAGAAAGAAGAAAGAAAGAAGTATTAAAGAAGTAAGAAAGAAAGAAGAAAGAAAGAAGAAAGAAAGAAGTAAGAAAGAAGTAAGAAAGAAGTAAGAAAGAAGAAAGAAGTAAGAAAGAAGTAAGAAAGAAAGAAGAAAGAAAGAAGAAAGAAAGAAGAAAAAGAAGTTAGAAAGAAGTAAAAATAAGAAAGAAAGAAGTAAGAAAGAAGTAAGAAAGAAGTAAGAAAGAAGAAAAAAGAAGTTAGAAAGAAGTAAGAAAGAAGTAAGAAAGAAGTAAGAAAGAAGTAAGAAAGAAGTAAGAAAGAAGTAAGAAAGAAGTAAGAAAAAGTAAGAAAGAAGTAAGAAAGAAGATAGAAAGAAGTAAGAAAGAAGTAAAAAAGAAGTAAGAAAGAAGTAAGAAAGAAAGAAGAAAGAAAGAAGAAAGCAAGAAGTAAGAAAGAAGTAAGAAAGAAGTAAGAAAGAAGTTAGAAAGAAGTAAGAAAGAAGTAAAAATAAGTAAGAAAGAAGTAAGAAAGAAAGAAGAAAGAAAGAAGAAAGAAAGAAGTAAGAAAGAAGTAAGAAAGCAGTAAGAAAGAAAGAAGTAAGAAAAAAGAAAGAAAGGCGAAAGAAAGAAGTAAGAAAGTAGTAAGAAAGAAGTAAGAAAGAAGTAAGAAAGAAGTTAGAATGAAGTAAGAAAGAAGTAAAAAAAAGTAAGAAAGAAGTAAGAAAGAAAGAAGTAAGAAAGAAGTTAGAAAGAAGTAAGAAAGAAGTAAGAAAGAAGTTAGAATGAAGTAAGAAAGAAGTAAGAAAGAAGTAAGAAAGAAAGAAGAAAGAAAGAAGAAAGAAAGAAGTTAGAAAGAAGTAAGAAAGAAGAAAGAAAGAAGTAAGAAAGAAGAAAGAAAAGAAAGAAAGAAAGAAGTAAGAAAGAAGTAAGAAAGATGTAAGAAAGAAGTTAGAAAGAAGTAAGAAAGAAGTAAGAAAGAAGTTAGAAAGAAGTAAGAAAGAAGTTAGAAAGAAGTAAGAAAGAAGTAAAAAGTAGTAAGAAAGAAGTAAGAAAGAAAGAAGTAAGAAAGAAAGAAGAAAGAAAGAAGAAAAAAGAAGGTAGAAAGAAGTAAGAAAGAAGAAAGAAAGAAGTAAGAAAGAAGAGAGAAAGAAAGAAGAAAGAAGTAAGAAAGAAGTAAGAAAGAAGAAAGAAAGAAGTAAGAAAGAAGTACTAAAGAAGTAAGAAAGAAGTAAGAAAGAAAGAAGTAAGAAAGAAGTAAGAAAGAGGTAAGAAAGAAAGAAGTAAGAAAGAAGAAAGAAAGAAGAAAGAAAGAAGTAAGAAAGAAGTAAGAAAGAAGTAAAATAGAAAGAAGTAAGAAAAAAGAAAGAAAGGAGAAAGAAAGAAGTAAGAAAGAAGTAAGAAAGAAGTAAGAAAGAAGTTAGAAAGAAGTAAGAAAGAAGTTAGAATGAAGTAAGAAAGAAGAAAGAAAGATGTAAGAAAGAAGTTAGAAAGAACTAAGAAAGAAGTAAGAAAGAAGTAAAAAAGTAGTAAGAAAGAAGTAAGAAAGAAAGAAGTAAGAAAGAAAGAAGAAAGAAAGAAGAAAGAAAGAAGGTAAAAAGAAGTAAGAAAGAAGAAAGAAAGAAGTAAGAAAGAAGTACGAAAGAATTAAGAAAGAAGTAAGAAAGAAAGAAGTAAGAAAGAAGTAAGAAAGAAGTAAGAAAGAAAGAAGAAAGAAAGAAGAAAGAAAGTAGAAAAAGAAGTAAGAAATAAGTACGAAAGAAGTAAGAAAGAAGTAAGAAAGAAGTAAGAAAGAAGTAAGAAAGAGGTAAGAAAGAAAGAAGTAAGAAAGAAGAAAGAAAGAAGAAAGAAAGAAGTAAGAAAGAAGTAAGAAAGAAGTAAAAAAGAAAGAAGTAAGAAAAAAGAAAGAAAGGAGAAAGAAAGAAGTAAGAAAGAAGAAATAAAGAATTAAGAAAGAAGTAAGAAAGAAGAAAGAAAGAATTAAGAAAGAAGAAAGAAAGAAGTAAGAAAGAAGTAAGAAAGAAGTAAGAAAGAAGTAAGAAAGAAGTAAGAAAGAAGTAAGAAAGAAGTAAGAAAGAAGTAAGAAAGAAGTTAGAGAGAAGTAAGAAAGAAGTAACAAAGAAGTTAGAAAGAAGTAAGAAAGAAGTAAAAAAGAAGTAAGAAAGAAGTAAGAAAGAAAGAAGTAAGAAAGAAGTAAGAAATATGTAAGAAAGAAGTAAGAAAGAAAGAAGAAAGAAAGAAGAAAGAGAGAAGAAAGAGAGAAGAAAGAAAGAAGAAAGAAAGAAGTAAGAGAGAAGTAAGAAAGAAGAAAGAAAGAAGAAAGAAAGAAGTAAGAAAGAAGTAAGAAAGAAGTAAGAAAGAATAAAGAAAGAATTAAGAAAGAAGAAAGAAAGAAGTAAGAAAGATGTAAAAAAGAAGTAAGAAAGAAGTAAGAAAGAAAGAAGAAAGAAGTAAGAAAGATGTACGAAAGAAGTAAAAAAGAAGTAAGAAAGAAAGAAGTAAGAAAGAAGTATGAAAGAAGTAAGAAAGAAAGAAGAAAGAAAAAGGAAAGAAAGAAGAAAGAAAGAAGTAAGAAAGAAGTAAGAAAGAAGTACGAAAGAAGTTAGGAAGAAGTAAGAAAGAAGTAAGAAAGAAGTTAGAAAGAAGTAAGAAAGAAGTAAAAAATAAGTAAGAAAGAAGTAAGAAAGAAGTAAGAAAGAATGAAGTAGGAAAGAAGAAAGAAAGAAGTAAGAAAGAAGTAAGGAAGAAGTAAGAAAGAATTAAGAAAGAAGAAAGAAAGAAGTAAGAAAGAAGAAAGAAAGAAGAAAGAAAGAAGTAAGAAAGAAGTAAGAGAGAAGTAAGAATGAAGTAAGAAAGAAAGAAGAAAGAAGTAAGAAACAAGTAAGAAAGAAGTAAGAAAGAAGTAAGAAAGAAGTAAGAAAGAAGTAAGAAAGAAGTAAGAAAGAAGTATGAAAGAAGTAGGAAAGAAAGAAGAAAGAAAGAAGAAAGAAAGAAGAAAGAAAATAGTTAGAAAGAAGTAAGAAAGAAGTAAGAAAGAAGTTAGGAAGAAGTAAGAAAGAAGTAAGAAAGAAGTAAGAATGAAGTAAGAAATAAGTAAGAAAGAAATAAGAAAGAAGTAAGAAAGAAGTAAGAAAGAAGTAAGAAAGAAGTAAGAAAGAAGTAAGAAAGAAGTAAGAAAGAACGAAGAAAGAAAGAAGAAAGAAGAAAGAAAGTAGTTAGAAAGAAGCAAGAAAGAAGTAAGAAAGAAGTAAGAAAGAAGTTAGAAGTAAGAAAGAAGTAAAAAAGAAGTAAGAAAGAAGTAAGAAAGAAGTTAAAAAGAAGTAAGAAAGAAGTAAGAAAGAAAGAAGAAGGAAGTAAGAAAGAAGTAAGAAATAAGAAAGAAAGAAGTAAGAAAGAAGAAAGAAAGAAATAAGAAAGAAGTAAGAAAGAAGTAAGAAAGAAGTAAGAAAGAAGTAAGAAAGAAGTAAGAAAGAAGTAAGAAAGAAATAAGAAAGAAGTAAGAAAGAAGTACGAAAGAAGTAAAAAAAAAGTAAGAAAGAAAGAAGTAGGAAAGAAGTATGAAAGAAGTAGGAAAGAAAGAAGAAAGAAAGAAGAAAGAAAGAAGAAAGAAAGTAGTTAGAAAGAAGTAAGAAAGAAGTAAGAAAGAAGTTAGGAAGAAGTAAGAAAGAAGTAAGAAAGAAGTAAGAATGAAGTAAGAAATAAGTAAGAAAGAAATAAGAAAGAATTAAGAAAGAAGTAAGAAAGAAGTAAGAAAGAAGTAAGAAAGAAGTAAGAAAGAAGTATGAAAGAACGAAGAAAGAAAGAAGAAAGAAGAAAGAAAGTAGTTAGAAAGAAGTAAGAAAGAAGTAAGAAAGAAGTAAGAAAGAAGTTAGAAAGAAGTAAGAAAGAAGTAAAAAAGAAGTAAGAAAGAAGTAAGAAAGAAGTTAAAAAGAAGTAAGAAAGAAGTAAGAAAGAAGTAAGAAAGAAGAAAGATAGAAGAAAGAAAGAAGAAAGAAAGAAATAAGAAAGATGTAAGAAAGAAGTATGAAAGAAGCAAGAGAGAAAGAAGAAAGAAAGAAGAAAGAAAGAAGAAAGAAAGAAGTTAGAAAGAAGTAAGAAAGACGTAAGAAAGAAGTTAGAAAGAAGTAAGAAAGAAGTAAAAAAGAATTAAGAAAGAAGAAAGAAAGAAGTAAGAAAGAAGAAAGAAAGAAGTAAGAAAGAAGTAAGAAAGAAGTTAGAAAGAAGTAAGAAAGAAAGAAAGAAGTAAGAAAGAAGTAAGAAAGAACAAATCAAGAAGTAAGATAAGAAAGAAAGAAGTAAGAAAGAAGTAAGAAAGAAGTAAGAAAGAAGTAAGAAAGAAGTAAGAAAGAAAGAAGAAATAAGTAAGAAAGAAAGAAGTAAGAAAGAAGAAAGAAAGAAGAAAGAAAGAAGAAAGAAAGAAGTAAGAAAGAAGTAAGAAAGAAGTTAGAAAGAAGTAAGAAAGAAGTAAAAAAGAAGAAAGAAAGAAGTAAGAAAGAAGTTAAAAAGAAGTAAGAAAGAAGTAAGAAAGAAAGAAGTAAGAAAGAGGAAAGAAAGAAGAAAGAAAGAAGAAAGAAAGAGGAAAGAAAGAAGTAAGAAAGAAGAAAGGAAGTAGTAAGAAACAAGAAAGAAAGAAGTAAGAAAGAAGAAAGAAAGAAGAAAGAAAGAAGTATTAAAGAAGTAAGAAAGAAAAGAAGAAAGAAAGAAGAAAGAAAGAAGAAAGAAAGAAGTAAGAAAGAAGTAAGAAAGAAGTAAGAAAGAAGAAAGAAGTAAGAAAGAAGTAAGAAAGAAAGAAGAAAGAAAGAAGAAAGAAAGAAGAAAAAAGAAGTTAGAAAGAAGTAAAAATAAGAAAGAAAGAAGTAAGAAAGAAGTAAGAAAGAAGTAAGAAAGAAGAAAAAAGAAGTTAGAAAGAAGTAAGAAAGAAGTAAGAAAGAAGTAAGAAAGAAGATAGAAAGAAGTAAGAAAGAAGTAAAAAAGAAGTAAGAAAGAAGTAAGAAAGAAAGAAGAAAGAAAGAAGAAAGCAAGAAGTAAGAAAGAAGTAAGAAAGAAGTAAGAAAGAAGTTAGAAAGAAGTAAGAAAGAAGTAAAAATAAGTAAGAAAGAAGTAAGAAAGAAAGAAGAAAGAAAGAAGAAAGAAAGAAGTAAGAAAGAAGTAAGAAAGCAGTAAGAAAGAAAGAAGTAAGAAAAAGAAAGAAAGGTGAAAGAAAGAAGTAAGAAAGTAGTAAGAAAGAAGTAAGAAAGAAGTAAGAAAGAAGTTAGAATGAAGTAAGAAAGAAGTAAAAAAAAGTAAGAAAGAAGTAAGAAAGAAAGAAGTAAGAAAGAAGTTAGAAAGAAGTAAGAAAGAAGTAAGAAAGAAGTTAGAATGAAGTAAGAAAGAAGTAAGAAAGAAGTAAGAAAGAAAGAAGAAAGAAAGAAGAAAGAAAGAAGTTAGAAAGAAGTAAGAAAGAAGAAAGAAAGAAGTAAGAAAGAAGAAAGAAAAGAAAGAAAGAAAGAAGTAAGAAAGAAGTAAGAAAGATGTAAGAAAGAAGTTAGAAAGAAGTAAGAAAGAAGTAAGAAAGAAGTTAGAAAGAAGTAAGAAAGAAGTTAGAAAGAAGTAAGAAAGAAGTAAAAAGTAGTAAGAAAGAAGTAAGAAAGAAAGAAGTAAGAAAGAAAGAAGAAAGAAAGAAGAAAAAAGAAGGTAGAAAGAAGTAAGAAAGAAGAAAGAAAGAAGTAAGAAAGAAGAGAGAAAGAAAGAAGAAAGAAGTAAGAAAGAAGTAAGAAAGAAGAAAGAAAGAAGTAAGAAAGAAGTACTAAAGAAGTAAGAAAGAAGTAAGAAAGAAAGAAGTAAGAAAGAAGTAAGAAAGAGGTAAGAAAGAAAGAAGTAAGAAAGAAGAAAGAAAGAAGAAAGAAAGAAGTAAGAAAGAAGTAAGAAAGAAGTAAAATAGAAAGAAGTAAGAAAAAAGAAAGAAAGGAGAAAGAAAGAAGTAAGTAAGAAGTAAGAAAGAAGTAAGAAAGAAGTTAGAAAGAAGTAAGAAAGAAGTTAGAATGAAGTAAGAAAGAAGAAAGAAAGATGTAAGAAAGAAGTTAGAAAGAACTAAGAAAGAAGTAAGAAAGAAGTAAAAAAGTAGTAAGAAAGAAGTAAGAAAGAAAGAAGTAAGAAAGAAAGAAGAAAGAAAGAAGAAAGAAAGAAGGTAAAAAGAAGTAAGAAAGAAGAAAGAAAGAAGTAAGAAAGAAGTACGAAAGAATTAAGAAAGAAGTAAGAAAGAAAGAAGTAAGAAAGAATGAAGTAGGAAAGAAGAAAGAAAGAAGTAAGAAAGAAGTAAGGAAGAAGTAAGAAAGAATTAAGAAAGAAGAAAGAAAGAAGTAAGAAAGAAGAAAGAAAGAAGAAAGAAAGAAGTAAGAAAGAAGTAAGAGAGAAGTAAGAATGAAGTAAGAAAGAAAGAAGAAAGAAGTAAGAAACAAGTAAGAAAGAAGTAAGAAAGAAGTAAGAGAGAAGTAAGAAAGAAGTAAGAAAGAAGTAAGAAAGAAGTATGAAAGAAGTAGGAAAGAAAGAAGAAAGAAAGAAGAAAGAAAGAAGAAAGAAAATAGTTAGAAAGAAGTAAGAAAGAAGTAAGAAAGAAGTTAGGAAGAAGTAAGAAAGAAGTAAGAAAGAAGTAAGAATGAAGTAAGAAATAAGTAAGAAAGAAATAAGAAAGAAGTAAGAAAGAAGTAAGAAAGAAGTAAGAAAGAAGTAAGAAAGAAGTAAGAAAGAAGTAAGAAAGAAGTAAGAAAGAACGAAGAAAGAAAGAAGAAAGAAGAAAGAAAGTAGTTAGAAAGAAGCAAGAAAGAAGTAAGAAAGAAGTAAGAAAGAAGTTAGAAGTAAGAAAGAAGTAAAAAAGAAGTAAGAAAGAAGTAAGAAAGAAGTTAAAAAGAAGTAAGAAAGAAGTAAGAAAGAAAGAAGAAGGAAGTAAGAAAGAAGTAAGAAATAAGAAAGAAAGACGTAAGAAAGAAGAAAGAAAGAAGTAAGAAAGAAGTAAGAAAGAAGTAAGAAAGAAAGAAGAAAGAAAGAAGAAAGAAAGAAGAAAAAAGAAGTTAGACAGAAGTAAGAAAGAAGAAAGAAAGAAGTAAGAAAGAGGTAAGAGAGAAGTAAGAAAGAAGTAAGAAAGAAGTAAGAAAGAAGTAAGAAAGAAAGAAGAAAGAAAGAAGAAAGAAAGAAGAAATAGAGAAGAAAGAGAGAAGAAAGAAAGAAGAAAGAAAGAAGTAAGAAAGAAGTAAGAAAGAAGTAAGAAAGAAGAAAGAAAGAATTACAAAAGAAGAAAGAAAGAAGTAAGAAAGATGTAAAAAAGAAGTAAGAAAGAAGTAAGAAAGAAGTAAAAAAGAAGTAAGAAAGAAAGAAGTAAGAAAGAAGTATGAAAGAAGTAAGAAAGAAAGAAGAAAGAAAAAAGAAAGAAAGAAGAAAGAAAGAAGTTAGAAAGAAGTAAGAAAGAAGTAAGAAAGTAAGAAGAAAGAAAGAAGAAAGAAAGAAGAAAAAAGAAGTTAGAAAGAAGTACGAAGGAAGTAAGAAAGAGGTAAGAAAGAAAGAAGTAAGAAAGAAGTATTAAAGAAGTAAGAAAGAAAGAAGAAAGAAAGAAGAAAGAAAGAAGAAAGAAAGAAGTAAGAAAGAAGTAAGAAAGAAGTAAGAAAGAAGAAAGAAAGAATTAAGAAAGAAGAAAGAAAGAAGTAAGAAAGATGTAAAAAAGAAGTAAGAAAGAAGTAAGAAAGAAGTAAGAAAGAAGTAAGAAAGAAAGAAGAAAGAAGTAAGAAAGAAGTACGAAAGAAGTAAAAAAGAAGTAAGAAAGAAAGAAGTAAGAAAAAGTATGAAATAAGTAAGAAAGAAAGAAGAAAGAAAAAAGAAAGAAAGAAGAAAGAAAGAAGTTAGAAAGAAGTAAGAAAGAAGTAAGAAAGAAGTTAGGAAGAAGTAAGAAAGAAGTAAGAAAGAAGTTAGAAAGAAGTAAGAAAGAAGTAAGAAATAAGTAAGAAAGAAGTAAGAAAGGAGTAAGAAAGAGGTAAGAAAGAAGTAAGAAAGAAGTAAGATAGAAGTAAGAAAGTTAGAAGAAAGAAAGAAGAAAGAAAGAAGAAAAAAGAAGTTTGAAAGAAGTACGAAGGAAGTAAGAAAGAGGTAAGAAAGAAAGAAGTAAGAAAGAAGAAAGAAAGAAGTAAGAAAGAAGTAAGAAAGAAGTAAGAAAGAAGTAAGAAAGAAAGAAGAAAGAAAGAAGAAAGAAAGAAGTAAAAAGAAGTTAGAAAGAAGTAAGAAAGAAGAAAGAAAGAAGTAAGAAAGAAGTTAGAAAGAAGTAAGAAAGAAGTAAGAAAGAAAGAAGTAAGATAGAAGAAAGAAAGAAAGAAAGAAGTAAGAAAGAAGTAAGAAAGAAGTAAGAAAGAAGTAAGAAAGAAGTTAGAAAAAAGTAAGAATGAAGTAACAAAGAAGTTAGAAAGAAGTAAGAAAGAAGTAAAAAAGAAGTAAGAAAGAAGTAAGAAAGAAAGAAGTAAGAAAGAAGTAAGAAAGAAGTAAGAAAGAAGTAAGAAAGAAAGAAGAAAGAAAGAAGAAAGAAAGAAGAAAGAGAGAAGAAAGAGAGAAGAAAGAAAGAAGAAAGAAGTAAGAGAGAAGTAAGAAAGAAGTAAGAAAGAAAGAAGTAAGAAAGAAGAAAGAAAGAAGAAAGAAAGAATTAAGAAAGAAGTAAGAAAGAATGAAGAAAGAAGTAAGAAAGAAGTACGAAAGAAGTAAAAAAGAAGAAAGAAAGAAAGAAGTAAGAAAGAAGTATGAAAGAAGTAAGAAAGAAAGAACAAAGAAAGAAGAAAGAAAGAAGAAAGAAAGAAGTTAGAAAGAAGTAAGAAAGAAGTAAGAAAGAAGTAAGAAAGAAGTAAGAAAGAAGTAAGAAAGAAAGAAGAAAGAAGTAAGAAAGAAGTAAGAAAGAAGAAAGAAAGAAGTAAGAAAGAAGTACTAAAGAAGTAAGAAAGAAGTAAGAAAGAAAGAAGTAAGAAAGAAGTAAGAAAGAGGTAAGAAAGAAAGAAGTAAGAAAGAAGAAAGAAAGAAGAAAGAAAGAAGTAAGAAAGAAGTAAGAAAGAAGTAAGAAAGAAGTAAGAAAGAAGTTAGGAAGAAGTAAGAAAGAAGTAAGAAAGAAGGTAGAAAGAAGTAAGAAAGAAGTAAGAAAGAAGTAAGAAAGAAGTAAGAAAGAAGTAAAAAAGAAGTAAGAAAGAAAGAAGTAAGAAAGAAGTATGAAAGAAGTAAGAAAGAAAGAAGAAAGAAAAAGGAAAGAAAGAAGAAAGAAAGAAGTAAGAAAGAAGTAAGAAAGAAGTAAGAAAGAAGTTAGGAAGAAGTAAGAAAGAAGTAAGAAAGAAGTTAGAAAGAAGTAAGAAAGAAGTAAAAAATAAGTAAGAAAGAAGTAAGAAAGAAGTAAGAAAGAATGAAGTAGGAAAGAAGAAAGAAAGAAGTAAGAAAGAAGTAAGGAAGAAGTAAGAAAGAATTAAGAAAGAAGAAAGAAAGAAGTAAGAAAGAAGAAAGAAAGAAGAAAGAAAGAAGTAAGAAAGAAGTAAGAGAGAAGTAAGAATGAAGTAAGAAAGAAAGAAGAAAGAAGTAAGAAAGAAGTAAGAAAGAAGTAAGAAAGAAGTAAGAAAGAAGTAAGAAAGAAGTAAGAAAGAAGTAAGAAAGAAGTATGAAAGAAGTAGGAAAGAAAGAAGAAAGAAAGAAGAAAGAGAGAAGAAAGAAAATAGTTAGAAAGAAGTAAGAAAGAAGTAAGAAAGAAGTTAGGAAGAAGTAAGAAAGAAGTAAGAAAGAAGTAAGAATGAAGTAAGAAATAAGTAAGAAAGAAATAAGAAAGAAGTAAGAAAGAAGTAAGAAAGAAGTAAGAAAGAAGTAAGAAAGAAGTAAGAAAGAAGTAAGAAAGAACGAAGAAAGAAAGAAGAAAGAAGAAAGAAAGTAGTTAGAAAGAAGCAAGAAAGAAGTAAGAAAGAAGTAAGAAAGAAGTTAAAAAGAAGTAAGAAAGAAGTAAGAAAGAAAGAAGAAAGAAGTAAGAAAGAAGTAAGAAATAAGAAAGAAAGAAGTAAGAAAGAAGAAAGAAAGAAGTAAGAAAGAAGTAAGAAAGAAGTAAGAAAGAAAGAAGAAAGAAAGAAGAAAGAAAGAAGAAAAAAGAAGTTAGACAGAAGTAAGAAAGAAGAAAGAAAGAAGTAAGAAAGAAGTAAGAGAGAAGTAAGAAAGAAGTAAGAAAGAAGTAAGAAAGAAGTAAGAAAGAAAGAAGAAAGAAAGAAGAAATAGAGAAGAAAGAGAGAAGAAAGAAAGAAGAAAGAAAGAAGTAAGAAAGAAGTAAGAAAGAAGTAAGAAAGAAGAAAGAAAGAATTACAAAAGAAGAAAGAAAGAAGTAAGAAAGATGTAAAAAAGAAGTAAGAAAGAAGTAAGAAAGAAGTAAGAAAGAAGTAAAAAAGAAGTAAGAAAGAAAGAAGTAAGAAAGAAGTATGAAAGAAGTAAGAAAGAAAGAAGAAAGAAAAAAGAAAGAAAGAAGAAAGAAAGAAGTTAGAAAGAAGTAAGAAAGAAGTAAGAAAGAAGAAAGAAAGAATTAAGAAAGAAGAAAGAAAGAAGTAAGAAAGATGTAAAAAAGAAGTAAGAAAGAAGTAAGAAAGAAGTAAGAAAGAAGTAAGAAAGAAAGAAGAAAGAAGTAAGAAAGAAGTACGAAAGAAGTAAAAAAGAAGTAAGAAAGAAAGAAGTAAGAAAAAGTATGAAATAAGTAAGAAAGAAAGAAGAAAGAAAAAAGAAAGAAAGAAGAAAGAAAGAAGTTAGAAAGAAGTAAGAAAGAAGTAAGAAAGAAGTTAGGAAGAAGTAAGAAAGAAGTTAGAAAGAAGTTAGAAAGAAGTAAGAAAGAAGTAAGAAATAAGTAAGAAAGAAGTAAGAAAGGAGTAAGAAAGAGGTAAGAAAGAAGTAAGAAAGAAGTAAGAAAGAAGTAAGAAAGTTAGAAGAAAGAAAGAAGAAAGAAAGAAGTAAAAAGAAGTTAGAAAGAAGTACGAAGGAAGTAAGAAAGAGGTAAGAAAGAAAGAAGTAAGAAAGAAGAAAGAAAGAAGTAAGAAAGAAGTAAGAAAGAAGTAAGAAAGAAGTAAGAAAGAAAGAAGAAAGAAAGAAGAAAGAAAGAAGTAAAAAGAAGTTAGAAAGAAGTAAGAAAGAAGAAAGAAAGAAGTAAGAAAGAAGTTAGAAAGAAGTAAGAAAGAAGTAAGAAAGAAAGAAGTAAGATAGAAGAAAGAAAGAAAGAAAGAAGTAAGAAAGAAGTAAGAAAGAAGTAAGAAAGAAGTAAGAAAGAAGTTAGAAAAAAGTAAGAATGAAGTAACAAAGAAGTTTAGAAAGTAGTAAGAAAGAAGTAAAAAAGAAGTAAGAAAGAAGTAAGAAAGAAAGATGTAAGAAAGAAGTAAGAAAGAAGTAAGAAAGAAGTAAGAAAGAAAGAAGAAAGAAAGAAGAAAGAAAGAAGAAAGAGAGAAGAAAGAGAGAAGAAAGAAAGAAGAAAGAAGTAAGAGAGAAGTAAGAAAGAAGTAAGAAAGAAAGAAGTAAGAAAGAAGAAAGAAAGAAGAGAGAAAGAAGTAAGAAAGAAGTAAGAAAGAAGTAAGAAAGGAGAAAGAAAGAATTAAGAAAGAAGAAAGAAAGACGTAAGAAAGATGTAAAAAAAGTAAGAAAGAATTAAGAAAGAAGTAAGAAAGAATGAAGAAAGAAGTAAGAAAGAAGTACGAAAGAAGTAAAAAAGAAGAAAGAAAGAAAGAAGTAAGAAAGAAGTATGAAAGAAGTAAGAAAGAAAGAAGAAAGAAAGAAGAAAGAAAGAAGAAAGAAAGAAGTTAGAAAGAAGTAAGAAAGAAGTAAGAAAGAAGTAAGAAAGAAGTTAGGAAGAAGTAAGAAAGAAGTAAGAAAGAAGTTAGAAAGAAGTAAGAAAGAAGTAAGAAATAAGTAAGAAAGAAGTAAGAAAGAAGTAAGAAAGAATGAAGTAAGAAAGAAGAAAGAAAGAAGTAAGAAAGAAGTAAGGAAGAAGTAAGAAAGAAGTAAGAAAGAAGTAAGAGAGAAGTAAGAAAGAAGTAAGAAAGAAAGAAGAAAGAAGTAAGAAAGAAGTAAGAAAGAAGTAAGAAAGAAGAAAGAAGTAAGAAAGAATAAGAAAGAAAGAAGTAAGAAAGAAGAAAGAAAGAAGAAAAAATAAGTTAGAAAGAAGTAAGAAAGAAGTAAGAAAGAAGTAAGAAAGAATTAAAGAAGAAAGAAAGAAGTAAGAAAGATGTAAGAAAGAAGTAAGAAAGAAGTAAGAAAGAAGTAAGAAAGAAGTAAGAAAGAAGTAAGAAAGAAGTAAGAAAGAAGTTAGGGAGAAGTAAGAAAGAAGTAAGAAAGAAGTTAGAAAGAAGTAAGAAAGAAGTAAGAAAGAAAGAAGTAAGATAGAAGTATGAAAGAAGTAAGAAAGAAAGAAGAAAGAGAGAAGAAAGAAAGAAGAAAGAAAGAAGTTAGAAAGAAGTAAGAAAGAAGTAAGAAAGAAGTAAGAAAGAAGTTAGGAAGAAGTAAGAAAGAAGTAAGAAAGAAGTTAGAAAGAAGTAAGAAAGAAGTAAGAAATAAGTAAGAAAGAAGTAAGAAAGAAGTAATAAAGGAGTAAGAAAGAAGTAAGAAAGAAGTAAGAAAGAAGTAAGAAAGAAAGAAGTAAGAAAGAAGAAAGAAAGAAGAAAAAAGAAGTTAGAAAGAAGTAAGAAAGAAGTAAGAAAGGAGTAAGAAAGAATTAAGAAAGAAGTAAAAAGAAGTTAGAAAGAAGTAAGAAAGAAGTAAGAAAGAAGTAAGAAAGAAGTAAGAAAGAAGTAAGAAAGAAAGAAGAAAGAAAGAAGAAAGAAAGAAGAAAGAGAGAAGAAAGAGAGAAGAAAGAAAGAAGAAAGAAAGAAGTAAGAGAGAAGTAAGAAAGAAAGAAGAAAGAAAGAAGAAAGAAAGAAGAAAAAAGAAGTTAGAAAGAAGTAAGAAAGAAGTAAGAAAGAAGTAAGAAAGAAGTAAGAAAGAAGTAAGAAGAAGTAAGAAAGAAAGAAGTAAGAAAGAAGTAAGAAAGAGAGAAGAAAGAAAGAAGTAAGAAAAAAGTAAGAAAGAAGAAAGAAAGAATTAAGAAAGAAGAAAGAAAGAAGTAAGAAAGATGTAAGAAAGAAGTAAGAAAGAAGTAAGAAAGAAGTAAGAAAGAAAGAAGAAAGAAGTAAGAAAGAAGTACGAAAGAAGTAAGAAAGAAGTAAGAAAGAAGTAAGAAAGAAGTAAGAAAGAAGTAAGAAAGAAAGAAGAAAGGAAGAAGAAAGAAAGAAGAAAGAGAGAAGAAAGAGAGAAGAAAGAAAGAAGAAAGAAAGAAGTAAGAGAGAAGTAAGAAAGAAAGAAGAAAGAAAGAAGAAAGAAAGAAGAAAAAAGAAGTTAGAAGTAAGAAAGAAGTAAGAAAGAAGTAAGAAAGAAGTAAGAAAGAAGTAAGAAGAAGTAAGAAAGAAAGAAGTAAGAAAGAAGAAAGAAAGAAGAAAGAAAGAAGTAAGAAAGAAGTAAGAAAGAAGAAAGAAAGAAGTAAGAAGAAGTAAGAAAGAAAGAAGTAAGAAAGAAGTAAGAAAGAAGTAAGAAAGAGGTAAGAAAGAATGAAGTAAGAAAGAAGAAAGAAAGAAGTAAGAAATACGTAAGAAAGAAGTAAGAAAGAAGTAATAAAGGAGTAAGAAAGAAGTAAGAAAGAAGTAAGAAAGAAGTAAGAAAGAAAGAAGTAAGAAAGAAGAAAGAAAGAAGAAAAAAGAAGTTAGAAAGAAGTAAGAAAGAAGTAAGAAAGGAGTAAGAAATAATTAAGAAAGAAGTAAAAAGAAGTTAGAAAGAAGTAAGAAAGAAGTAAGAAAGAAGTAAGAAAGAAGTAAGAAAGAAGTAAGAAAGAAAGAAGAAAGAAAGAAGAAAGAAAGAAGAAAGAGAGAAGAAAGAGAGAAGAAAGAAAGAAGAAAGAAAGAAGTAAGAGAGAAGTAAGAAAGAAAGAAGAAAGAAAGAAGAAAGAAAGAAGAAAAAAGAAGTTAGAAAGAAGTAAGAAAGAAGTAAGAAAGAAGTAAGAAAGAAGTAAGAAAGAAGTAAGAAGAAGTAAGAAAGAAAGAAGTAAGAAAGAAGTAAGAAAGAAAGAAGAAAGAAAGAAGAAAGAAAGAAGTAAGAAAAAAGTAAGAAAGAAGAAAGAAAGAATTAAGAAAGAAGAAAGAAAGAAGTAAGAAAGATGTAAGAAAGAAGTAAGAAAGAAGTAAGAAAGAAGTAAGAAAGAAAGAAGAAAGAAGTAAGAAAGAAGTACGAAAGAAGTAAGAAAGAAGTAAGAAAGAAGTAAGAAAGAAGTAAGAAAGAAGTAAGAAAGAAAGAAGAAAGGAAGAAGAAAGAAAGAAGAAAGAGAGAAGAAAGAGAGAAGAAAGAAAGAAGAAAGAAAGAAGTAAGAGAGAAGTAAGAAAGAAAGAAGAAAGAAAGAAGAAAGAAAGAAGAAAAAAGAAGTTAGAAGTAAGAAAGAAGTAAGAAAGAAGTAAGAAAGAAGTAAGAAAGAAGTAAGAAGAAGTAAGAAAGAAAGAAGTAAGAAAGAAGAAAGAAAGAAGAAAGAAAGAAGTAAGAAAGAAGTAAGAAAGAAGAAAGAAAGAAGTAAGAAGAAGTAAGAAAGAAAGAAGTAAGAAAGAAGTAAGAAAGAAGTAAGAAAGAGGTAAGAAAGAATGAAGTAAGAAAGAAGAAAGAAAGAAGAAAGAAAGAAGTAAGAAAGAAGTAAGAAAGAAGTAAGAAAGAAAGAAGTAAGAAAAAAGAAAGAAAGGTGAAAGAAAGAAGTAAGAAAGAAGTAAGAAAGAAGTAAGAAAGAAAGAAGAAAGAAAGAAGAAAGAAAGAAGAAAAAAGAAGTTAGACAGAAGTAAAAAAGAAGAAAGAAAGAAGTAAGAAAGAAGTAAGAAAGAAAGAAGAAATAGAGAAGAAAGAGAGAAGAAAGAAAGAAGAAAGAAAGAAGTAAGAAAGAAGTAAGAAAGAAGTAAGAAAGAAGAAAGAAAGAAATACAAAAGAAGAAAGAAAGAAGTAAGAAAGATGTAAAAAAGAAGTAAGAAAGAAGTAAGAAAGAAGTAAGAAAGAAGTAAGAAAGAAAGAAGAAAGAAGTAAGAAAGAAGTACGAAAGAAGTAAAAAAGAAGTAAGAAAGAAAGAAGAAAGAAAAAAGAAAGAAAGAAGAAAGAAAGAAGTTAGAAAGAAGTAAGAAAGAAGTAAGAAAGAAGTAAGAAAGAAGTTAGGAAGAAGTAAGAAAGAAGTAAGAAAGAAGTTAGAAAGAAGTAAGAAAAAAGTAAGAAATAAGTAAGAAAGAAGTAAGAAAGGAGTAAGAAAGAGGTAAGAAAGAAATAAGAAATAAGTAAGAAAGAAGTAAGAAAGTAAGAAGAAAGAAAGAAGAAAGAAAGAAGAAAAAAGAAGTAAGAAAGAAGTAAGAAAGAAGTAAGAAAGAAAGAAGAAAGAAAGAAGAAAGAAAGAAGAAAAAAGAAGTTAGAAAGAAGTAAGAAAGAAGAAAGAAAGAAGTAAGAAAGAAGTAAAATGAAGTAAGAAAGAAGTAAGAAAGAAGTAAGAAAGAGGTAAGAAAGAAAGAAGTAAGAAAGAAGAAAGAAAGAAGAAAGAATGAAGTAAGAAAGAAGTAAGAAAGAAGTAAAATAGAAAGAAGTAAGAAAAAAGAAAGAAAGGAGAAAGAAAGAAGTAAGAAAGAAGTAAGAAAGAAGTAAGAAAGAAGTTAGAAAGAAGTAAGAAAGAAGTAAGAAAGAAGTAAGAAAGAAGTTAGAAAGAAGAAATAAAGAAGTAAGAAAGAAGTAAGAAAGAAGAAAAAAAGAATTAAGAAAGAAGAAAGAAAGAAGTAAGAAAGAAGTAAGAAAGAAGTAAGAAAGAAGTAACAGAGAAGTAAGAAAGAAGTAAGAAAGAAGTTAGAAAGAAGTAAGAAAGAAGTAACAAAGAAGTTAGAAAGAAGTAAGAAAGAAGTAAAAAAGAAGTAAGAAAGAAGAAAGAAAGAAAGAAGTAAGAAAGAAGTAAGAAAGAAGTAAGAAAGAAGTACGAAAGAAAGTAGAAAGAAAGAAGAAAGAAAGAAGAAAGAGAGAAGAAAGAGAGAAGAAAGAAAGAAGAAAGAAAGAAGTAAGAGAGAAGTAAGAAAGAAGTAAGAAAGAAAGAAGTAAGAAAGAAGAAAGAAAGAAAAAAGAAAGAAGTAAGAAAGAAGTAAGAAAGAAGTAAAAAAGAAGTAAGAAAGAAAGAAGTAAGAAAGAAGTATGAAAGAAGTAAGAAAGAAAGAAGAAAGAAAAAAGAAAGAAAGAAGAAAGAAAGAAGTTAGAAAGAAGTAAGAAAGAAGTAAGAAAGAAGTAAGAAAGAAGTTAGGAAGAAGTAAGAAAGAAGTAAGAAAGAAGTTAGAAAGAAGTAATAAAGAAGTAAGAAATAAGTAAGAAAGAAGTAAGAAAGAAGTAAGAAAGAATGAAGTAGGAAAGAAGAAAGAAAGAAGTAAGAAAGAAGTAAGGAAGAAGTAAGAAAGAATTAAGAAAGAAGTAAGAGAAGAAGAAAGAAAGAAGAAAGAAAGAATTAAGAAAGAAGAAAGAGAGAAGAAAGAGAGAAGAAAGAAAGAAGAAAGAAAGAAGTAAGAGAGAAGTAAGAAAGAAAGAAGTAAGAAAGAAGAAAGAAAGAAGAAAGAAAGAAGTAAGAAAGAAGTAAGAAAGAAGAAAGAAAGAATTAAGAAAGAAGAAAGAAAGAAGTAAGAAAGATGTAAAAAAGAAGTAAGAAAGAAAGAAGAAAGAAAGAAGAAAGAAATAAGAAAGAAAGAAGTAAGAAAGAAGTAAGAAAGAAGTAAGAAAGAAGTAAGAAAGAAAGAAGAAAGAAAGAAGAAAGAAAGAAGAAAAAAGAAGTTAGAAAGAAGTAAGAAAAAGTAAGAAAGAAGTAAGAAAGAAGTTAGAAAGAAGAAGAAAGAAGTAAGAAAGAAGTAAGAACGAAAGAAGTAAGAAAGAAGTAATAAAGAAGTGAGAAAGAAAGAAGAAAGAAAGAAGAAAGAAAGAAGTAAGAAAGAAGTAAGAAGTTAGAAAGAAGTAAGAAAGAAGTAAGAAAGAAGTAAGAAAGAAGTTAGAAAGAAGTAAGAAAGAAGTAAGAAAGAAGAAAGAAGTAAGAAAGAAGCTAGAAAGAATTTAGAAATAAGAAAGAAAGAAGAAAACAAGAAGAAAGAAAGAAAGAAGTAAGAAAGAAGTAAGAAAGAAGTAAGAAAGAAAGAAGAAAGAAAGAAGAAAGAAAGAAGAAAGAGAGAAGAAAGAGAGAAGAAAGAAAGAATAAAGTAAGAAGTTAGAAAGAAGTAAGAAAGAAGAAAGAAGTAAAAAAGAAGTAAGAAGGAATGAAGAAAGAAGTAAGAAAGAAGTAAGAAAGAAGTAAGAAAGAAAGAAGAAAGAAGTAAGAAAGAAGTCAGAAAGAAGTAAGAAATAGGTAAGAAAGAAGTAAGAAAGAAGTAAGAAAGAAAGAAGAAAGAAAGAAGAAAGAAAGAAGTAAGAAACAAGTAAGAAAGAAGTAAGAAAGAAAGAAGAAAGAAGTAAGTAAGAAGTAAGAAAGAAGTAAGAAAGAAGTAAGAAAGAAGTAAGAAAGAAGTAGGAAGAAAGAAGTAAGAAAGAAGTTAGAAAGAAGTCAGAAAGAAGTAAGAAAGAAGATAGAAAGAAGTAACATAGAAGTAAGAAATAAGAAAGAAAGAAAAAAGAAAAAAGTAAGAAAGAAGAAAGTAGAAAGAAAGAAGTAAGAAAGAACTAAGAAAGAAGTTAGAAAGAAGAAAGAAAGAAGTAAGAAAGAAGTAAGAAAGAAGTAAGAAAGAAGTAAAAAAGAAGTAAGAAAGAAGTAAGAAAGAAAGAAGAAAGAAAGAAGAAAGAAAGAAGAAAAAAGAAGTTAGAAAGAAGTAAGAAAGAAGTAAGAAAGAAGTAAGAAATAAGTAAGAAAGAAGTAAGAAAGAAGTTAGAAAGAAGTAAAAAAGAAGTAAGAAAGAAGTAAGAAAGAAAGAAGAAAGAAAGAAGAAAGAAAGAAGAAAAAAGAAGTTAGAAAGAAGTAAGAAAGAAGTAAGAAAGAAGTAAAAAAGAAGTAAGAAAGAAGTAAGAAAGAAAGAAGAAAGAAAGAAGAAAGAAAGAAGAAAAAAGAAGTTAGAAAGAAGCAAGAAAGAAGTAAGAAAGAAGTAAGAAATAAGTAAGAAAGAAGTAAGAAAGAAGTAAGAAAGAAGTAAGAAAGAGGTAAGAAAGAAAGAAGTAAGAAAGAAGAAAGAAAGAAGAGAGAAAGAAGTAAGAAAGAAGTAAGAAAGAAAGAAGTAAGAAAAAAGAAAGAAAGGTGAAAGAAAGAAGTAAGAAAGAAGTAAGAAAAAAGTAAGAAAGAAGTAAGAAAGAAGTAAGAAAGAAGATAGAAAGAAGTAAGAAAGAAGTAAGAAATAAGTTAGAATGAAGTAAGAAAGAAGTATAAAAGAAGTAAGAAAGAAGTAAGAAAGAAAGAAGTAAGAAAGAAGTAAGAAAGAAGTAAGAAATAAAGAAGAAAGAAAGAAGAAAGAAAGAAGTTAGAAAGAAGTAAGAAAGAAGAAAGAAAGAAGTAAGAAAGAAGAAAGAAAGAAGAAAGAAAGAAGGTAGAAAGAATTAAGAAAGAAGAAAGAAAGAAGTAAGAAAGAAGAGAGAAAGAAGTAAGAAAGAAGTAAGAAAGAAGTAAGAAAGAAAGAAGAAAGAAAGAAGAAAGAAAGTAGAAAAAAGACGTAAGAAAGAAAGAAGTAAGAAAGAAAGAAGAAAGAAAGAAGAAAGAAAGAAGGTAGAAAGAAGTAAGAAAGAAGAAAGAAAGAAGTAAGAAAGAAGAGAGAAAGAAGTAAGAAAGAAGTAAGAAAGAAAGAAGTAAGAAAAAAGAAAGAAAGAAGTTAGAAAGAAGTAAGAAAGAAGAAAGAAAGAAGTGAGAAATAAGAAAGAAAGAAGAAAGAAAGAAGTAAGAAAGAAGTAAGAAAGAAGTAAGAAAGAAGTAAGAAAGAAGTAAGAAAGAAGTAAGAAAGAAGAATGAAAGAATTAAGAAAGAAGAAAGAAAGAAGAAAGAAGTAAGAAAGAAGTAAGAAAGAAGTAAAAAGAAGTAAGAAAGAAGTTAGAAAAAAGTAAGAAAGAAGTAACAAAGAAGTTAGAAAGAAGTAAGAAAGAAGTAAAAAACAAGTAAGAAAGAAGTAAGAAAGAAAGAAGTAAGAAAGAAGTAAGAAAGAAGTAAGAAAGAAAGAAGAAAGAAAGAAGAAAGAGAGAAGAAAGAGAGAAGTGACAAAGAAGTTAGAAAGAAGTAAGAAAGAAGTAAAAAAGAAGTAAGAAAGAAGTAAGAAAGAAGAAAGAAAGAAGTAAGAAAGAAGTTAGAATGAAGTAAGAAAGAAGAAAGAAAGATGTAAGAAAGAAATTAGAAAGAAGTAAGAAAGAAGTAAGAAAGAAAGAAGAAAGAAAGAAGTAAGGAAGAAGTTAGAAAGAAGTAAGAAAGAAGAAAGAAAGAAGTAAGAAATAAGAAAGAAAGAAGAAAGAAAAAAGTAAGAAAGAAGTAAGAAAGAAGAAAGAAAGATGTAAGAAAGAAGTTAGAAAGAAGTAAGAAAGAAGTAAGAAAGAAAGAAGAAAGAAAGAAGAAAGAAAGAAGTTAGAAAGAAGTAAGAAAGAAGAAAGAAAGAAGTAAGAAATAAGAAAGAAAGAAGAAAGAAAGAAGTAAGAAAGAAGTAAGAAAGAAGTAAGAAAGAAGTAAGAAAGAAGTAAGAAAGAAGTAAGAAAGAAGAATGAAAGAATTAAGAAAGAAGAAAGAAAGAAGAAAGAAGTAAGAAAGAAGTAAGAAAGAAGTAAAAAGAAGTAAGAAAGAAGTTAGAAAAAAGTAAGAAAGAAGTAACAAAGAAGTTAGAAAGAAGTAAGAAAGAAGTAAAAAAGAAGTAAGAAAGAAGTAAGAAAGAAAGAAGTAAGAAAGAAGTAAGAAAGAAGTAAGAAAGAAGTAAGAAAGAAGTAAGAAAGAAGTAAAAAAGAAGTAAGAAAGAAGTAAGAAAGAAAGAAGAAAGAAAGAAGAAAGAAAGAAGAAAAAAGAAGTTAGAAAGAAGTAAGAAAGAAGTAAGAAAGAAGTAAGAAATAAGTAAGAAAGAAGTAAGAAAGAAGTTAGAAAGAGGTAAAAAAGAAGTAAGAAAGAAGTAAGAAAGAAAGAAGAAAGAAAGAAGAAAGAAAGAAGAAAAAAGAAGTTAGAAAGAAGTAAGAAAGAAGTAAGAAAGAAGTAAGAAAGAAGAAAGAAAGAAGAAAGAAAGAAGTAAGAAAGAAGTAAGAAAGAAGTAAGAAAGAAGAAAGAAAGAATTAAGAAAGAAGAAAGAAAGACGTAAGAAAGATGTAAAAAAAGTAAGAAAGAAGTAAGAAAGAAGTATAAAAGAAAGAAGAAAGAAGTAAGAAAGAAGTACGAAAGAAGTAAAAAAGAAGTAAGAAAGAAAGAAGTAAGAAAGAAGTATGAAAGAAGTAAGAAAGAAAGAAGAAAGAAAGAAGAAAGAAAGAAGAAAGAAAGAAGTTAGAAAGAAGTAAGAAAGAAGTAAGAAAGAAGTAAGAAAGAAGTTAGGAAGAAGTAAGAAAGAAGTAAGAAAGAAGTTAGAAAGAAGTAAGAAAGAAGTAAGAAATAAGTAAGAAAGAAGTAAGAAAGAATGAAGTAAGAAAGAAGAAAGAAAGAAGTAAGAAAGAAGTAAGGAAGAAGTAAGAAAGAAGTAAGAAAGAAGTAAGAGAGAAGTAAGAAAGAAGTAAGAAAGAAAGAAGTAAGAAAGAAGAAAGAAAGAAGAAAAAAGAAGTTAGAAAGAAGTAAGAAAGAAGTAAGAAAGAAGTAAGAAAGAATTAAGAAAGAAGAAAGAAAGAAGTAAGAAAGGTGTAAGAAAGAAGTAAGAAAGAAGTAAGAAAGAAGTAAGAAAGAAGTAAGAAAGAAAGAAGAAAGAAAGAAGAAAGAAAGAAGAAAGAGAGAAGAAAGAGAGAAGAAAGAAAGAAGAAAAAAGAAGTTAGAAAGAAGTAAGAAAGAAGTAAGAAAGAAGTAAGAAATAAGTAAGAAAGGAGTAAGAAAGAAGTAAGAAAGAAGTAAGAAAGAGGTAAGAAAGAAAGAAGTAAGAAAAAAGAAAGAAAGAAGAGAGAAAGAAGTAAGAGAGAAGTAAGAAAGAAAGACGAAAGAAAGAAGAAAGAAAGAAGAAAAAAGAAGTTAGAAAGAAGTAAGAAAGAAGTAAGAAAGAAGTAAGAAAGAAGTAAGAAAGAAGTAAGAAGAAGTAAGAAAGAAAGAAGTAAGAAAGAAGTAAGAAAGAAAGAAGAAAGAAAGAAGAAAGAAAGAAGTAAGAAAAAAGTAAGAAAGAAGAAAGAAAGAATTAAGAAAGAAGAAAGAAAGAAGTAAGAAAGATGTAAGAAAGAAGTAAGAAAGAAGTAAGAAAGAAAGAAGAAAGAAGTAAGAAAGAAGTACAAAAGAAGTAAGAAAGAAGTAAGAAAGAGAGAAGTAAGAAAGAAGTATGAAAGAAGTAAGAAAGAAAGAAGAAAGAAAGAAGAAAGAAAGAAGAAAGAAGAAAGTTAGAAAGAAGTAAGAAAGAAGTAAGAAAGAAGTTAGAAAGCAGTAAGAAAGAAGTAAGAAAGAAGATAGAAAGAAGTAACATAGAAGTAAGAAATAAGAAAGAAAGAAAAAAGAAAAAAGTAAGAAAGAAGAAAGTAGAAAGAAAGAAGTAAGAAAGAACTAAGAAAGAAGTTAGAAAGAAGAAAGAAAGAAGTAAGAAAGAAGTAAGAAAGAAGTAAGAAAGAAGTAAAAAAGAAGTAAGAAAGAAGTAAGAAAGAAAGAAGAAAGAAAGAAGAAAGAAAGAAGAAAAAAGAAGTTAGAAAGAAGTAAGAAAGAAGTAAGAAAGAAGTAAGAAATAAGTAAGAAAGAAGTAAGAAAGAAGTTAGAAAGAAGTAAAAAAGAAGTAAGAAAGAAGTAAGAAAGAAAGAAGAAAGAAAGAAGAAAGAAAGAAGAAAAAAGAAGTTAGAAAGAAGTAAGAAAGAAGTAAGAAAGAAGTAAAAAAGAAGTAAGAAAGTAGTAAGAAAGAAAGAAGAAAGAAAGAAGAAAGAAAGAAGAAAAAAGAAGTTAGAAAGAAGCAAGAAAGAAGTAAGAAAGAAGTAAGAAATAAGTAAGAAAGAAGTAAGAAAGAAGTAAGAAAGAAGTAAGAAAGAGGTAAGAAAGAAAGAAGTAAGAAAGAAGAAAGAAAGAAGAGAGAAAGAAGTAAGAAAGAAGTAAGAAAGAAAGAAGTAAGAAAAAAGAAAGAAAGGTGAAAGAAAGAAGTAAGAAAGAAGTAAGAAAAAAGTAAGAAAGAAGTAAGAAAGAAGTAAGAAAGAAGATAGAAAGAAGTAAGAAAGAAGTAAGAAATAAGTTAGAATGAAGTAAGAAAGAAGTATAAAAGAAGTAAGAAAGAAGTAAGAAAGAAAGAAGTAAGAAAGAAGTAAGAAAGAAGTAAGAAATAAAGAAGAAAGAAAGAAGAAAGAAAGAAGTTAGAAAGAAGTAAGAAAGAAGAAAGAAAGAAGTAAGAAACAAGAAAGAAAGAAGAAAGAATGAAGGTAGAAAGAAGTAAGAAAGAAGAAAGAAAGAAGTAAGAAAGAAAGAAGAAAGAAAGAAGAAAGAAAGAAGAAAAAAGAAGTTAGAAAGAAGTAAGAAAGAAGTAAGAAAGAAGTAAGAAAGAAGTAAGAAAGAAGAAAGAAAGAAGTAAGAAAGAAGTTAGAATGAAGTAAGAAAGAAGAAAGAAAGATGTAAGAAAGAAATTAGAAAGAAGTAAGAAAGAAGTAAGAAAGAAAGAAGAAAGAAGAAAGAAAGAAGTTAGAAAGAAGTAAGAAAGAAGAAAGAAAGAAGTAAGAAATAAGAAAGAAAGAAGAAAGAAAGAAGTAAGAAAGAAGTAAGAAAGAAGAAAGAAAGATGTAAGAAAGAAGTTAGAAAGGAGTAAGAAAGAAGTAAGAAAGAAAGAAGAAAGAAAGAAGAAAGAAAGAAGTTAGAAAGAAGTAAGAAAGAAGAAAGAAAGAAGTAAGAAATAAGAAAGAAAGAAGAAAGAAAGAAGTAAGAAAGAAGTAAGAAAGAAGTAAGAAAGAAGTAAGAAAGAAGTAAGAAAGAAGAATGAAAGAATTAAGAAAGAAGAAAGAAAGAAGAAAGAAGTAAGAAAGAAGTAAGAAAGAAGTAAAAAGAAGTAAGAAAGAAGTTAGAAAAAAGTAAGAAAGAAGTAACAAAGAAGTTAGAAAGAAGTAAGAAAGAAGTAAAAAGAAGTAAGAAAGAAGTAAAAAGAAGTAAGAAAGAAGTAAGAAAGAAAGAAGTAAGAAAGAAGTAAGAAAGAAGTAAGAAAGAAAGAAGAAAGAAAGAAGAAAGAGAGAAGAAAGAGAGAAGTGACAAAGAAGTTAGAAAGAAGTAAGAAAGAAGTAAAAAAGAAGTAAGAAAGAAGTAAGAAAGAAGAAAGAAAGAAGTAAGAAAGAAGTTAGAATGAAGTAAGAAAGAAGAAAGAAAGATGTAAGAAAGAAATTAGAAAGAAGTAAGAAAGAAGTAAGAAAGAAAGAAGAAAGAAAGAAGAAAGAAAGAAGTTAGAAAGAAGTAAGAAAGAAGAAAGAAAGAAGTAAGAAATAAGAAAGAAAGAAGAAAGAAAGAAGTAAGAAAGAAGTAAGAAAGAAGAAAGAAAGATGTAAGAAAGAAGTTAGAAAGGAGTAAGAAAGAAGTAAGAAAGAAAGAAGAAAGAAAGAAGAAAGAAAGAAGTTAGAAAGAAGTAAGAAAGAAGAAAGAAAGAAGTAAGAAATAAGAAAGAAAGAAGAAAGAAAGAAGTAAGAAAGAAGTAAGAAAGAAGTAAGAAAGAAGTAAGAAAGAAGTAAGAAAGAAGAATGAAAGAATTAAGAAAGAAGAAAGAAAGAAGAAAGAAGTAAGAAAGAAGTAAGAAAGAAGTAAAAAGAAGTAAGAAAGAAGTTAGAAAAAAGTAAGAAAGAAGTAACAAAGAAGTTAGAAAGAAGTAAGAAAGAAGTAAAAAAGAAGTAAGAAAGAAGTAAGAAAGAAAGAAGTAAGAAAGAAGTAAGAAAGAAGTAAGAAAGAAGTAAGAAAGAAGTAAGAAAGAAGTAAGAAAGAAGTAAAAAAGAAGTAAGAAAGAAGTAAGAAAGAAAGAAGAAAGAAAGATGAAAGAAAGAAGAAAAAAGTTAGAAAGAAGTAAGAAAGAAGTAAGAAAGAAGTAAGAAATAAGTAAGAAAGAAGTAAGAAAGAAGTTAGAAAGAGGTAAAAAAGAAGTAAGAAAGAAGTAAGAAAGAAAGAAGAAAGAAAGAAGAAAGAAAGAAGAAAAAGAAGTTAGAAAGAAGTAAGAAAGAAGTAAGAAAGAAGTAAGAAAGAAGAAAGAAAGAAGTAAGAAAGATGTAAGAAAGAAGTAAGAAAGAAGTAAGAAAGAAGTAAGAAAGAAGTAAGAAAAAAAGAAGAAAGAAGTAAGAAAGAAGTACAAAAGAAGTAAGAAAGAAGTAAGAAAGAAAGAAGTAAGAAAGAAGTATGAAAGAAGTAAGAAAGAAAGAAGAAAGAAAGAAGAAAGAAAGAAGAAAGAAGAAAGTTAGAAAGAAGTAAGAAAGAAGTAAGAAAGAAGTTAGAAAGAAGTAAGAAAGAAGTAAGAAAGAAGATAGAAAGAAGTAACATATAAGTAAGAAATAAGAAAGAAAGAAAAAAGAAAAAAGTAAGAAAGAAGAAAGTAGAAAGAAAGAAGTAAGAAAGAACTAAGAAAGAAGTTAGAAAGAAGAAAGAAAGAAGTAAGTAAGAAGTAAGAAAGAAGTAAGAAAGAAGTAAAAAAGAAGTAAGAAAGAAGTAAGAAAGAAGTAAGAAAGAAGTAAAAAAGAAGTAAGAAAGAAGTAAGAAAGAAAGAAGAAAGAAGAAAGAAAGAAGAAAAAAGAAGTTAGAAAGAAGCAAGAAAGAAGTAAGAAAGAAGTAAGAAAGAAGTAAGAAAGAAGTAAGAAAGAAGTAAGAAAGAAGTAAGAAAGAGGTAAGAAAGAAAGAAGTAAGAAAGAAGAAAGAAAGAAGAGAGAAAGAAGTAAGAAAGAAATAAGAAAGAAAGAAGTAAGAAAAAAGAAAGAAAGGTGAAAGAAAGAAGTAAGAAAGAAGTAAGAAAAAAGTAAGAAAGAAGTAAGAAAGAAGATAGAAAGAAGTAAGAAAGAAGTAAGAAATAAGTTAGAATGAAGTAAGAAAGAAGTATAAAAGAAGTAAGAAAGAAGTAAGAAAGAAAGAAGTAAGAAAGAAGTAAGAAAGAAGTAAGAAATAAAGAAGAAAGAAAGAAGAAAGAAAGAAGTTAGAAAGAAGTAAGAAAGAAGAAAGAAAGAAGTAAGAAAGAAGAAAGAAAGAAGAAAGAAAGAAGGTAGAAAGAAGTAAGAAAGAAGAAAGAAAGAAGTAAGAAAGAAGAGAGAAAGAAGTAAGAAAGAAGTAAGAAAGAAGTAAGAAAGAAGTAAGAAAGAAAGAAGAAAGAAAGAAGAAAGAAAGTAGAAAAAAGACGTAAGAAAGAAAGAAGTAAGAAAGAAAGAAGAAAGAAAGAAGAAAGAAAGAAGGTAGAAAGAAGTAAGAAAGAAGAAAGAAAGAAGTAAGAAAGAAGAGAGAAAGAAGTAAGAAAGAAGTAAGAAAGAAAGAAGTAAGAAAAAAGAAAGAAAGGAGAAAGAAAGAAGTAAGAAAGAAGTAAGAAAGAAGTTAGAAAGAAGTAAGAAGTAAGAAAGAAGTTAGAATGAAGTAAGAAAGAAGAAAGAAAGATGTAAGAAAGAAGTTAGAAAGAAGTAAGAAAGAAGTAAGAAAGAAAGAAGAAAGAAAGAAGAAAGAAAGAAGTTAGAAAGAAGTAAGAAAGAAGAAAGAAAGAAGTAAGAAATAAGAAAGAAAGAAGAAAGAAAGAAGTAAGAAAGAAGAAAGAAAGAAGTAAGAAAGAAGTAAGAAAGAAGTAAGAAAGAAGTAAGAAAGAAGAATGAAAGAATTAAGAAAGAAGAAAGAAAGAAGAAAGAAGTAAGAAAGAAGTAAGAAAGAAGTAAAAAGAAGTAAGAAAGAAGTTAGAAAAAAGTAAGAAAGAAGTAACAAAGAAGTTAGAAAGAAGTAAGAAAGAAGTAAAAAAGAAGTAAGAAAGAAGTAAGAAAGAAAGAAGTAAGAAAGAAGTAAGAAAGAAGTAAGAAAGAAGTTAGAAAGAAGTAAGAAAGAAAGAAGAAAGAAGTAAGAAAGAAGTAAGAAAGAACAAATAAAGAAGTAAGAAAGAAGAAAGAAAGAAGAAAGAAGTAAGAAAGAAGTAAGAAAGAAGTTAGAATGAAGTAAGAAAGAAGAAAGAAAGATGTAAGAAAGATTAGAAAGAAGTAAGAAAGAAGTAAGAAAGAAAGAAGAAAGAAAGAAGAAAGAAATAAGTTAGAAAGAAGTAAGAAAGAAGAGAGAAAGAAGTAAGAAAGAAGAAAGAAAGAAGAAAGAAAGAAGTAAGAAAGAAGTAAGAAAGAATGAAGAAAGAAGTATGAAAGAATTACGAAGGAAGTAAGAAAGAAGTAAGAAAGAAAGAAGTAAGAAAGAAGTATGAAAGAAGTAAGAAAGAAAGAAGAAAGAAAAAAGAAAGAAAGAAGAAAGAAAGAAGTTAGAAAGAAGTAAGAAATAAGTAAGAAAGAAGTAAGAAAGAATGAAGTAGGAAAGAAGAAAGAAAGAAGTAAGAAAGAAGTAAGGAAGAAGTAAGAAAGAATTAAGAAAGAAGAAAGAAAGAAGTAAGAAAGAAGAAAGAAAGAAGAAAGAAAGAAGTAAGAAAGAAGTAAGAGAGAAGTAAGAAAGAAGTAAGAAAGAAAGAAGAAAGGAGTAAGAAAGAAGTAAGAAAGAAGTAAGAAAGAAGTAAGAAAGAAGTAAGAAAGAAGTAAGAAAGAAGTAAGAAAGAAAGAAGAAAGAAAGAAGAAAGAAAGAAGAAAAAAGAAGTTAGAAAGAAGTAAGAAAGAAGTAAGAAAGAAGTAAGAAAGAAGTAAGAAAGAAGTAAGAAGAAGTAAGAAAGAAAGAAGTAAGAAAGAAGAAAGAAAGAAGAAAGAAAGAAGTAAGAAAGAAGTAAGAAAGAAGAAAGAAAGAATTAAGAAATAAGAAAGAATGAAGTAAGAAAGATGTAAGAAAGAAGTAAGAAAGAAGTAAGAAAGAAGTAAGAAAGAAGTAAGAAAGAAGTAAGAAAGAGAGAACAAAGAAAGAAGAAAGAAAGAAGAAAAAAGAAGTTAGAAAGAAGTAAGAAAGAAGTAAGAAAGAAGTAAGAAATAAGTAAGAAAGAAGTAAGAAAGAAGTAAGAAAGAAGTAAGAAAGAGGTAAGAAAGAATGAAGTAAGAAAGAAGAAAGAAAGAAGAAAGAAAGAAGTAAGAAAGAAGTAAGAAAGAAGTAAGAAAGAAAGAAGTAAGAAAAAAGAAAGAAAGGTGAAAGCAAGAAGTAAGAAAGAAGTAAGAAAGAAGTAAGAAAGAAGTAAGAAAGAAGTAAGAAAGAAGTAAGAAAGAAGGTAGAAAGAAGTAAGAAAGAAGTAAGAGAGAAGTTAGAAAGAAATAAGAAAGAAAGAAGTAAGAAAGAAGAAAGAAAGAAGAAAGAAAGAATTAAGAAAGAAGTAAGAAAGAAGAAAGAAGAAAGAAAGAATTTAGAAAGAAGAAAGAAAGAAGTAAGAATGATGTAAGAAAGAAGTAAGAAAGAAGTAAGAAAGAAGTAAGAAAGAAGTAAGAAAGAAAGATGTAAGAAAGAAGAAAGAAAGAAGAAAGAAAGAAGTAAGAAAGAAGTAAGAAAGAAAGAAGTAAGAAAGAAGAAAGAAAGAAGAAAGAAAGAAGTAAGAAAGAAGAAAGAAAGAAGTTAGAAAGAAGTAAGAAGAAGTAAGAAAAAGTAAAAAAGAAGTTAGAAAGAAGTAAGAAAGAAGTAACAAAGAAGTTAGAAGGAAGTAAGAAAGAAAGAAGAAAGAAAGAAGAAAGAAAGAAGAAAGAGAGAAGAAAGAGAGAAGAAGGAAAGAAGAAAGAAAGAAGTAAGAGAGAAGTAAGAAAGAAGTAAGAAAGAAAGAAGTAAGAAAGAAGAAAGAAAGAAGAAAGAGAGAAGAAAGAGAGAAGAAAGAAAGAAGAAAGAAAGAAGTAAGAGAGAAGTAAGAAAGAAGTAAGAAAGAAAGAAGTAAGAAAGAAGAAAGAAAGAAGAAAGAAAGAAGTAAGAAAGAAGTAAGAAAGAAGTAAGAAAGAAGAAAGAAAGAAGAAAGAAAGAAGAAAAAAGAAGTTAGAAGTAAGAAAGAAGTAAGAAAGAAGTAAGAACGAAGTAAGAAAGAAAGAAGAAAGAAGTAAGAAAGAAGTACGAAAGAAGTAAAAAAGAAGTAAGAAGAAAGAAGTAAGAAAGAAGTATGAAAGAAGTAAGAATGAAAGAAGAAAGAAAGAAGAAAGAAAGAAGAAAGAAAGAAGAAAGTAAGAAGTAAGAAAGAAGTAAGAAAGAAGTAAGAAAGAAGTTAGAAATAAGTAAGAAAGAAGTAAGAAATAAGTAAGAAAGAAGTAAGAAAGAATGAAGTAGGAAAGAAGAAAGAAAGAAGTAAGAAAGAAGTAAGGAAGAAGTAAGAAAGAAGAAAGAAAGAATTATGAAAGAAGAAAGAAAGAAGTAAGAACGATGTAAGAAAGAAGTAAGAAAGAAGTAAGAAAGAAGTAAGAAAGAGGTAAGAAAGAAAGAAGTAAGAAAGAAGAAAGAAAGAAGAAAGAGAGAAGAAAGAAAGAAGAAAGAAAGAAGTAAGAGAGAAGTAAGAAAGAAAGAAGAAAGAAAGAAGAAAGAGAGAAGAAAAAAGAAGTTAGAAGTAAGAAAGAAGTAAGAAAGAAGTAAGAAAGAAGTAAGAAAGAAGTAAGAAGAAGTAAGAAAAAGTAAAAAAGAAATTAGAAAGAAGTAAGAAAGAAGTAACAAAGAAGTTAGAAGGAAGTAAGAAAGAAAGAAGAAAGAAAGAAGAAAGAAAGAAGAAAGAGAGAAGAAAGAGAGAAGAAGGAAAGAAGAAAGAAAGAAGTAAGAGAGAAGTAAGAAAGAAGTAAGAAAGAAAGAAGTAAGAAAGAAGAAAGAAAGAAGAAAGAAAGAAGTAAGAAAGAAGAAAGAAAGAAGTTAGAAAGAAGTAAGAAGAAGTAAGAAAAAGTAAAAAAGAAGTTAGAAAGAAGTAAGAAAGAAGTAACAAAGAAGTTAGAAGGAAGTAAGAAAGAAAGAAGAAAGAAAGAAGAAAGAAAGAAGAAAGAGAGAAGAAAGAGAGAAGAAGGAAAGAAGAAAGAAAGAAGTAAGAGAGAAGTAAGAAAGAAGTAAGAAAGAAAGAAGTAAGAAAGAAGAAAGAAAGAAGAAAGAAAGAAGAAAGAAAGAAGAAAGAAAGAAGTTAGAAAGAAGTAAGAAACAAGTAAGAAAGAAGTAAGAAAGAAGTTAGGAAGAAGTAAGAAAGAAGTAAGAAAGAAGTAAGAAAGAAGTTAGAAAGAAGTAAGAAAGAAGTAAGAAAGAATGAAGTAGGAAAGAAGAAAGAAAGAAGTAAGAAAGAAGTAAGGAAGAAGTAAGAAAGAATTAAGAAAGAAGAAAGAAAGAAGTAAGAAAGAAAGAAGTAAGAAAGAAGAAAGAAAGAAGAAAGAAAGAAGTAAGAAAGAAGTAAGAAAGAAGTAAGAAAGAAGTAAGAAAGAAGTAAGAAAGAAGTAAGAAAGAAAGAAGTAAGAAAGAAGAAAGAAAGAAGAAAAAAAGAAGTTAGAAAGAAGTAAGAAAGAAGTAAGAAAGAAGTAAGAAAGAAGTAAGAAAGAAAGAAGAAAGAAAGAAGAAAGAATAAGAAAGAGAGAAGAAAGAGAGAAGAAAGAAAGAAGAAAGAAAGAAGTAAGAGAGAAGTAAGAAAGAAAGAAGAAAGAAAGAAGAAAGAAAGAAGAAAAAAGAAGTTAGAAGTAAGAAAGAAGTAAGAAAGAAGTAAGAAAGAAGTTAAGAAAGAAGTAACAAAGAAGTTAGAAAGAAGTAATAAAGAAGTAAAAAAGAATTAAGAAAGAAGTAAGAAAGAAAGAAGAAAGAAAGAAGTAAGAAAGAAAGAAGAAATAAAGAAGAAAGAAAGAAGTTAGAAAGAAGTAAGAAAGAAGTAAGAAAGAAGTTAGAAAGAAGTAAGAAAGAAGTAATGAAGAAGTTAGAAAGAAGTAAGAAAGAAGTAAGAAAGAAGTAAGAAAGAAGTAAGAAAGAAGGAAGTAAGAAAGAAGAAAGAAAGAAGTAAGAAAGAAGTAAGAAAGAAGTAAGAAATAAGAAAGATGAAAGAAAGAAGTAAGAAAGAAGAAAGAAAGAAGAAAGAAAGAAGTAAGAAAGAAGTATGAAAGATTTTAGAAAGAAGTAAGAAAGAAGTAAAAAAGAAGAAAGAAAGTAGTAAGAAAGAAGTTAAAAAGAAGTAAGAAACAAGTAAGAAAGAAAGAAGAAAGAAGTAAGAAAGAAGTAAGAAAGAAGAAAGAAAGAAGTAAGAAAGAAGAAAGAAAGAAGTAAGAAAGAAGTAAGAAAGAAGTAAGAAAGAAGTTAGAAAGAAGTAAGAAAGAAGTAAGAAATAAGTAAGAAAGAAGTAAGAAAGAGAGAAGTAAGATAGAAGAAAGAAAGAAGAAAGAAAGAAGTAAGAAAGAAGTAAGAAAGAAGTAAGAAAGAAGTAATAAAGAAGTTAGAAAGAAGTAAGAAAGAAGTAACAAAGAAGTTAGAAAGTAAGAAAGAAGTAAAAAAGAATTAAGAAAGAAGTAAGAAAAAAAGAAGTAATAAAGAAGTAAGAAAGAAGTAAGAAAGAAAGAAGAAATAAAGAAGAAAGAAAGAAGTTAGAAAAAAGTAAGAAAGAAGTAAGAAAGAAGTTAGAAAGAAGTAAGAAAGAAGTAATGAAGAAGTTAGAAAGAAGTAATAAAGAAGTTAGAAAGAAGTAAGAAAGAAGTAAGAAAGAAGTAAGAAAGAAGTAAGAAAGAAAGAAGTAAGAAAGAAGAAAGAATGAAGTAAGAAAGAAGTAAGAAAGAAGTAAGAAAGAAGTAAGAAAGAAGAAAGAAAGAAGTAAGAAAGAAGTAAGAAAGAAGTTAGAAAGAAGTAAGAAAGAAGTAAGAAATAAGTAAGAAAGAAGTAAGAAAGAAGTAAGAAAGAATGAAGTAGGAAAGAAGTTAAAAAGAAGTAAGAAAGAAGTAAGAAAGAAAGAAGAAAGAAGTAAGAAAGAAGTAAGAAAGAAGAAAGAAAGAAGTAAGAAAGAAGAAAGAAAGAAGTAAGAAAGAAGTAAGAAAGAAGTACGAAAGAAGTAAGAAATAAAGAAGAAAAAAGAAGAAAGAAAGAAGAAAAAAGAAGTTAGAAAGAAGTAAGAAAGAAGAAAGAAAGAAGTAAGAATGAAGTAAGAAAGAAGTACAAAAGAAGTAAGAAAGAAAGAAGTAAGATAGAAGAAAGAAAGAAGAAAGAAAGAAGTAAGAAAGAAGTAAGAAAGAAGTAAGAAAGAAGTTAGAAAGAAGTAAGAAAGAAGTAACAAAGAAGTTAGAAAGAAGTAAGAAAGAAGTAAAAAAGAGGTAAGAAAGAAGTAAGAAAGAAAGAAGTAAGAAAGAAGTAAGAAAGAAGTAAGAAAGAAGAGAGAAGAAAGAGAGAAGAAAGAAAGAAGAAAGAAAGAAGTAAGAGAGAAGTAAGAAAGAAGTAAGAAAGAAAGCAGTAAGAAAGAAGAAAGAAAGAAGAAAGAAAGAAGTAAGAAAGAAGTAAGAAAGAAGTAAGAAAGAAGAAAGAAAGAATTAAGAAAGAAGAGAGAAAGAAGTAAGAAAGAAAGAAGAAAGAAGGAAGAAAGAAGTACGAAAGAAGTAAAAAAGAAGTAAGAAAGAAAGAAGTAAGAAAGAAGTATGAAAGAAGTAAGAAAGAAAGAAGAAAGAAAGAAGTTAGAAAAAAGTAAGAAAGAAGTAAGAAAGAAGTAAGAAAGAAGTTAGGAAGAAGTAAGAAAGAAGTAAGAAAGAAGTTAGAAAGAAGTAAGAAAGAAGTAAGAAATAAGTAAGAAAGAAGTAAGAAAGAAGTAAGAAAGAAGTAAGAAAGAATGAAGTAAGAAAGAAGAAAGAAAGAAGTAAGAAAGAAGTAAGGATGAAGTAAGAAAGAATTAAGAAAGAACAAAGAAAGAAGTAAGAAAGAAGAAAGAAAGAAGAAAGAAAGAAGTAAGAAAGAAGTAAGAGAGAAGTAAGAAAGAAGTAAGAAAGAAAGAAGAAAGAAAGAAGTTAGAAAAAAGTAAGAAAGAAGTAAGAAAGAAGTAAGAAAGAAGTTAGGAAGAAGTAAGAAAGAAGTAAGAAATAAGTAAGAAAGAAAGAAGTAAGAAAGAAGAAAGAAAGAAGAAAAAAGAAGTTAGAAAGAAGTAAGAAAGAAGTAAGAAAGAAAGAAGAAAGAATGAAGAAAGAAAGAAGAAAGAGAGAAGAAAGAGAGAAGAAAGAAAGAAGAAAGAAAGAAGTAAGAGAGAAGTAAGAAAGAAAGAAGAAAGAAAGAAGAAAAAAGAAGTTAGAAAGAAGTAAGAAAGAAGTAAGAAAGAAGTAAGAAAGAAGTAAGAAGAAGTAAGAAAGAAAGAAGTAAGAAAGAAGAAAGAAAGAAGAAAGAAGGAAGTAAGAAAGAAGTAAGAAAGAAGTAAGAAAGAAAGAAGAAAGAAGTATGAAAGAATTACGAAGGAAGTAACAAAGAAGTAAGAAAGAAAGAAGTAAGAAAGAAGTAAGAAAGAAGTAAGAAGGAAAGAAGAAAGAAAGAAGAAAGAAAGAAGAAAGAAAGAAGAAAGAAGTTAGAAAGAAGTAAGAAAGAAGTAAGAAAGAAGTAAGAAAGAAGTTACAAAGAAGTAAGAAAGAAGTAAGAAAGAAGTTAGAAAGAAGTAAAAAGAAGTCAGAAAGAAGTAAGAACGAAATAGGTAAGAAAGAAGTAAGAAAGAAGTAAGAAAGAAAGAAGAAAGAAAGAAGAAAGAAAGAAGTAAGAAACAAGTAAGAAAGAAGTAAGAAAGAAGTAAGAAAGAAAGAAGAAAGAAGTAAGTAAGAAGTAAGAAAGAAGTAAGAAAGAAGTAAGAAAGAAGTAAGAAAGAAGTAGGAAGAAAGAAGTAAGAAAGAAGTACGAAAGAAGTAAGAAAGAAAGAAGTAAGAAAGAAGTAAGAAAGAAGTAAAAAAGAAAGAAGAAATAAAGAAGAAAGAAAGAAGAAAAAAGAAGTTAGAAAGAAGTAAGAAAGAAGTAAGAAAGAAGTAAGAAAGAAAGAAGTAAGAAAGAAGTAAGAAAGAAGTAAGAAAGAAAGAAGTAAGAAAGAAGAAAGAAAGAAGAAAGAAAGAAGTAAGAAAGAAGTAAGAAAGAAGAAAGAAGAAAGAAAGAATTTAGAAAGAAGAAAGAAAGAAGTAAGAATGATGTAAGAAAGAAGTAAGAAAGAAGTAAGAAAGAAGTAAGAAAGAAGTAAGAAAGAAAGATGTAAGAAAGAAGAAAGAAAGAAGAAAGAAAGAAGTAAGAAAGAAGTAAGAAAGAAGTAAGAAAGAAGAAAGATAGAAGAAAGAAAGAAGAAAGAAAGAAATAAGAAAGATGTGAGAAAGAAGAAAAAAATAAGTAAGAAAAAAGTAAAAAAAGATGTAAGAAAGAAAGAAGAAAGAAAGAAGAAAGAAAAAAAAAGGAAGAAGAAAGAGAGAAGAAAGAAAGAAGAATGAAAGAAGTAAGAGAGAAGTAAGAAAGAAAGAAGAAAGAAAGAAGAAAGTAAGAAGAAAAAAGAAGTTAGAAGTAAGAAAGAAGTAAGAAAGAAGTAAGAAAGAAGTAAGAAAGAAGTAAGAAGAAGTAAGAAAGAAGTAAAAAAGAAGTTAGAAAGAAGTAAGAAAGAAAGAAGAAAGAAAGAAGAAAGAAAGAAGAAAGAGAGAAGAAAGAGAGAAGAAAGAAAGAAGAAAGAAAGAAGTAAGAGAGAAGTAAGAAAGAAGTAAGAAAGAAAGAAGTAAGAAAGAAGAAAGAAAGAAGAAAGAAAGAAGTAAGAAAGAAGTAAGAAAGAAGTAAGAAAGAAGAAAGAAAGAATTAAGAAAGAAGAAAGAAAGAAGTAAGAAAGATGTAAAAAAGAAGTAAGAAAGAAGTAAGAAAGAAAGAAGAAAGAAGTATGAAAGAAGTATGAAAGAAGTAAAAAAGAAGTAAGAAAGAAAGAAGTAAGAAAGAAGTATGAAAGAAGTAAGAATGAAAGAAGAAAGAAAGAAGAAAGAAAGAAGAAAGAAAGAAGTTAGAAAGAAGTAAGAAAGAAGTAAGAAAGAAGTAAGAAAGAAGTTAGGAAGAAGTAAGAAAGAAGTAAGAAAGAAGTAAGAAAGAAGTTAGAAAGAAGTAAGAAAGAAGTAAGAAATAAGTAAGAAAGAAGTAAGAAAGAAGTAAGAAAGAATGAAGTATGAAAGAAGAAAGAAAGAAGTAAGAAAGAAGTAAGGAAGAAGTAAGAAAGAATTAAGAAAGAAGAAAGAAAGAAGTAAGAAAGAAAGAAGTAAGAAAGAAGAAAGAAAGAAGAAAGAAAGAAGTAAGAAAGAAGTAAGAAAGAAGTAAGAAAGAAGTAACAAAGAAGTAAGAAAGAAGTAAGAAAGAAAGAAGTAAGAAAGAAGAAAGAAAGAAGAAAAAAGAAGTTAGAAAGAAGTAAGAAAGAAGTAATAAAGAAGTAAGAAAGAAGTAAGAAAGAAAGAAGAAAGAAAGTAGAAAGAAAGAAGAAAGAGAGAAGAAAGAGAGAAGAAAGAAAGAAGAAAGAAAGAAGTAAGAGAGAAGTAAGAAAGAAAGAAGAAAGAAAGAAGAAAGAAAGAAGAAAAAAGAAGTTAGAAGTAAGAAAGAAGTAAGAAAGAAGTAAGAAAGAAGTAAGAAAGAAGAAAGAAGTAAGAAGAAGTAAGAAAGAAAGAAGTAAGAAAGAAGAAAGAAAGAACAAATAAAGAAGTAAGAAAGAAGTAAGAAAGAAGTAAGAAGAAAGAAAGAAGTAAGAAAGATGTAAGAAAGAAGTAAGAAAGAAGTAAGAAAGAAGTAAGAAAGAGGTAAGAAAGAAAGAAGTAAGAAAGAAGAAAGAAAGAAGAAAGAGAGAAGAAAGAAAGAAGAAAGAAAGAAGTAAGAGAGAAGTAAGAAAGAAAGAAGAAAGAAAGAAGAAAGAGACAAGAAAAAAGAAGTTAGAAGTAAGAAAGAAGTAAGAAAGAAGTAAGAAAGAAGTAAGAAAGAAGTAAGAAGAAGTAAGAAAAAGTAAAAAAGAAGTTAGAAAGAAGTAAGAAAGAAGTAACAAAGAAGTTAGAAAGAAGTAAGAAAGAAAGAAGAAAGAAAGAAGAAAGAAAGAAGTAAGAAAGAAGGAAGAAAGAAGTAAGAAAGAAGAAAGATAGAAGAAAGAAAGAAGAAAGAAAGAAATAAGAAAGATGTGAGAAAGAAGTAAGAAAGAAGTAAGAAAAAAGTAAAAAGAAATAAGAAAGAAAGAAGAAAGAAGTAAGAAAGAAGTTAGAAAGAAAGAAGTAAGAAAGAAGTATGAAAGAAGTAAGAGAGAAAGAAGAAAGAAAGAAGAAAGAAAGAAGAAAGAAAGAAGTTAGAAAGAAGTAATAAAGAAGTAAGAAAGAAGTTAGAAAGAAGTAAGAAAGAAGTAAGAAAGAAGTTAGAAAGAAGTAAGAAAGAAGTAAAAAAGAAGTAAGAAAGAAGAAAGAAAGAAGTAAGAAAGAAGAAAGAAAGAAGTAAGAAAGAAGAAAGAAAGAAGTAAGAAAGAAGTAAGAAAGAAGTTAGAAAGAAGTAAGAAAGAATGAAGAAAGAAGTAAGAAAGAAGTAAGAAAGAACAAATAAAGAAGTAAGAAAGAAGAAAGAAAGAAGAAAGAAGTAAGAAAGAAAGAAGAAAAAAGAAGTTAGAAAGAAGTAAGAAAGAAGTAAGAAAGAAGTAAGAAAGTAGTAAGAAATAAGTAAGAAAGAAAGAAGTAAGAAAGAAGAAAGAAAGAAGTAAGAAAGAAGTAAGAAAGAAGAAAGAAAGAAGCAAGAAAGAAGAAAGAAAGAAGTAAGAAAGAAGAAAGAAAGAAGAAAGAAAGAAGTAAGAAAGAAGTAAGAAAGAAGTAAGAAAGAAGTAAGAAAGAAGTAAGAAAGAAGTAATAAAGAAGTTAGAAAGAAGTAAGAAAGAAGTAAGAAAGAAGTAAGAAAGAAGTAAGAAAGAAAGAAGTAAGAAAGAGGAAGGAAAGAAAGAAGAAAGAAAGAAGAAAGAAAGAAGTAAGAAAGAAGTAAGAAAGAAGAAAGAAGAAGTAAGAAAGAAGAAAGGAAGAAGTTATAAAGAAGAAAGAAAGAAGTAAGAAAGAAGTAAGAAAGAAGTAAGAAAGAAGTAATAAAGAAGTTAGAAAGAAGTAAGAAAGAAGTAAGAAAGAAGTAAGAAAGAAGTAAGAAAGAAGTAAGAAAGAAGTAAGAAAGAAGTAAGAAAGAAGTAAGAAAGAAGAAAGAAAGAAGTAAGAAAGAAGTAAGAAAGAAGTAAGAAAGAAGAAAGAAAGTAGTAAGAAAGAAGAAAGAAAGAAGAAAGAAAGAAGTAAGAAAGAAGTAAGAAAGAAGTTAGAAAGAAGTAAGAAAGAAGTAAAAAAGAAGAAAGAAAGAAGTAAGAAAGAAGTTAAAAAGAAGTAAGAAAGAAGTAAGAAATAAGAAGAAAGAAGTAAGAAAGAAGTAAGAAAGAAGAACGAAAGAAGTAAGAAAGAAGAAAGAAAGAAGAAAGAAAGAAGAAAGAAAGAAGAAAAAAGAAGTTAGAAAGAAGTAAAAATAAGAAAGAAAGAAGTAAGAAAGAAGTAAGAAAGAAGTAAGAAAGAAGTGAGAAAGAAAGAAGTAAGAAAAAGAAAGAAAGGTGAAAGAAGAAGTAAGAAGAAGTAAGAAAGAAGTAAGAAAGAAGTAAGAAAGAAGTTAGAAAGAAGTAGAAAGAAGTAAGAAAGAAGTAAGAAAGAAGTAAGAAAGAAGAAACAAGAAAGAAAGAATTTAGAAAGAAGAAAGAAAGAAGTAAGAATGATGTAAGAAAGAAGTAAGAAAGAAGTCAGAAAGAAGTAAGAAAGAAGTAAGAAAGAAGTAAGAAAGAAAGATGTAAGAAAGAAGAAAGAAAGAAGAAAGAAAGAAGTAAGAAAGAAGTAAGAAAGAAGTAAGAAAGAAGAAAGATAGAAGAAAGAAAGAAGAAAGAAAGAAATAAGAAAGATGTGAGAAAGAAGTAAGAAAGAAGTAAAAAAGAAGAAAGAAAGAAGTAGGAAAGAAGTTAAAAAGAAGTAAGAAAGAAGTAAGAAAGAAAGAAGTAAGAAAGAGAAAGAAAGAAGAAAGAAAGAATTAAGAAAGAAGTAAGAAAGAAGAAAGGAAGAAGTAAGAAAGAAGAAAGAAAGAAGTAAGAAAGAAGTAAGAAAGAAGTAAGAAAGAAATAATAAAGAAGTTAGAAAGAAGTAAGAAAGAAGTAAGAAAGAAGTAAGAAAGAAGTAAGAAAGAAGTAAGAAAGAGGTAAGAAAGAATGAAGTAAGAAAGAAGAAAGAAAAAAGAAAGAAAGGTGAAAGAAAGAAGTAAGAAAGAAGTAAGAAGGAAGTAAGAAAGAAGTAAGAAAGAAGTTAAAAAGAAGAAAGAAAGAAGTAAGAAAGAAGTAAGAAAGAAGTTAGGAAGAAGTAAGAAAGAAGTAAGAAAGAAGTAAGAAAGAAGTAAGAAAGAAGTTAGGAAGAAGTAAGAAAGAAGTAAGAAAGAAGTTAGAAAGAGTAAGAAAGAAGTAAGAAAGAAGTAAGAAAGAAGTAAGAAATAAGTAAGAAAGAAAGAAGTAAGAAAGAAGAAAGAAAGAAGAAAAAAGAAGTTAGAAAGAAGTAAGAAAGAAGTAAGAAAGAAGTAAGAAAGAAAGAAGAAAGAATGAAGAAAGAAAGAAGAAAGAGAGAAGAAAGAGAGAAGAAAGAAAGAAGAAAGAAAGAAGTAAGAGAGAAGTAAGAAAGAAAGAAGAAAGAAAGAAGAAAAAAGAAGTTAGAAAGAAGTAAGAAAGAAGTAAGAAAGAAGTAAGAAGAAGTAAGAAAGAAAGAAGTAAGAAAGAAGAAAGAAAGAAGAAAGAAGGAAGTAAGAAAGAAGTAAGAAAGAAGTAGAAAGAAAGAAGAAAGAAGTATGAAAGAATTACGAAGGAAGTAACAAAGAAGTAAGAAAGAAAGAAGTAAGAAAGAAGTAAGAAAGAAGTAAGAAGTAAAGAAGAAAGAAAGAAGAAAGAAAGAAGAAAGAAAGAAGAAAGAAGTTAGAGAGAAGTAAGAAAGAAGTAAGAAAGAAGTAAGAAAGAAGTTAGAAAGAAGTAAGAAAGAAGTAAGAAAGAAGTTAGAAAGAAGTAAAAAAGAAGTCAGAAAGAAGTAAGAACGAAATAGGTAAGAAAGAAGTAAGAAAGAAGTAAGAAAGAAAGAAGAAAGAAAGAAGAAAGAAAGAAGTAAGAAACAAGTAAGAAAGAAGTAAGAAATAAGTAAGAAAGAAAGAAGAAAGAAGTAAGTAAGAAGTAAGAAAGAAGTAAGAAAGAAGTAAGAAAGAAGTAAGAAAGAAGTAGGAAGAAAGAAGTAAGAAAGAAGTACGAAAGAAGTAAGAAAGAAAGAAGTAAGAAAGAAGTAAGAAAGAAGTAAGAAAGAAAGAAGAAATAAAGAAGAAAGAAAGAAGAAAAAAGAAGTTAGAAAGAAGTAAGAAAGAAGTAAGAAAGAAGTAAGAAAGAAGTGAGAAAGAAGTAAGAAAGAAGTAAGAAAGAAAGAAGTAAGAAAGAAGAAAGAAAGAAGAAAGAAAGAAGTACGAAAGAAGTAAGAAAGAAAGAAGTAAGAAAGAAGTAAGAAAGAAGTAAGAAAGAAAGAAGAAATAAAGAAGAAAGAAAGAAGAAAAAAGAAGTTAGAAAGAAGTAAGAAAGAAGTAAGAAAGAAGTAAGAAAGAAGTAAGAAAGAAGTTAGAAAGAAGTAAGAAAGAAGTAAGAAAGAAGTAAGAAAGAAGTAAGAAAGAAGAAACAAGAAAGAAAGAATTTAGAAAGAAGAAAGAAAGAAGTAAGAATGATGTAAGAAAGAAGTAAGAAAGAAGTCAGAAAGAAGTAAGAAAGAAGTAAGAAAGAAGTAAGAAAGAAAGATGTAAGAAAGAAGAAAGAAAGAAGAAAGAAAGAAGTAAGAAAGAAGTAAGAAAGAAGTAAGAAAGAAGTAAGAAAGAAGAAAGATAGAAGAAAGAAAGAAGAAAGAAAGAAATAAGAAAGATGTGAGAAAGAAGAAAGAAAGAAGTAAAAAAGAAGAAAGAAAGAAGTAGGAAAGAAGTTAAAAAGAAGTAAGAAAGAAGTAAGAAAGAAAGAAGTAAGAAAGAAGAAAGAAAGAAGAAAGAAAGAATTAAGAAAGAAGTAAGAAAGAAGAAAGGAAGAAGTAAGAAAGAAGAAAGAAAGAAGTAAGAAAGAAGTAAGAAAGAAGTAAGAAAGAAATAATAAAGAAGTTAGAAAGAAGTAAGAAAGAAGTAAGAAAGAAGTAAGAAAGAAGTAAGAAAGAAGTAAGAAAGAGGTAAGAAAGAATGAAGTAAGAAAGAAGAAAGAAAAAAGAAAGAAAGGTGAAAGAAAGAAGTAAGAAAGAAGTAAGAAGGAAGTAAGAAAGAAGTAAGAAAGAAGTTAAAAAGAAGAAAGAAAGAAGTAAGAAAGAAGTAAGAAAGAAGTTAGGAAGAAGTAAGAAAGAAGTAAGAAAGAAGTAAGAAAGAAGTAAGAAAGAAGTTAGGAAGAAGTAAGAAAGAAGTAAGAAAGAAGTTAGAAAGAAGTAAGAAAGAAGTAAGAAAGAAGTAAGAAAGAAGTAAGAAATAAGTAAGAAAGAAAGAAGTAAGAAAGAAGAAAGAAAGAAGAAAAAAGAAGTTAGAAAGAAGTAAGAAAGAAGTAAGAAAGAAGTAAGAAAGAAAGAAGAAAGAATGAAGAAAGAAAGAAGAAAGAGAGAAGAAAGAGAGAAGAAAGAAAGAAGAAAGAAAGAAGTAAGAGAGAAGTAAGAAAGAAAGAAGAAAGAAAGAAGAAAAAAGAAGTTAGAAAGAAGTAAGAAAGAAGTAAGAAAGAAGTAAGAAGAAGTAAGAAAGAAAGAAGTAAGAAAGAAGAAGGAAAGAAGAAAGAAGGAAGTAAGAAAGAAGTAAGAAAGAAGTAAGAAAGAAAGAAGAAAGAAGTATGAAAGAATTACGAAGGAAGTAACAAAGAAGTAAGAAAGAAAGAAGTAAGAAAGAAGTAAGAAAGAAGTAAGAAGTAAAGAAGAAAGAAAGAAGAAAGAAAGAAGAAAGAAAGAAGAAAGAAGTTAGAGAGAAGTAAGAAAGAAGTAAGAAAGAAGTAAGAAAGAAGTTAGAAAGAAGTAAGAAAGAAGTAAGAAAGAAGTTAGAAAGAAGTAAAAAAGAAGTCAGAAAGAAGTAAGAACGAAATAGGTAAGAAAGAAGTAAGAAAGAAGTAAGAAAGAAAGAAGAAAGAAAGAAGAAAGAAAGAAGTAAGAAACAAGTAAGAAAGAAGTAAGAAATAAGTAAGAAAGAAAGAAGAAAGAAGTAAGTAAGAAGTAAGAAAGAAGTAAGAAAGAAGTAAGAAAGAAGTAAGAAAGAAGTAGGAAGAAAGAAGTAAGAAAGAAGTACGAAAGAAGTAAGAAAGAAAGAAGTAAGAAAGAAGTAAGAAAGAAGTAAGAAAGAAAGAAGAAATAAAGAAGAAAGAAAGAAGAAAAAAGAAGTTAGAAAGAAGTAAGAAAGAAGTAAGAAAGAAGTAAGAAAGAAGTAAGAAAGAAGTAAGAAAGAAATAAGAAAGAAAGAAGTAAGAAAGAAGAAAGAAAGAAGAAAGAAAGAAGTAAGAAAGAAGTAAGAAAGAAGAAAGAAGAAAGAAAGAATTTAGAAAGAAGAAAGAAAGAAGTAAGAATGATGTAAGAAAGAAGTAAGAAAGAAGTAAGAAAGAAGTAAGAAAGAAGTAAGAAAGAAGTAAGAAAGAAAGATGTAAGAAAGAAGAAAGAAAGAAGAAAGAAAGAAGTAAGAAAGAAGTAAGAAAGAAGTAAGAAAGAAGAAAGATAGAAGAAAGAAAGAAGAAAGAAAGAAATAAGAAAGATGTGAGAAAGAAGAAAAAAATAAGTAAGAAAAAAGTAAAAAAAGATGTAAGAAAGAAAGAAGAAAGAAAGAAGAAAGAAAAAATAAAGAAAGAAGAAAGAGAGAAGAAAGAAAGAAGAATGAAAGAAGTAAGAGAGAAGTAAGAAAGAAAGAAGAAAGAAAGAAGAAAGTAAGAAGAAAAAAGAAGTTAGAAGTAAGAAAGAAGTAAGAAAGAAGTAAGAAAGAAGTAAGAAAGAAGTAAGAAGTAAGAAAGAAGTAAAAAAGAAGTTAGAAAGAAGTAAGAAAGAAGTAACAAAGAAGTTAGAAAGAAGTAAGAAAGAAAGAAGAAAGAAAGAAGAAAGAAAGAAGAAAGAGAGAAGAAAGAGAGAAGAAAGAAAGAAGAAAGAAAGAAGTTAGAGAGAAGTAAGAAAGAAGTAAGAAAGAAAGAAGTAAGAAAGAAGAAAGAAAGAAGAAAGAAAGAAGTAAGAAAGAAGTAAGAAAGATGTAAAAAAGAAGTAAGAAAGAAGTAAGAAAGAAAGAAGAAAGAAGTATGAAAGAAGTACGAAAGAAGTAAAAAAGAAGTAAGAAAGAAAGAAGTAAGAAAGAAGTATGAAAGAAGTAAGAATGAAAGAAGAAAGAAAGAAGAAAGAAAGAAGAAAGAAAGAAGTTAGAAAGAAGTAAGAAAGAAGTAAGAAAGAAGTAAGAAAGAAGTTAGGAAGAAGTAAGAAAGAAGTAAGAAAGAAGTAAGAAAGAAGTTAGAAAGAAGTAAGAAAGAAGTAAGAAATAAGTAAGAAAGAAGTAAGAAAGAAGTAAGAAAGAATGAAGTATGAAAGAAGAAAGAAAGAAGTAAGAAAGAAGTAAGGAAGAAGTAAGAAAGAATTAAGAAAGAAGAAAGAAAGAAGTAAGAAAGAAAGAAGTAAGAAAGAAGAAAGAAAGAAGAAAGAAAGAAGTAAGAAAGAAGTAAGAAAGAAGTAAGAAAGAAGTAAGAAAGAAGTAAGAAAGAAGTAAGAAAGAAAGAAGTAAGAAAGAAGAAAGAAAGAAGAAAAAAGAAGTTAGAAAGAAGTAAGAAAGAAGTAAGAAAGAAGTAAGAAAGAAGTAAGAAAGAAAGAAGAAAGAAAGTAGAAAGAAAGAAGAAAGAGAGAAGAAAGAGAGAAGAAAGAAAGAAGAAAGAAAGAAGTAAGAGAGAAGTAAGAAAGAAAGAAGAAAGAAAGAAGAAAGAAAGAAGAAAAAAGAAGTTAGAAGTAAGAAAGAAGTAAGAAAGAAGTAAGAAAGAAGTAAGAAAGAAGAAAGAAGTAAGAAGAAGTAAGAAAGAAAGAAGTAAGAAAGAAGAAAGAAAGAACAAATAAAGAAGTAAGAAAGAAGTAAGAAAGAAGTAAGAAAGAAGAAAGAATTAAGAAAGAAGAAAGAAAGAAGTAAGAAAGATGTAAGAAAGAAGTAAGAAAGAAGTAAGAAAGAAGTAAGAAAGAGGTAAGAAAGAAAGAAGTAAGAAAGAAGAAAGAAAGAAGAAAGAGAGAAGAAAGAAAGAAGAAAGAAAGAAGTAAGAGAGAAGTAAGAAAGAAAGAAGAAAGAAAGAAGAAAGAGAGAAGAAAAAAGAAGTTAGAAGTAAGAAAGAAGTAAGAAAGAAGTAAGAAAGAAGTAAGAAAGAAGTAAGAAGAAGTAAGAAAAAGTAAAAAAGAAGTTAGAAAGAAGTAAGAAAGAAGTAACAAAGAAGTTAGAGAGAAGTAAGAAAGAAAGAAGAAAGAAAGAAGAAAGAAAGAAGAAAGAGAGAAGAAAGAGAGAAGAAAGAAAGAAGAAAGAAAGAAGTAAGAGAGAAGTAAGAAAGAAGTAAGAAAGAAAGAAGTAAGAAAGAAGAAAGAAAGAAGAAAGAAAGAAGTAAGAAAGAAGTAAGAAAGAAGTAAGAAAGAAGTAAGAAAGAAAGAAGAAAGAAAGAAGAAAAAAGAATTTAGAAGTAAGAAAGAAGTAAGAAAGAAGTAAGAAAGAAGTAAGAAAGAAAGAAGAAAGAAGTAAGAAAGAAGTACGAAAGAAGTAAAAAAGAAGTAAGAAAGAAAGAAGTAAGAAAGAAGTATGAAAGAAGTAAGAATGAAAGAAGAAAGAAAGAAGAAAGAAAGAAGAAAGAAAGAAGAAAGAAAGAAGTAAGAAAGAAGTAAGAAAGAAGTAAGAAAGAAGTTAGGAAGAAGTAAGAAAGAAGTAAGAAAGAAGTAAGAAAGAAGAAAGAAAGAAGTAAGAAAGAAGTAAGAAATAAGTAAGAAAGAAGTAAGAAAGAATGAAGTAGGAAAGAAGAAAGAAAGAAGTAAGAAAGAAGTAAGGAAGAAGTAAGAAAGAAGAAAGAAAGAATTATGAAAGAAGAAAGAAAGAAGTAAGAAAGATGTAAGAAAGAAGTAAGAAAGAAGTAAGAAAGAAGTAAGAAAGAGGTAAGAAAGAAAGAAGTAAGAAAGAAGAAAGAAAGAAGAAAGAGAGAAGAAAGAAAGAAGAAAGAAAGAAGTAAGAGAGAAGTAAGAAAGAAAGAAGAAAGAAAGAAGAAAGAGAGAAGAAAAAAGAAGTTAGAAGTAAGAAAGAAGTAAGAAAGAAGTAAGAAAGAAGTAAGAAAGAAGTAAGAAGAAGTAAGAAAAAGTAAAAAAGAAGTTAGAAAGAAGTAAGAAAGAAGTAACAAAGAAGTTAGAAGGAAGTAAGAAAGAAAGAAGAAAGAAAGAATAAAGAAAGAAGAAAGAGAGAAGAAAGAGAGAAGAAAGAAAGAAGAAAGAAAGAAGTAAGAGAGAAGTAAGAAAGAAGTAAGAAAGAAAGAAGTAAGAAAGAAGAAAGAAAGAAGAAAGAAAGAAGTAAGAAAGAAGTAAGAAAGAAGTAAGAAAGAAGAAAGAAAGAATTAAGAAAGAAGAAAGAAAGAAGTAAGAAAGATGTAAAAAAGAAGTAAGAAAGAAGTAAGAAAGAAAGAAGAAAGAAGTATGAAAGAAGTACGAAAGAAGTAAAAAAGAAGTAAGAAAGAAGTATGAAAGAAGTAAGAATGAAAGAAGAAAGAAAGAAGAAAGAAAGAAGAAAGAAAGAAGTTAGAAAGAAGTAAGAAAGAAGTAAGAAAGAAGTAAGAAAGAAGTTAGGAAGAAGTAAGAAAGAAGTAAGAAAGAAGTAAGAAAGAAGTTAGAAAGAAGTAAGAAAGAAGTAAGAAATAAGTAAGAAAGAAGTAAGAAAGAAGTAAGAAAGAATGAAGTATGAAAGAAGAAAGAAAGAAGTAAGAAAGAAGTAAGGAAGAAGTAAGAAAGAATTAAGAAAGAAGAAAGAAAGAAGTAAGAAAGAAGTAAGAAAGAAGTAAGAAAGAAGAAAGAAAGAAGTAAGAAAGAAGTAAGGAAGAAGTAAGAAAGAAGAAAGAAAGAAGAAAGAAAGAAGTAAGAAAGAAGTAAGAAAGAAGTAAGAAAGAAGTAAGAAAGAAGTAAGAAAGAAGTAAGAAAGAAAGAAGTAAGAAAGAAGAAAGAAAGAAGAAAAAAGAAGTTAGAAAGAAGTAAGAAAGAAGTAAGAAAGAAGGAAGAAAGAAGTAAGAAAGAATGAAGTAGGAAAGAAGTTAAAAAGAAGTAAGAAAGAAGTAAGAAAGAAAGAAGAAAGAAGTAAGAAAGAAGTAAGAAAGAAGAAAGAAAGAAGTAAGAAAGAAGAAAGAAAGAAGTAAGAAAGAAGTAAGAAAGAAGTAAGCAAGAAGTAAGAAAGAAAGAAGAAAAAAGAAGAAAGAAAGAAGAAAAAAGAAGTTAGAAAGAAGTAAGAAAGAAGAAAGAAAGAAGTAAGAATGAAGTAAGAAAGAAGTAAAAAAGAAGTAAGAAAGAAAGAAGTAAGATAGAAGAAAGAAAGAAGAAAGAAAGAAGTAAGAAAGAAGTAAGAAAGAAGTAAGAAAGAAGTAAGAAAGAAGTTAGAAAGAAGTAAGAAAGAAGTAACAAAGAAGTTAGAAAGAAGTAAGAAAGAAGTAAAAAAGAGGTAAGAAAGAAGTAAGAAAGAAAGAAGTAAGAAAGAAGTAAGAAAGAAGTAAGAAAGAAGTAAGAGAGAAGAAAGAGAGAAGAAAGAAAGAAGAAAGAAAGAAGTAAGAGAGAAGTAAGAAAGAAGTAAGAAAGAAAGCAGTAAGAAAGAAGAAAGAAAGAAGAAAGAAAGAAGTAAGAAAGAAGTAAGAAAGAAGTAAGAAAGAAGAAAGAAAGAATTAAGAAAGAAGAGAGAAAGAAGTAAGAAAGAAAGAAGAAAGAAGGAAGAAAGAAGTACGAAAGAAGTAAAAAAGAAGTAAGAAAGAAAGAAGTAAGAAAGAAGTATGAAAGAAGTAAGAAAGAAAGAAGAAAGAAAGAAGTTAGAAAAAGGTAAGAAAGAAGTAAGAAAGAAGTAAGAAAGAAGTTAGGAAGAAGTAAGAAAGAAGTAAGAAAGAAGTAAGAAAGAAGTAAGAAATAAGTAAGAAATAAGTAAGAAAGAAGTAAGAAAGAAGTAAGAAAGAAGTAAGAAAGAATGAAGTAAGAAAGAAGAAAGAAAGAAGTAAGAAAGAAGTAAGGAAGAAGTAAGAAAGAATTAAGAAAGAACAAAGAAAGAAGTAAGAAAGAAGAAAGAAAGAAGAAAGAAAGAAGTAAGAAAGAAGTAACAGAGAAGTAAGAAAGAAGTAAGAAAGAAAGAAGAAAGAAAGAAGTTAGAAAAAAGTAAGAAAGAAGTAAGAAAGAAGTAAGAAAGAAGTTAGGAAGAAGTAAGAAAGAAGTAAGAAATAAGTAAGAAAGAAAGAAGTAAGAAAGAAGAAAGAAAGAAGAAAAAAGAAGTTAGAAAGAAGTAAGAAAGAAGTAAGAAAGAAGTAAGAAAGAAAGAAGAAAGAATGAAGAAAGAAAGAAGAAAGAGAGAAGAAAGAGAGAAGAAAGAAAGAAGAAAGAAAGAAGTAAGAGAGAAGTAAGAAAGAAAGAAGAAAGAAAGAAGAAAAAAGAAGTTAGAAAGAAGTAAGAAAGAAGAAAGAAAGAAGTAAGAAAGAAGAAAGAAAGAACTAAGAAAGAAGAAAGAAAGAAGTAAGAAAGATGTAAGAAAGAAGTAAGAAAGAAGTAAGAAAGAAGTAAGAAAGAAAGAAGAAAGAAGTAAGAAAGAAGTACAAAAGAAGTAAGAAAGAAGTAAGAAAGAAAGAAGTAAGAAATAAGTAAGAAAGAAGTAAGAAAGAGAGAAGTAAGATAGAAGAAAGAAAGAAGAAAGAAAGAAGTAAGAAAGAAGTAAGAAAGAAGTTAAGAAAGAAGTAACAAAGAAGTTAGAAAGAAGTAATAAAGAAGTAAAAAAGAATTAAGAAAGAAGTAACAAAGAAAGAAGAAAGAAAGAAGTAAGAGAGAAAGAAGAAAGAAAGAAGAAAGAAAGAAGAAAGAAAGAAGTTAGAAAGAAGTAAGAAAGAAGTAAGAAAGAAGTTAGAAAGAAGTAAGAAAGAAGTAATGAAGAAGTTAGAAAGAAGTAAGAAAGAAGTAAGAAAGAAGTAAGAAAGAAGTAAGAAAGAAGTAAGAAAGAAGGAAGTAAGAAAGAAGAAAGAAAGAAGTAAGAAAGAAGTAAGAAAGAAGTAAGAAATAAGAAAGATGAAAGAAAGAAGTAAGAAAGAAGAAAGAAAGAAGAAAGAAAGAAGTAAGAAAGAAGTATGAAAGATTTTAGAAAGAAGTAAGAAAGAAGTAAAAAAGAAGAAAGAAAGTAGTAAGAAAGAAGTTAAAAAGAAGTAAGAAACAAGTAAGAAAGAAAGAAGAAAGAAGTAAGAAAGAAGTAAGAAAGAAGAAAGAAAGAAGTAAGAAAGAAGTAAGAAAGAAGTAAGAAAGAAGTTAGAAAGAAGTAAGAAAGAAGTAAGAAATAAGTAAGAAAGAAGTAAGAAAGAGAGAAGTAAGATAGAAGAAAGAAAGAAGAAAGAAAGAAGTAAGAAAGAAGTAAGAAAGAAGTAAGAAAGAAGTAATAAAGAAGTTAGAAAGAAGTAAGAAAGAAGTAACAAAGTAGTTAGAAAGTAAGAAAGAAGTAAAAAAGAATTAAGAAAGAAGTAAGAAAGAAAGAAGTAAGAAAGAAGTAAGAAAGAAGTAAGAAAGAAAGAAGAAATAAAGAAGAAAGAAAGAAGTTAGAAAAAAGTAAGAAAGAAGTAAGAAAGAAGTTAGAAAGAAGTAAGAAAGAAGTAATGAAGAAGTTAGAAAGAAGTAATAAAGAAGTTAGAAAGAAGTAAGAAAGAAGTAAGAAAGAAGTAAGAAAGAAGTAAGAAAGAAAGAAGTAAGAAAGAAGAAAGAATGAAGTAAGAAAGAAGTAAGAAAGAAGTAAGAAATAAGTAAGAAAGAAGAAAGAAAGAAGTAAGAAAGAAGTAAGAAAGAAGTTAGAAAGAAGTAAGAAAGAAGTAAGAAATAAGTAAGAAAGAAGTAAGAAAGAAGTAAGAAAGAATGAAGTAGGAAAGAAGTTAAAAAGAAGTAAGAAAGAAGTAAGAAAGAAGTAAGAAAGAAGTAAGAAAGAAAGAAGAAAAAAGAAGAAAGAAAGAAGAAAAAAGAAGTTAGAAAGAAGTAAGAAAGAAGAAAGAAAGAAGTAAGAATGAAGTAAGAAAGAAGTAAAAAAGAAGTAAGAAAGAAAGAAGTAAGATAGAAGAAAGAAAGAAGAAAGAAAGAAGTAAGAAAGAAGTAAGAAAGAAGTAAGAAAGAAGTAAGAAAGAAGTTAGAAAGAAGTAAGAAAGAAGTAAGAAATAAGTAAGAAAGAAGAAAGAAAGAATTAAGAAAGAAGAGAGAAAGAAGTAAGAAAGAAAGAAGAAAGAAGGAAGAAAGAAGTACGAAAGAAGTAAAAAAGAAGTAAGAAAGAAAGAAGAAAGAAAGAAGTAAGAAAGAAGTAAGGAAGAAGTAAGAAAGAATTAAGAAAGAACAAAGAAAGAAGTAAGAAAGAAGAAAGAAAGAAGAAAGAAAGAAGTAAGAAAGAAGTAAGAGAGAAGTAAGAAAGAAGTAAGAAAGAAAGAAGAAAGAAAGAAGTTAGAAAAAAGTAAGAAAGAAGTAAGAAAGAAGTAAGAAAGAAGTTAGGAAGAAGTAAGAAAGAAGTAAGAAATAAGTAAGAAAGAAAGAAGTAAGAAAGAAGAAAGAAAGAAGAAAAAAGAAGTTAGAAAGAAGTAAGAAAGAAGTAAGAAAGAAGTAAGAAAGAAAGAAGAAAGAATGAAGAAAGAAAGAAGAAAGAGAGAAGAAAGAGAGAAGAAAGAAAGAAGAAAGAAAGAAGTAAGAGAGAAGTAAGAAAGAAAGAAGAAAGAAAGAAGAAAAAAGAAGTTAGAAAGAAGTAAGAAAGAAGAAAGAAAGAAGTAAGAAAGAAGAAAGAACTAAGAAAGAAGAAAGAAAGAAGTAAGAAAGATGTAAGAAAGAAGTAAGAAAGAAGTAAGAAAGAAGTAAGAAAGAAAGAAGAAAGAAGTAAGAAAGAAGTACAAAAGAAGTAAGAAAGAAGTAAGAAAGAAAGAAGTAAGAAATAAGTAAGAAAGAAGTAAGAAAGAGAGAAGTAAGATAGAAGAAAGAAAGAAGAAAGAAAGAAGTAAGAAAGAAGTAAGAAAGAAGTTAAGAAAGAAGTAACAAAGAAGTTAGAAAGAAGTAATAAAGAAGTAAAAAAGAATTAAGAAAGAAGTAACAAAGAAAGAAGAAAGAAAGAAGTAAGAGAGAAAGAAGAAAGAAAGAAGAAAGAAAGAAGAAAGAAAGAAGTTAGAAAGAAGTAAGAAAGAAGTAAGAAAGAAGTTAGAAAGAAGTAAGAAAGAAGTAATGAAGAAGTTAGAAAGAAGTAAGAAAGAAGTAAGAAAGAAGTAAGAAAGAAGTAAGAAAGAAGTAAGAAAGAAGGAAGTAAGAAAGAAGAAAGAAAGAAGTAAGAAAGAAGTAAGAAAGAAGTAAGAAATAAGAAAGATGAAAGAAAGAAGTAAGAAAGAAGAAAGAAAGAAGAAAGAAAGAAGTAAGAAAGAAGTATGAAAGATTTTAGAAAGAAGTAAGAAAGAAGTAAAAAAGAAGAAAGAAAGTAGTAAGAAAGAAGTTAAAAAGAAGTAAGAAACAAGTAAGAAAGAAAGAAGAAAGAAGTAAGAAAGAAGTAAGAAAGAAGAAAGAAAGAAGTAAGAAAGAAGTAAGAAAGAAGTAAGAAAGAAGTTAGAAAGAAGTAAGAAAGAAGTAAGAAATAAGTAAGAAAGAAGTAAGAAAGAGAGAAGTAAGATAGAAGAAAGAAAGAAGAAAGAAAGAAGTAAGAAAGAAGTAAGAAAGAAGTAAGAAAGAAGTAATAAAGAAGTTAGAAAGAAGTAAGAAAGAAGTAACAAAGTAGTTAGAAAGTAAGAAAGAAGTAAAAAAGAATTAAGAAAGAAGTAAGAAAGAAAGAAGTAAGAAAGAAGTAAGAAAGAAGTAAGAAAGAAAGAAGAAATAAAGAAGAAAGAAAGAAGTTAGAAAAAAGTAAGAAAGAAGTAAGAAAGAAGTTAGAAAGAAGTAAGAAAGAAGTAATGAAGAAGTTAGAAAGAAGTAATAAAGAAGTTAGAAAGAAGTAAGAAAGAAGTAAGAAAGAAGTAAGAAAGAAGTAAGAAAGAAAGAAGTAAGAAAGAAGAAAGAATGAAGTAAGAAAGAAGTAAGAAAGAAGTAAGAAATAAGTAAGAAAGAAGAAAGAAAGAAGTAAGAAAGAAGTAAGAAAGAAGTTAGAAAGAAGTAAGAAAGAAGTAAGAAATAAGTAAGAAAGAAGTAAGAAAGAAGTAAGAAAGAATGAAGTAGGAAAGAAGTTAAAAAGAAGTAAGAAAGAAGTAAGAAAGAAGTAAGAAAGAAAGAAGAAAAAAGAAGAAAGAAAGAAGAAAAAAGAAGTTAGAAAGAAGTAAGAAAGAAGAAAGAAAGAAGTAAGAATGAAGTAAGAAAGAAGTAAAAAAGAAGTAAGAAAGAAAGAAGTAAGATAGAAGAAAGAAAGAAGAAAGAAAGAAGTAAGAAAGAAGTAAGAAAGAAGTAAGAAAGAAGTAAGAAAGAAGTTAGAAAGAAGTAAGAAAGAAGTAAGAAATAAGTAAGAAAGAAGAAAGAAAGAATTAAGAAAGAAGAGAGAAAGAAGTAAGAAAGAAAGAAGAAAGAAGGAAGAAAGAAGTACGAAAGAAGTAAAAAAGAAGTAAGAAAGAAAGAAGAAAGAAAGAAGTAAGAAAGAAGTAAGGAAGAAGTAAGAAAGAATTAAGAAAGAACAAAGAAAGAAGTAAGAAAGAAGAAAGAAAGAAGAAAGAAAGAAGTAAGAAAGAAGTAAGAGAGAAGTAAGAAAGAAGTAAGAAAGAAAGAAGAAAGAAAGAAGTTAGAAAAAAGTAAGAAAGAAGTAAGAAAGAAGTAAGAAAGAAGTTAGGAAGAAGTAAGAAAGAAGTAAGAAATAAGTAAGAAAGAAAGAAGTAAGAAAGAAGAAAGAAAGAAGAAAAAAGAAGTTAGAAAGAAGTAAGAAAGAAGTAAGAAAGAAGTAAGAAAGAAAGAAGAAAGAATGAAGAAAGAAAGAAGAAAGAGAGAAGAAAGAGAGAAGAAAGAAAGAAGAAAGAAAGAAGTAAGAGAGAAGTAAGAAAGAAAGAAGAAAGAAAGAAGAAAAAAGAAGTTAGAAAGAAGTAAGAAAGAAGAAAGAAAGAAGTAAGAAAGAAGAAAGAACTAAGAAAGAAGAAAGAAAGAAGTAAGAAAGATGTAAGAAAGAAGTAAGAAAGAAGTAAGAAAGAAGTAAGAAAGAAAGAAGAAAGAAGTAAGAAAGAAGTACAAAAGAAGTAAGAAAGAAGTAAGAAAGAAAGAAGTAAGAAAGAAGTAAGAAAGAAGTTAAGAAAGAAGTAACAAAGAAGTTAGAAAGAAGTAATAAAGAAGTAAAAAAGAATTAAGAAAGAAGTAAGAAAGAAAGAAGAAAGAAAGAAGTAAGAGAGAAAGAAGAAAGAAAGAAGAAAGAAAGAAGAAAGAAAGAAGTTAGAAAGAAGTAAGAAAGAAGTAAGAAAGAAGTTAGAAAGAAGTAAGAAAGAAGTAATGAAGAAGTTAGAAAGAAGTAAGAAAGAAGTAAGAAAGAAGTAAGAAAGAAGTAAGAAAGAAGTAAGAAAGAAGGAAGTAAGAAAGAAGTTAGAAAAAAGTAAGAAAGAAGTAAGAAAGAAGTTAGAAAGAAGTAAGAAAGAAGTAATGAAGAAGTTAGAAAGAAGTAATAAAGAAGTTAGAAAGAAGTAAGAAAGAAGTAAGAAAGAAGTAAGAAAGAAGTAAGAAAGAAAGAAGTAAGAAAGAAGAAAGAATGAAGTAAGAAAGAAGTAAGAAAGAAGTAAGAAAAAAGTAAGAAAGAAGAAAGAAAGAAGTAAGAAAGAAGTAATGAAGAAGTTAGAAAGAAGTAAGAAAGAAGTAAGAAAGAAGTAAGAAAGAAGTAAGAAAGAAGTAAGAAAGAAGGAAGTAAGAAAGAAGAAAGAAAGAAGTAAGAAAGAAGTAAGAAAGAAGTAAGAAATAAGAACGATGAAAGAAAGAAGTAAGAAAGAAGAAAGAAAGAAGAAAGAAAGAAGTAAGAAAGAAGTATGAAAGATTTTAGAAAGAAGTAAGAAAGAAGTAAAAAAGAAGAAAGAAAGTAGTAAGAAAGAAGTTAAAAAGAAGTAAGAAACAAGTAAGAAAGAAAGAAGAAAGAAGTAAGAAAGAAGTAAGAAAGAAGAAAGAAAGAAGTAAGAAAGAAGAAAGAAAGAAGTAAGAAAGAAGTAAGAAAGAAGTAAGAAAGAAGTTAGAAAGAAGTAAGAAAGAAGTAAGAAATAAGTAAGAAAGAAGTAAGAAAGAGAGAAGTAAGATAGAAGAAAGAAAGAAGAAAGAAAGAAGTAAGAAAGAAGTAAGAAAGAAGTAAGAAAGAAGTAATAAAGAAGTTAGAAAGAAGTAAGAAAGAAGTAACAAAGAAGTTAGAAAGTAAGAAAGAAGTAAAAAAGAATTAAGAAAGAAGTAAGAAAGAAAGAAGTAAGAAAGAAGTAAGAAAGACGTAAGAAAGAAAGAAGAAATAAAGAAGAAAGAAAGAAGTTAGAAAAAAGTAAGAAAGAAGTAAGAAAGAAGTTAGAAAGAAGTAAGAAAGAAGTAATGAAGAAGTTAGAAAGAAGTATTAAAGAAGTTAGAAAGAAGTAAGAAAGAAGTAAGAAAGAAGTAAGAAAGAAGTAAGAAAGAAAGAAGTAAGAAAGAAGAAAGAATGAAGTAAGAACGAAGTAAGAAAGAAGTAAGAAAGAAGAAAGAAAGAAGTAAGAAAGAAGTAAGAAAGAAGTTAGAAAGAAGTAAGAAAGAAGAAAGAAAGAAGTAAGAATGAAGTAAGAAAGAAGTAAGAAAGAAGTAAGAAAGAAGTAAGAAAGAAAGAAGAAAAAAAAGAAAGAAAGAAGAAAAAAAAGAAAGAAAGAAGAAAAAAGAAGTTAGAAAGAAGTAAGAAAGAAGAAAGAAAGAAGTAAGAATGAAGTAAGAAAGAAGTAAAAAAGAAGTAAGAAAGAAAGAAGTAAGATAGAAGAAAGAAAGAAGAAAGAAAGAAGTAAGAAAGAAGTAAGAAAGAAGTAAGAAAGAAGTAAGAAAGAAGTTAGAAAGAAGTAAGAAAGAAGTAACAAAGAAGTTAGAAAGAAGTAAGAAAGAAGTAAAAAAGAGGTAAGAAAGAAGTAAGAAAGAAAGAAGTAAGAAAGAAGTAAGAAAGAAGTAAGAAAGAAGTAAGAGAGAAGAAAGAGAGAAGAAAGAAAGAAGAAAGAAAGAAGTAAGAGAGAAGTAAGAAAGAAGTAAGAAAGAAAGCAGTAAGAAAGAAGAAAGAAAGAAGAAAGAAAGAAGTAAGAAAGAAGTAAGAAAGAAGTAAGAAAGAAGAAAGAAAGAATTAAGAAAGAAGAGAGAAAGAAGTAAGAAAGAAAGAAGAAAGAAGGAAGAAAGAAGTACGAAAGAAGTAAAAAAGAAGTAAGAAAGAAAGAAGTAAGAAAGAAGTATGAAAGAAGTAAGAAAGAAAGAAGAAAGAAAGAAGTTAGAAAAAAGTAAGAAAGAAGTAAGAAAGAAGTAAGAAAGAAGTTAGGAAGAAGTAAGAAAGAAGTAAGAAAGAAGTTAGAAAGAAGTAAGAAAGAAGTAAGAAATAAGTAAGAAAGAAGTAAGAAAGAAGTAAGAAAGAAGTAAGAAAGAATGAAGTAAGAAAGAAGAAAGAAAGAAGTAAGAAAGAAGTAAGGAAGAAGTAAGAAAGAATTAAGAAAGAACAAAGAAAGAAGTAAGAAAGAAGAAAGAAAGAAGAAAGAAAGAAGTAAGAAAGAAGTAAGAGAGAAGTAAGAAAGAAGTAAGAAAGAAAGAAGAAAGAAAGAAGTTAGAAAAAAGTAAGAAAGAAGTAAGAAAGAAGTAAGAAAGAAGTTAGGAAGAAGTAAGAAAGAAGTAAGAAATAAGTAAGAAAGAAAGAAGTAAGAAAGAAGAAAGAAAGAAGAAAAAAGAAGTTAGAAAGAAGTAAGAAAGAAGTAAGAAAGAAGTAAGAAAGAAAGAAGAAAGAATGAAGAAAGAAAGAAGAAAGAGTGAAGAAAGAGAGAAGAAAGAAAGAAGAAAGAAAGAAGTAAGAGAGAAGTAAGAAAGAAAGAAGAAAGAAAGAAGAAAAAAGAAGTTAGAAAGAAGTAAGAAAGAAGAAAGAAAGAAGTAAGAAAGAAGAAAGAAAGAACTAAGAAAGAAGAAAGAAAGAAGTAAGAAAGATGTAAGAAAGAAGTAAGAAAGAAGTAAGAAAGAAGTAAGAAAGAAAGAAGAAAGAAGTAAGAAAGAAGTACAAAAGAAGTAAGAAAGAAGTAAGAAAGAAAGAAGTAAGAAATAAGTAAGAAAGAAGTAAGAAAGAGAGAAGTAAGATAGAAGAAAGAAAGAAGAAAGAAAGAAGTAAGAAAGAAGTAAGAAAGAAGTTAAG